>NW_026600321.1:0-300000 GCF_029448725.1 Salvelinus fontinalis
TTCTACAGGTCTGATGGAGGTATTAGACCATTCTCCTTGTATGACTGGTGGAGGAGAGACAGGTGTGTTCTACAGGTCTGATGGGAGGTATTAGACCATTCTCCTTGTATGACTGGTGGAGGAGAGACAGGTGTGTTCTACAGGTCTGATGGGAGGTATTAGACCATTCTCCTTGTATGACTGGTGGAGGAGAGTCAGGTGTGTTCTACAGGTCTGATGGAGGTATTAGACCATTCTCCTTGTATGACTGGTGGTGGAGAGACAGGTGTGTTCTACAGGTCTGATGGGAGGTATTAGACCATTCTCCTTGTATGACTGGTGGAGGAGAGACAGGTGTGTTCTACAGGTCTTTCTGATGGGAGGTATTAGACCATTCTTCTTGTATGACTGGTGGAGGAGAGACAGGTGTGTTCTACAGGTCTGATGGGAGGTATTAGACCATTCTCCTTGTATGACTGGTGGAGGAGAGACAGGTGTGTTCTACAGGTCTGATGGGAGGTATTAGACCATTCTCCTTGTATGACTGGTGGAGGAGAGGACAGGTGTGTTCTACAGGTCTGATGGAGGTATTAGACCATTCTCCTTGTATGACTGGTGGAGGGAGAGACAGGTGTTTTCTACAGGTCTGATGGGAGGTATTAGACCATTCTCCTTGTATGACTGGTGGAGGAGAGACAGGTGTGTTCTACAGGTCTGATGGAGGTATTAGACCATTCTCCTTGTATGACTGGTGGAGGAGAGACAGGTGTGTTCTACAGGTCTGATGGAGGTATTAGACCATTCTCCTTGTATGACTGGTGGAGGAGAGACAGGTGTGTTCTACAGGTCTGATGGGAGGTATTAGACCATTCCTCCTTGTATGACTGGTGGAGGAGAGACAGGTGTGTTCTACAGGTCTGATGGAGGTATTAGACCATTCTCCTTGTATGACTGGTGGAGGAGAGACAGGTGTGTTCTACAGGTCTGATGGAGGTATTAGACCATTCTCCTTGTATGACTGGTGGAGGAGAGACAGGTGTGTTTCTACAGGTCTGGATGGAGGTATTAGACCATTCTCCTTGTATGACTGGTGGAGGAGAGACAGGTGTGTTCTACAGGTCTGATGGAGGTAATTAGACCATTCTCCTTGTATGACTGGTGGAGGAGAGTCAGGTGTGTTTCTACAGGGTCTGATGGAGGTATTAGACCATTCTCCTTGTATGACTGGTGGAGGAGAGACAGGTGTGTTCTACAGGTCTGATGGAGGTATTAGACCATTCTCCTTGTATGACTGGTGGAGGAGAGACAGGTGTGTTCTACAGGTCTGATGGAGGTATTAGACCATTCTCCTTGTATGACTGGTGGAGGAGAGTCAGGTGTGTTCTACAGGTCTGATGGAGGTATTAGACCATTCTCCTTGTATGACTGGTGGAGGAGAGACAGGTGTGTTCTACAGGTCTGATGGGAGGTATTAGACCATTCTCCTTGTATGACTGGTGGAGGAGAGACAGGTGTGTTCTACAGGTCTGATGGAGGTATTAGACCATTCTCCTTGTATGACTGGTGGAGGAGAGACAGGTGTGTTCTACAGGTCTGATGGAGGTATTAGACCATTCTCCTTGTATGACTGGTGGAGGAGAGACAGGTGTGTTCTACAGGTCTGATGGAGGTATTAGACCATTCTCCTTGTATGACTGGTGGAGGAGAGACAGGTGTGTTCTACAGGTCTGATGGAGGTATTAGACCATTCTCCTTGTATGACTGGTGGAGGAGAGACAGGTGTGTTCTACAGGTCTTTCTGATGGGAGGCATTAGACCATTCTCCTTGTATGACTGGTGGAGGAGAGACAGGTGTGTTCTACAGGTCTGATGGGAGGTATTAGACCATTCTCCTTGTATGACTGGTGGAGGAGAGACAGGTGTGTTCTACAGGTCTGATGGAGGTATTAGACCATTCTCCTTGTATGACTGGTGGAGGAGAGACAGGTGTGTTCTACAGGTCTGATGGAGGTATTAGACCATTCTCCTTGTATGACTGGTGGAGGAGAGACAGGTGTGTTCTACAGGTCTGATGGGAGGTATTAGACCATTCTCCTTGTATGACTGGTGGAGGAGAGACAGGTGTGTTCTACAGGTCTTTCTGATGGGAGGCATTAGACCATTTTCCTTGTATGACTGGTGGAGGAGAGACAGGTGTGTTCTACAGGTCTCATGGAGGTATTAGACCATTCTCCTTGTATGACTGGTGGAGGAGAGACAGGTGTGTTCTACAGGTCTCATGGAGGTATTAGACCATTCTCCTTGTATGACTGGTGGAGGAGAGACAGGTGTGTTCTACAGGTCTGATGGGAGGTATTAGACCATTCTCCTTGTATGACTGGTGGAGGAGAGACAGGTGTGTTCTACAGGTCTTTCTGATGGAGGTTTTAGACCATTCTCCTTGTATGACTGGTGGAGGAGAGACAGGTGTGTTCTACAGGTCTTTCTGATGGGAGGTATTAGACCATTCTCCTTGTATGACTGGTGGAGGAGAGACAGGTGTGTTCTACAGGTCTGATGGAGGTATTAGACCATTCTCCTTGTATGACTGGTGGAGGAGAGGCAGGTGTGTTCTACAGGTCTGATGGAGGTATTAGACCATTCTCCTTGTATGACTGGTGGAGGAGAGACAGGTGTGTTCTACAGGTCTGATGGGAGGTATTAGACCATTCTCCTTGTATGACTGGTGGAGGAGAGACAGGTGTGTTCTACAGGTCTGATGGGAGGTATTAGACCATTCTCCTTGTATGACTGGTGGAGGAGAGACAGGTGTGTTCTACAGGTCTTTCTGATGGAGGTATTAGACCATTCTCCTTGTATGACTGGTGGAGGAGAGACAGGTGTGTTCTACAGGTCTGATGGAGGTATTAGACCATTCTCCTTGCATGACTGGTGGAGGAGAGACAGGTGTGTTCTACAGGTCTGATGGAGGTATTAGACCATTCTCCTTGTATGACTGGTGGAGGAGAGGCAGGTGTGTTCTACAGGTCTTTCTGATGGGAGGTATTAGACCATTCTCCTTGTATGACTGGTGGAGGAGAGACAGGTGTGTTCTACAGGTCTTTCTGATGGAGGTATTAGACCATTCTCCTTGCATGACTGGTGGAGGAGAGACAGGTGTGTTCTACAGGTCTGATGGGAGGTATTAGACCATTCTCCTTGTATGACTGGTGGAGGAGAGACAGGTGTGTTCTACAGGTCTGATGGAGGTATTAGACCATTCTCCTTGTATGACTGGTGGAGGAGAGACAGGTGTGTTCTACAGGTCTGATGGGAGGTATTAGACCATTCTCCTTGTATGACTGGTGGAGGAGAGACAGGTGTGTTCTACAGGTCTGATGGAGGTATTAGACCATTCTCCTTGTATGACTGGTGGTGGAGAGACAGGTGTGTTCTACAGGTCTGATGGGAGGTATTAGACCATTCTCCTTGTATGACTGGTGGAGGAGAGACAGGTGTGTTCTACAGGTCTGATGGAGGTATTAGACCATTCTCCTTGTATGACTGGTGGTGGAGAGACAGGTGTGTTCTACAGGTCTGATGGAGGTATTAGACCATTCTCCTTGTATGACTGGTGGAGGAGAGACAGGTGTGTTCTACAGGTCTGATGGGAGGTATTAGACCATTCTCCTTGTATGACTGGTGGAGGAGAGACAGGTGTGTTCTACAGGTCTGATGGGAGGTATTAGACCATTCTCCTTGTATGACTGGTGGAGGAGAGACAGGTGTGTTCTACAGGTCTGATGGAGGTATTAGACCATTCTCCTTGTATGACTGGTGGAGGAGAGACAGGTGTGTTCTACAGGTCTGATGGGAGGTATTAGACCATTCTCCTTGTATGACTGGTGGAGGAGAGACAGGTGTGTTCTACAGGTCTTTCTGATGGGAGGTATTAGACCATTCTCCTTGTATGACTGGTGGAGGAGAGACAGGTGTGTTCTACAGGTCTGATGGGAGGTATTAGACCACAGGTGTCAAACTCATTCCACGGGGGGCCGAGTGTCTGCGGGTTTTCGCTCCTCCCTTGTACTTGATTGATGAATTAAAATCACTAATTAGTTAGGAACTCCCCACACCTGGTTGTCTAGGGCTTTATTGAAAGGAAAAACCAAAAACCTGCAGACACTAGGCCCTCCGTGGAATGAGTTTGACACCCCTGTATTAGACCATTCTCCTTGTATGACTGGTGGAGGAGAGACAGGTGTGTTCTACAGGTCTGATGGGAGGTATTAGACCATTCTCCTTGTATGACTGGTGGAGGAGAGACAGGTGTGTTCTACAGGTCTGATGGAGGTATTAGACCATTCTCCTTGTATGACTGGTGGAGGAGAGACAGGTGTGTTCTACAGGTCTGATGGAGGTATTAGACCATTCTCCTTGTATGACTGGTGGAGCAGAGACAGGTGTGTTCTACAGGTCTGATGGGAGGTATTAGACCATTCTCCTTGTATGACTGGTGGAGGAGAGACAGGTGTGTTCTACAGGTCTCATGGAGGTATTAGACCATTCTCCTTGTATGACTGGTGGAGGAGAGACAGGTGTGTTCTACAGGTCTGATGGGAGGTATTAGACCATTCTCCTTGTATGACTGGTGGAGGAGAGACAGGTGTGTTCTACAGGTCTTTCTGATGGAGGTATTAGACCATTCTCCTTGTATGACTGGTGGAGGAGAGACAGGTGTGTTCTACAGGTCTGATGGGAGGTATTAGACCATTCTCCTTGTATGACTGGTGGAGGAGAGTCAGGTGTGTTCTACAGGTCTGATGGAGGTATTAGACCATTCTCCTTGTATGACTGGTGGTGGAGAGACAGGTGTGTTCTACAGGTCTGATGGGAGGTATTAGACCATTCTCCTTGTATGACTGGTGGAGGAGAGACAGGTGTGTTCTACAGGTCTGATGGGAGGTATTAGACCATTCTCCTTGTATGACTGGTGGAGGAGAGACAGGTGTGTTCTACAGGTCTTTCTGATGGGAGGTATTAGACCATTCTCCTTGTATGACTGGTGGAGGAGAGACAGGTGTGTTGTACAGGTCTTTCTGATGGAGGTATTAGACCATTCTCCTTGCATGACTGGTGGAGGAGAGACAGGTGTGTTCTACAGGTCTGATGGGAGGTATTAGACCATTCTCCTTGTATGACTGGTGGAGGAGAGACAGGTGTGTTCTACAGGTCTGATGGGAGGTATTAGACCATTCTCCTTGTATGACTGGTGGAGGAGAGACAGGTGTGTTCTACAGGTCTGATGGGAGGTATTAGACCATTCTCCTTGTATGACTGGTGGAGGAGAGACAGGTGTGTTCTACAGGTCTGATGGGAGGTATTAGACCATTCTCCTTGTATGACTGGTGGAGGAGAGACAGGTGTGTTCTACAGGTCTGATGGAGGTATTAGACCATTCTCCTTGTATGACTGGTGGAGGAGAGTCAGGTGTGTTCTACAGGTCTGATGGAGGTATTAGACCATTCTCCTTGTATGACTGGTGGAGGAGAGACAGGTGTGTTCTACAGGTCTGATGGGAGGTATTAGACCATTCTCCTTGTATGACTGGTGGAGGAGAGACAGGTGTGTTCTACAGGTCTGATGGAGGTATTAGACCATTCTCCTTGTATGACTGGTGGAGGAGAGACAGGTGTGTTCTACAGGTCTGATGGAGGTATTAGACCATTCTCCTTGTATGACTGGTGGAGGAGAGACAGGTGTGTTCTACAGGTCTGATGGAGGTATTAGACCATTCTCCTTGTATGACTGGTGGAGGAGAGGCAGGTGTGTTCTACAGGTCTTTCTGATGGGAGGTATTAGACCATTCTCCTTGTATGACTGGTGGAGGAGAGACAGGTGTGTTGTACAGGTCTTTCTGATGGGAGGTATTAGACCATTCTCCTTGTATGACTGGTGGAGGAGAGACAGGTGTGTTCTACAGGTCTGATGGGAGGTATTAGACCATTCTCCTTGTATGACTGGTGGAGGAGAGACAGGTGTGTTCTACAGGTCTGATGGAGGTATTAGACCATTCTCCTTGTATGACTGGTGGAGGAGAGACAGGTGTGTTGTACAGGTCTTTCTGATGGGAGGTATTAGACCATTCTCCTTGTATGACTGGTGGAGGAGAGACAGGTGTGTTCTACAGGTCTGATGGAGGTATTAGACCATTCTCCTTGTATGACTGGTGGAGGAGAGACAGGTGTGTTCTACAGGTCTTTCTGATGGGAGGTATTAGACCATTCTCCTTGTATGACTGGTGGAGGAGAGACAGGTGTGTTCTACAGGTCTGATGGAGGTATTAGACCATTCTCCTTGTATGACTGGTGGAGGAGAGACAGGTGTGTTCTACAGGTCTTTCTGATGGAGGTATTAGACCATTCTCCTCGTATGACTGGTGGAGGAGAGACAGGTGTGTTCTACAGGTCTTTCTGATGGGAGGTATTACACCATTCTCCTTGTATGACTGGTGGAGGAGAGACAGGTGTGTTCTACAGGTCTGATGGTAGGTATTAGACCATTCTCCTTGTATGACTGGTGGAGGAGAGACAGGTGTGTTCTACAGGTCTGATGGGAGGTATTAGACCATTCTCCTTGTATGACTGGTGGAGGAGAGACAGGTGTGTTCTACAGGTCTGATGGGAGGTATTAGACCATTCTCCTTGTATGACTGGTGGAGGAGAGTCAGGTGTGTTCTACAGGTCTGATGGGAGGTATTAGACCATTCTCCTTGTATGACTGGTGGAGGAGAGACAGGTGTGTTCTACAGGTCTGATGGGAGGTATTAGACCATTCTCCTTGTATGACTGGTGGAGGAGAGGCAGGTGTGTTCTACAGGTCTGATGGGAGGTATTAGACCATTCTCCTTGTATGACTGGTGGAGCAGAGACAGGTGTGTTCTACAGGTCTGATGGGAGGTATTAGACCATTCTCCTTGTATGACTGGTGGAGGAGAGGCAGGTGTGTTCTACAGGTCTGATGGGAGGTATTAGACCATTCTCCTTGTATGACTGGTGGAGGAGAGACAGGTGTGTTCTACAGGTCTGATGGAGGTATTAGACCATTCTCCTTGTATGACTGGTGGAGGAGAGACAGGTGTGTTCTACAGGTCTGATGGGAGGTATTAGACCATTCTCCTTGTATGACTGGTGGAGGAGAGACAGGTGTGTTCTACAGGTCTGATGGAGGTATTAGACCATTCTCCTTGTATGACTGGTGGAGGAGAGACAGGTGTGTTCTACAGGTCTGATGGAGGTATTAGACCATTCTCCTTGTATGACTGGTGGAGGAGAGACAGGTGTGTTCTACAGGTCTGATGGAGGTATTAGACCATTCTCCTTGTATGACTGGTGGAGGAGAGACAGGTGTGTTGTACAGGTCTTTCTGATGGGAGGTATTAGACCATTCTCCTTGTATGACTGGTGGAGGAGAGACAGGTGTGTTCTACAGGTCTGATGGGAGGTATTAGACCATTCTCCTTGTATGACTGGTGGAGGATAGACAGGTGTGTTCTACAGGTCTTTCTGATGGAGGTATTAGACCATTCTCCTTGTATGACTGGTGGAGGAGAGACAGGTGTGTTGTACAGGTCTTTCTGATGGGAGGTATTAGACCATTCTCCTTGTATGACTGGTGGAGGAGAGACAGGTGTGTTCTACAGGTCTGATGGGAGGTATTAGACCATTCTCCTTGTATGACTGGTGGAGGATAGACAGGTGTGTTCTACAGGTCTTTCTGATGGAGGTATTAGACCATTCTCCTTGTATGACTGGTGGAGGAGAGACAGGTGTGTTGTACAGGTCTTTCTGATGGGAGGTATTAGACCATTCTCCTTGTATGACTGGTGGAGGAGAGACAGGTGTGTTCTACAGGTCTGATGGAGGTATTAGACCATTCTCCTTGTATGACTGGTGGAGGAGAGACAGGTGTGTTCTACAGGTCTGATGGGAGGTATTAGACCATTCTCCTTGTATGACTGGTGGAGGAGAGACAGGTGTGTTCTACAGGTCTGATGGGAGGTATTAGACCATTCTCCTTGTATGACTGGTGGAGGAGAGACAGGTGTGTTCTACAGGTCTGATGGGAGGTATTAGACCATTCTCCTTGTATGACTGGTGGAGGAGAGACAGGTGTGTTCTACAGGTCTTTCTGATGGAGGTATTAGACCATTCTCCTTGTATGACTGGTGGAGGAGAGACAGGTGTGTTCTACAGGTCTGATGGGAGGTATTAGACCATTCTCCTTGTATGACTGGTGGAGGAGAGACAGGTGTGTTCTACAGGTCTGATGGAGGTATTAGACCATTCTCCTTGTATGACTGGTGGAGGAGAGACAGGTGTGTTCTACAGGTCTGATGGAGGTATTAGACCATTCTCCTTGTATGACTGGTGGAGGAGAGACAGGTGTGTTCTACAGGTCTGATGGGAGGTATTAGACCATTCTCCTTGTATGACTGGTGGAGGAGAGACAGGTGTGTTCTACAGGTCTGATGGAGGTATTAGACCATTCTCCTTGTATGACTGGTGGAGGAGAGACAGGTGTGTTCTACAGGTCTGATGGGAGGTATTAGACCATTCTCCTTGTATGACTGGTGGAGGAGAGACAGGTGTGTTCTACAGGTCTGATGGGAGGTATTAGACCATTCTCCTTGTATGACTGGTGGAGGAGAGACAGGTGTGTTCTACAGGTCTTTCTGATGGGAGGTATTAGACCATTCTCCTTGTATGACTGGTGGAGGAGAGACAGGTGTGTTCTACAGGTCTGATGGAGGTATTAGACCATTCTCCTTGTATGACTGGTGGAGGAGAGACAGGTGTGTTCTACAGGTCTGATGGGAGGTATTAGACCATTCTCCTTGTATGACTGGTGGAGGAGAGACAGGTGTGTTCTACAGGTCTTTCTGATGGGAGGTATTAGACCATTCTCCTTGTATGACTGGTGGAGGAGAGACAGGTGTGTTCTACAGGTCTGATGGAGGTATTAGTCCATTCTCCTTGTATGACTGGTGGAGGAGAGACAGGTGTGTTCTACAGGTCTGATGGAGGTATTAGACCATTCTCCTTGTATGACTGGTGGAGGAGAGACAGGTGTGTTCTACAGGTCTGATGGGAGGTATTAGACCATTCTCCTTGTATGACTGGTGGAGGAGAGACAGGTGTGTTCTACAGGTCTGATGGAGGTATTAGACCATTCTCCTTGTATGACTGGTGGAGGAGAGGCAGGTGTGTTCTACAGGTCTGATGGAGGTATTAGACCATTCTCCTTGTATGACTGGTGGAGGAGAGTCAGGTGTGTTCTACAGGTCTGATGGAGGTATTAGACCATTCTCCTTGTATGACTGGTGGAGGAGAGACAGGTGTGTTCTACAGGTCTGATGGAGGTATTAGACCATTCTCCTTGTATGACTGGTGTAGGAGAGGCAGGTGTGTTCTACAGGTCTTTCTGATGGGAGGTATTAGACCATTCTCCTTGTATGACTGGTGGAGGAGAGACAGGTGTGTTCTACAGGTCTGATGGAGGTATTAGACCATTCTCCTTGTATGACTGGTGGAGGAGAGACAGGTGTGTTCTACAGGTCTGATGGAGGTATTAGACCATTCTCCTTGTATGACTGGTGGAGGAGAGACAGGTGTGTTCTACAGGTCTGATGGGAGGTATTAGACCATTCTCCTTGTATGACTGGTGGAGGAGAGACAGGTGTGTTCTACAGGTCTTCTGATGGGAGGTATTAGACCATTCTCCTTGTATGACTGGTGGAGGAGAGACAGGTGTGTTCTACAGGTCTGATGGAGGTATTAGACCATTCTCCTTGTATGACTGGTGGAGGAGAGACAGGTGTGTTCTACAGGTCTGATGGGAGGTATTAGACCATTCTCCTTGTATGACTGGTGGAGGAGAGACAGGTGTGTTCTACAGGTCTGATGGGAGGTATTAGACCATTCTCCTTGTATGACTGGTGGAGGAGAGACAGGTGTGTTCTACAGGTCTTTCTGATGGGAGGTATTAGACCATTCTCCTTGTATGACTGGTGGAGGAGAGACAGGTGTGTTCTACAGGTCTGATGGAGGTATTAGACCATTCTCCTTGTATGACTGGTGGAGGAGAGACAGGTGTGTTCTACAGGTCTTCTGATGGAGGTATTAGACCATTCTCCTTGTATGACTGGTGGAGGAGAGACAGGTGTGTTCTACAGGTCTGATGGGAGGTATTAGACCATTCTCCTTGTATGACTGGTGGAGGAGAGACAGGTGTGTTCTACAGGTCTGATGGGAGGTATTAGACCATTCTCCTTGTATGACTGGTGGAGGAGAGACAGGTGTGTTCTACAGGTCTGATGGAGGTATTAGACCATTCTCCTTGTATGACTGGTGGAGGAGAGACAGGTGTGTTCTACAGGTCTGATGGGAGGTATTAGACCATTCTCCTTGTATGACTGGTGGAGGAGAGACAGGTGTGTTCTACAGGTCTGATGGAGGTATTAGACCATTCTCCTTGTATGACTGGTGGAGGAGAGACAGGTGTGTTCTACAGGTCTGATGGAGGTATTAGACCATTCTCCTTGTATGACTGGTGGAGGAGAGACAGGTGTGTTCTACAGGTCTGATGGGAGGTATTAGACCATTCTCCTTGTATGACTGGTGGAGGAGAGACAGGTGTGTTCTACAGGTCTGATGGGAGGTATTAGACCATTCTCCTTGTATGACTGGTGGAGGAGAGACAGGTGTGTTCTACAGGTCTGATGGAGGTATTAGACCATTCTCCTTGTATGACTGGTGGAGGAGAGACAGGTGTGTTCTACAGGTCTGATGGAGGTATTAGACCATTCTCCTTGTATGACTGGTGGAGGAGAGACAGGTGTGTTCTACAGGTCTGATGGGAGGTATTAGACCATTCTCCTTGTATGACTGGTGGAGGAGAGACAGGTGTGTTCTACAGGTCTGATGGAGGTATTAGACCATTCTCCTTGTATGACTGGTGGAGGAGAGACAGGTGTGTTCTACAGGTCTGATGGGAGGTATTAGACCATTCTCCTTGTATGACTGGTGGAGGAGAGACAGGTGTGTTCTACAGGTCTGATGGAGGTATTAGACCATTCTCCTTGTATGACTGGTGGAGGAGAGACAGGTGTGTTCTACAGGTCTGATGGGAGGTATTAGACCATTCTCCTTGTATGACTGGTGGAGGAGAGACAGGTGTGTTCTACAGGTCTGATGGGAGGTATTAGACCATTCTCCTTGTATGACTGGTGGAGGAGAGACAGGTGTGTTCTACAGGTCTTCTGATGGAGGTATTAGACCATTCTCCTTGTATGACTGGTGGAGGAGAGACAGGTGTGTTCTACAGGTCTGATGGAGGTATTAGACCATTCTCCTTGTATGACTGGTGGAGGAGAGACAGGTGTGTTCTACAGGTCTGATGGGAGGTATTAGACCATTCTCCTTGTATGACTGGTGGAGGAGAGACAGGTGTGTTCTACAGGCTCTGATGGGAGGTATTAGACCATTCTCCTTGTATGACTGGTGGAGGAGAGACAGGTGTGTTCTACAGGTCTGATGGAGGTATTAGACCATTCTCCTTGTATGACTGGTGGAGGAGAGACAGGTGTGTTCTACAGGTCTGATGGGAGGTATTAGACCATTCTCCTTGTATGACTGGTGGAGGAGAGACAGGTGTGTTCTACAGGTCTTTCTGATGGAGGTATTAGACCATTCTCCTTGTATGACTGGTGGAGGAGAGACAGGTGTGTTCTACAGGTCTGATGGAGGTATTAGACCATTCTCCTTGTATGACTGGTGGAGGAGAGACAGGTGTGTTCTACAGGTCTTCTGATGGAGGTATTAGACCATTCTCCTTGTATGACTGGTGGAGGAGAGACAGGTGTGTTCTACAGGTCTGATGGGAGGTATTAGACCATTCTCCTTGTATGACTGGTGGAGGAGAGACAGGTGTGTTCTACAGGTCTTTCTGATGGGAGGTATTAGACCATTCTCCTTGTATGACTGGTGGAGGAGAGACAGGTGTGTTCTACAGGTCTGATGGAGGTATTAGACCATTCTCCTTGTATGACTGGTGGAGGAGAGACAGGTGTGTTCTACAGGTCTGATGGAGGTATTAGACCATTCTCCTTGTATGACTGGTGGAGGAGAGACAGGTGTGTTCTACAGGTCTGATGGGAGGTATTAGACCATTCTCCTTGTATGACTGGTGGAGGAGAGACAGGTGTGTTCTACAGGTCTGATGGGAGGTATTAGACCATTCTCCTTGTATGACTGGTGGAGGAGAGACAGGTGTGTTCTACAGGTCTTTCTGATGGAGGTATTAGACCATTCTCCTTGTATGACTGGTGGAGGAGAGACAGGTGTGTTCTACAGGTCTGATGGGAGGTATTAGACCATTCTCCTTGTATGACTGGTGGAGGAGAGACAGGTGTGTTCTACAGGTCTTCTGATGGGAGGTATTAGACCATTCTCCTTGTATGACTGGTGGAGGAGAGACAGGTGTGTTCTACAGGTCTGATGGAGGTATTAGACCATTCTCCTTGTATGACTGGTGGAGGAGAGACAGGTGTGTTCTACAGGTCTGATGGAGGTATTAGACCATTCTCCTTGTATGACTGGTGGAGGAGAGACAGGTGTGTTCTACAGGTCTGATGGAGGTATTAGACCATTCTCCTTGTATGACTGGTGGAGGAGAGACAGGTGTGTTCTACAGGTCTGATGGGAGGTATTAGACCATTCTCCTTGTATGACTGGTGGAGGAGAGACAGGTGTGTTCTACAGGTCTGATGGAGGTATTAGACCATTCTCCTTGTATGACTGGTGGAGGAGAGACAGGTGTGTTCTACAGGTCTTCTGATGGAGGTATTAGACCATTCTCCTTGTATGACTGGTGGAGGAGAGACAGGTGTGTTCTACAGGTCTTTCTGATGGGAGGTATTAGACCATTCTCCTTGTATGACTGGTGGAGGAGAGACAGGTGTGTTCTACAGGCTCTGATGGAGGTATTAGACCATTCTCCTTGTATGACTGGTGGAGGAGAGACAGGTGTGTTCTACAGGTCTGATGGGAGGTATTAGACCATTCTCCTTGTATGACTGGTGGAGGAGAGACAGGTGTGTTCTACAGGTCTGATGGGAGGTATTAGACCATTCTCCTTGTATGACTGGTGGAGGAGAGACAGGTGTGTTCTACAGGTCTGATGGAGGTATTAGACCATTCTCCTTGTATGACTGGTGGAGGAGAGACAGGTGTGTTCTACAGGTCTGATGGGAGGTATTAGACCATTCTCCTTGTATGACTGGTGGAGGAGAGACAGGTGTGTTCTACAGGTCTGATGGGAGGTATTAGACCATTCTCCTTGTATGACTGGTGGAGGAGAGACAGGTGTGTTCTACAGGTCTTCTGATGGGAGGTATTAGACCATTCTCCTTGTATGACTGGTGGAGGAGAGACAGGTGTGTTCTACAGGTCTGATGGAGGTATTAGACCATTCTCCTTGTATGACTGGTGGAGGAGAGACAGGTGTGTTCTACAGGTCTGATGGGAGGTATTAGACCATTCTCCTTGTATGACTGGTGGAGGAGAGACAGGTGTGTTCTACAGGTCTTCTGATGGGAGGTATTAGACCATTCTCCTTGTATGACTGGTGGAGGAGAGACAGGTGTGTTCTACAGGTCTGATGGAGGTATTAGACCATTCTCCTTGTATGACTGGTGGAGGAGAGACAGGTGTGTTCTACAGGTCTGATGGAGGTATTAGACCATTCTCCTTGTATGACTGGTGGAGGAGAGACAGGTGTGTTCTACAGGTCTGATGGAGGTATTAGACCATTCTCCTTGTATGACTGGTGGAGGAGAGACAGGTGTGTTCTACAGGTCTGATGGAGGTATTAGACCATTCTCCTTGTATGACTGGTGGAGGAGAGACAGGTGTGTTCTACAGGTCTGATGGGAGGTATTAGACCATTCTCCTTGTATGACTGGTGGAGGAGAGACAGGTGTGTTCTACAGGTCTGATGGAGGTATTAGACCATTCTCCTTGTATGACTGGTGGAGGAGAGACAGGTGTGTTCTACAGGTCTTCTGATGGGAGGTATTAGACCATTCTCCTTGTATGACTGGTGGAGGAGAGACAGGTGTGTTCTACAGGTCTGATGGAGGTATTAGACCATTCTCCTTGTATGACTGGTGGAGGAGAGACAGGTGTGTTCTACAGGTCTGATGGGAGGTATTAGACCATTCTCCTTGTATGACTGGTGGAGGAGAGACAGGTGTGTTCTACAGGTCTGATGGGAGGTATTAGACCATTCTCCTTGTATGACTGGTGGAGGAGAGACAGGTGTGTTCTACAGGTCTGATGGGAGGTATTAGACCATTCTCCTTGTATGACTGGTGGAGGAGAGACAGGTGTGTTCTACAGGTCTGATGGAGGTATTAGACCATTCTCCTTGTATGACTGGTGGAGGAGAGACAGGTGTGTTCTACAGGTCTGATGGGAGGTATTAGACCATTCTCCTTGTATGACTGGTGGAGGAGAGACAGGTGTGTTCTACAGGTCTGATGGGAGGTATTAGACCATTCTCCTTGTATGACTGGTGGAGGAGAGACAGGTGTGTTCTACAGGTCTGATGGAGGTATTAGACCATTCTCCTTGTATGACTGGTGGAGGAGAGACAGGTGTGTTCTACAGGTCTGATGGGAGGTATTAGACCATTCTCCTTGTATGACTGGTGGAGGAGAGACAGGTGTGTTCTACAGGTCTGATGGGAGGTATTAGACCATTCTCCTTGTATGACTGGTGGAGGAGAGACAGGTGTGTTCTACAGGTCTGATGGAGGTATTAGACCATTCTCCTTGTATGACTGGTGGAGGAGAGACAGGTGTGTTCTACAGGTCTGATGGAGGTATTAGACCATTCTCCTTGTATGACTGGTGGAGGAGAGACAGGTGTGTTCTACAGGTCTGATGGGAGGTATTAGACCATTCTCCTTGTATGACTGGTGGAGGAGAGACAGGTGTGTTCTACAGGTCTGATGGGAGGTATTAGACCATTCTCCTTGTATGACTGGTGGAGGAGAGACAGGTGTGTTCTACAGGTCTGATGGAGGTATTAGACCATTCTCCTTGTATGACTGGTGGAGGAGAGACAGGTGTGTTCTACAGGTCTGATGGGAGGTATTAGACCATTCTCCTTGTATGACTGGTGGAGGAGAGACAGGTGTGTTCTACAGGTCTGATGGAGGTATTAGACCATTCTCCTTGTATGACTGGTGGAGGAGAGACAGGTGTGTTCTACAGGTCTGATGGGAGGTATTAGACCATTCTCCTTGTATGACTGGTGGAGGAGAGACAGGTGTGTTCTACAGGTCTGATGGAGGTATTAGACCATTCTCCTTGTATGACTGGTGGAGGAGAGACAGGTGTGTTCTACAGGTCTGATGGAGGTATTAGACCATTCTCCTTGTATGACTGGTGGAGGAGAGACAGGTGTGTTCTACAGGTCTTTCTGATGGGAGGTATTAGACCATTCTCCTTGTATGACTGGTGGAGGAGAGACAGGTGTGTTCTACAGGTCTTCTGATGGGAGGTATTAGACCATTCTCCTTGTATGACTGGTGGAGGAGAGACAGGTGTGTTCTACAGGTCTGATGGAGGTATTAGACCATTCTCCTTGTATGACTGGTGGAGGAGAGACAGGTGTGTTCTACAGGTCTGATGGGAGGTATTAGACCATTCTCCTTGTATGACTGGTGGAGGAGAGACAGGTGTGTTCTACAGGTCTTTCTGATGGGAGGTATTAGACCATTCTCCTTGTATGACTGGTGGAGGAGAGACAGGTGTGTTCTACAGGTCTGATGGGAGGTATTAGACCATTCTCCTTGTATGACTGGTGGAGGAGAGACAGGTGTGTTCTACAGGTCTGATGGGAGGTATTAGACCATTCTCCTTGTATGACTGGTGGAGGAGAGACAGGTGTGTTCTACAGGTCTGATGGGAGGTATTAGACCATTCTCCTTGTATGACTGGTGGAGGAGAGACAGGTGTGTTCTACAGGTCTGATGGAGGTATTAGACCATTCTCCTTGTATGACTGGTGGAGGAGAGACAGGTGTGTTCTACAGTTCTGATGGGAGGTATTAGACCATTCTCCTTGTATGACTGGTGGAGGAGAGACAGGTGTGTTCTACAGGTCTGATGGGAGGTATTAGACCATTCTCCTTGTATGACTGGTGGAGGAGAGACAGGTGTGTTCTACAGGTCTGATGGGAGGTATTAGACCATTCTCCTTGTATGACTGGTGGAGGAGAGACAGGTGTGTTCTACAGGTCTGATGGGAGGTATTAGACCATTCTCCTTGTATGACTGGTGGAGGAGAGACAGGTGTGTTCTACAGGTCTGATGGGAGGTATTAGACCATTCTCCTTGTATGACTGGTGGAGGAGAGACAGGTGTGTTCTACAGGTCTTCTGATGGGAGGTATTAGACCATTCTCCTTGTATGACTGGTGGAGGAGAGACAGGTGTGTTCTACAGGTCTTCTGATGGGAGGTATTAGACCATTCTCCTTGTATGACTGGTGGAGGAGAGACAGGTGTGTTCTACAGGTCTGATGGGAGGTATTAGACCATTCTCCTTGTATGACTGGTGGAGGAGAGACAGGTGTGTTCTACAGGTCTGATGGGAGGTATTAGACCATTCTCCTTGTATGACTGGTGGAGGAGAGACAGGTGTGTTCTACAGGTCTGATGGGAGGTATTAGACCATTCTCCTTGTATGACTGGTGGAGGAGAGACAGGTGTGTTCTACAGGTCTGATGGGAGGTATTAGACCATTCTCCTTGTATGACTGGTGGAGGAGAGACAGGTGTGTTCTACAGGTCTGATGGGAGGTATTAGACCATTCTCCTTGTATGACTGGTGGAGGAGAGACAGGTGTGTTCTACAGGTCTGATGGGAGGTATTAGACCATTCTCCTTGTATGACTGGTGGAGGAGAGACAGGTGTGTTCTACAGGTCTGATGGGAGGTATTAGACCATTCTCCTTGTATGACTGGTGGAGGAGAGACAGGTGTGTTCTACAGGTCTGATGGGAGGTATTAGACCATTCTCCTTGTATGACTGGTGGAGGAGAGACAGGTGTGTTCTACAGGTCTGATGGGAGGTATTAGACCATTCTCCTTGTATGACTGGTGGAGGAGAGACAGGTGTGTTCTACAGGTCTGATGGGAGGTATTAGACCATTCTCCTTGTATGACTGGTGGAGGAGAGACAGGTGTGTTCTACAGGTCTGATGGAGGTATTAGACCATTCTCCTTGTATGACTGGTGGAGGAGAGACAGGTGTGTTCTACAGGTCTGATGGGAGGTATTAGACCATTCTCCTTGTATGACTGGTGGAGGAGAGACAGGTGTGTTCTACAGGTCTGATGGAGGTATTAGACCATTCTCCTTGTATGACTGGTGGAGGAGAGACAGGTGTGTTCTACAGGTCTGATGGAGGTATTAGACCATTCTCCTTGTATGACTGGTGGAGGAGAGACAGGTGTGTTCTACAGGTCTGATGGAGGTATTAGACCATTCTCCTTGTATGACTGGTGGAGGAGAGACAGGTGTGTTCTACAGGTCTGATGGGAGGTATTAGACCATTCTCCTTGTATGACTGGTGGAGGAGAGACAGGTGTGTTCTACAGGTCTTCTGATGGGAGGTATTAGACCATTCTCCTTGTATGACTGGTGGAGGAGAGACAGGTGTGTTCTACAGGTCTGATGGGAGGTATTAGACCATTCTCCTTGTATGACTGGTGGAGGAGAGACAGGTGTGTTCTACAGGTCTGATGGAGGTATTAGACCATTCTCCTTGTATGACTGGTGGAGGAGAGACAGGTGTGTTCTACAGGTCTGATGGAGGTATTAGACCATTCTCCTTGTATGACTGGTGGAGGAGAGACAGGTGTGTTCTACAGGTCTTCTGATGGGAGGTATTAGACCATTCTCCTTGTATGACTGGTGGAGGAGAGACAGGTGTGTTCTACAGGTCTGATGGGAGGTATTAGACCATTCTCCTTGTATGACTGGTGGAGGAGAGACAGGTGTGTTCTACAGGTCTGATGGAGGTATTAGACCATTCTCCTTGTATGACTGGTGGAGGAGAGACAGGTGTGTTCTACAGGTCTGATGGGAGGTATTAGACCATTCTCCTTGTATGACTGGTGGAGGAGAGACAGGTGTGTTCTACAGGTCTGATGGAGGTATTAGACCATTCTCCTTGTATGACTGGTGGAGGAGAGACAGGTGTGTTCTACAGGTCTTTCTGATGGGAGGTATTAGACCATTCTCCTTGTATGACTGGTGGAGGAGAGACAGGTGTGTTCTACAGGTCTTTCTGATGGGAGGTATTAGACCATTCTCCTTGTATGACTGGTGGAGGAGAGACAGGTGTGTTCTACAGGTCTGATGGAGGTATTAGACCATTCTCCTTGTATGACTGGTGGAGGAGAGACAGGTGTGTTCTACAGGTCTTCTGATGGGAGGTATTAGACCATTCTCCTTGTATGACTGGTGGAGGAGAGACAGGTGTGTTCTACAGGTCTGATGGAGGTATTAGACCATTCTCCTTGTATGACTGGTGGAGGAGAGACAGGTGTGTTCTACAGGTCTGATGGAGGTATTAGACCATTCTCCTTGTATGACTGGTGGAGGAGAGACAGGTGTGTTCTACAGGTCTGATGGGAGGTATTAGACCATTCTCCTTGTATGACTGGTGGAGGAGAGACAGGTGTGTTCTACAGGTCTGATGGGAGGTATTAGACCATTCTCCTTGTATGACTGGTGGAGGAGAGACAGGTGTGTTCTACAGGTCTGATGGAGGTATTAGACCATTCTCCTTGTATGACTGGTGGAGGAGAGACAGGTGTGTTCTACAGGTCTGATGGGAGGTATTAGACCATTCTCCTTGTATGACTGGTGGAGGAGAGACAGGTGTGTTCTACAGGTCTGATGGAGGTATTAGACCATTCTCCTTGTATGACTGGTGGAGGAGAGACAGGTGTGTTCTACAGGTCTGATGGAGGTATTAGACCATTCTCCTTGTATGACTGGTGGAGGAGAGACAGGTGTGTTCTACAGGTCTTTCTGATGGGAGGTATTAGACCATTCTCCTTGTATGACTGGTGGAGGAGAGACAGGTGTGTTCTACAGGTCTGATGGGAGGTATTAGACCATTCTCCTTGTATGACTGGTGGAGGAGAGACAGGTGTGTTCTACAGGTCTGATGGAGGTATTAGACCATTCTCCTTGTATGACTGGTGGAGGAGAGACAGGTGTGTTCTACAGGTCTGATGGGAGGTATTAGACCATTCTCCTTGTATGACTGGTGGAGGAGAGACAGGTGTGTTCTACAGGTCTGATGGAGGTATTAGACCATTCTCCTTGTATGACTGGTGGAGGAGAGACAGGTGTGTTCTACAGGTCTTTCTGATGGGAGGTATTAGACCATTCTCCTTGTATGACTGGTGGAGGAGAGACAGGTGTGTTCTACAGGTCTTTCTGATGGGAGGTATTAGACCATTCTCCTTGTATGACTGGTGGAGGAGAGACAGGTGTGTTCTACAGGTCTGATGGAGGTATTAGACCATTCTCCTTGTATGACTGGTGGAGGAGAGACAGGTGTGTTCTACAGGTCTTTCTGATGGGAGGTATTAGACCATTCTCCTTGTATGACTGGTGGAGGAGAGACAGGTGTGTTCTACAGGTCTGATGGAGGTATTAGACCATTCTCCTTGTATGACTGGTGGAGGAGAGACAGGTGTGTTCTACAGGTCTGATGGAGGTATTAGACCATTCTCCTTGTATGACTGGTGGAGGAGAGACAGGTGTGTTCTACAGGTCTGATGGGAGGTATTAGACCATTCTCCTTGTATGACTGGTGGAGGAGAGACAGGTGTGTTCTACAGGTCTGATGGGAGGTATTAGACCATTCTCCTTGTATGACTGGTGGAGGAGAGACAGGTGTGTTCTACAGGTCTGATGGAGGTATTAGACCATTCTCCTTGTATGACTGGTGGAGGAGAGACAGGTGTGTTCTACAGGTCTGATGGGAGGTATTAGACCATTCTCCTTGTATGACTGGTGGAGGAGAGACAGGTGTGTTCTACAGGTCTGATGGGAGGTATTAGACCATTCTCCTTGTATGACTGGTGGAGGAGAGACAGGTGTGTTCTACAGGTCTGATGGAGGTATTAGACCATTCTCCTTGTATGACTGGTGGAGGAGAGACAGGTGTGTTCTACAGGTCTGATGGGAGGTATTAGACCATTCTCCTTGTATGACTGGTGGAGGAGAGACAGGTGTGTTCTACAGGTCTGATGGGAGGTATTAGACCATTCTCCTTGTATGACTGGTGGAGGAGAGACAGGTGTGTTCTACAGGTCTTTCTGATGGGAGGTATTAGACCATTCTCCTTGTATGACTGGTGGAGGAGAGACAGGTGTGTTCTACAGGTCTTTCTGATGGGAGGTATTAGACCATTCTCCTTGTATGACTGGTGGAGGAGAGACAGGTGTGTTCTACAGGTCTGATGGAGGTATTAGACCATTCTCCTTGTATGACTGGTGGAGGAGAGACAGGTGTGTTCTACAGGTCTGATGGGAGGTATTAGACCATTCTCCTTGTATGACTGGTGGAGGAGAGACAGGTGTGTTCTACAGGTCTGATGGAGGTATTAGACCATTCTCCTTGTATGACTGGTGGAGGAGAGACAGGTGTGTTCTACAGGTCTGATGGAGGTATTAGACCATTCTCCTTGTATGACTGGTGGAGGAGAGACAGGTGTGTTCTACAGGTCTTTCTGATGGAGGTATTAGACCATTCTCCTTGTATGACTGGTGGAGGAGAGACAGGTGTGTTCTACAGGTCTTTCTGATGGGAGGCATTAGACCATTCTCCTTGTATGACTGGTGGAGGAGAGACAGGTGTGTTCTACAGGTCTGATGGAGGTATTAGACCATTCTCCTTGTATGACTGGTGGAGGAGAGACAGGTGTGTTCTACAGGTCTTTCTGATGGGAGGTATTAGACCATTTTCCTTGTATGACTGGTGGAGGAGAGACAGGTGTGTTCTACAGGTCTTTCTGATGGGAGGCATTAGACCATTCTCCTTGTATGACTGGTGGAGGAGAGACAGGTGTGTTCTACAGGTCTGATGGGAGGTATTAGACCATTCTCCTTGTATGACTGGTGGAGGAGAGACAGGTGTGTTCTACAGGTCTGATGGGAGGTATTAGACCATTCTCCTTGTATGACTGGTGGAGGAGAGACAGGTGTGTTCTACAGGTCTTTCTGATGGGAGGTATTAGACCATTCTCCTTGTATGACTGGTGGAGGAGAGACAGGTGTGTTCTACAGGTCTGATGGAGGTATTAGACCATTCTCCTTGTATGACTGGTGGAGGAGAGGCAGGTGTGTTCTACAGGTCTGATGGGAGGTATTAGACCATTCTCCTTGTATGACTGGTGGAGGAGAGACAGGTGTGTTCTACAGGTCTGATGGGAGGTATTAGACCATTCTCCTTGTATGACTGGTGGAGGAGAGACAGGTGTGTTCTACAGGTCTTTCTGATGGAGGTATTAGACCATTCTCCTTGTATGACTGGTGGAGGAGAGACAGGTGTGTTCTACAGGTCTGATGGGAGGTATTAGACCATTCTCCTTGTATGACTGGTGGAGGAGAGACAGGTGTGTTCTACAGGTCTGATGGAGGTATTAGACCATTCTCCTTGTATGACTGGTGGAGGAGAGGCAGGTGTGTTCTACAGGTCTGATGGGAGGTATTAGACCATTCTCCTTGTATGACTGGTGGAGGAGAGACAGGTGTGTTCTACAGGTCTTTCTGATGGAGGTATTAGACCATTCTCCTTGTATGACTGGTGGAGGAGAGACAGGTGTGTTCTACAGGTCTGATGGGAGGTATTAGACCATTCTCCTTGTATGACTGGTGGAGGAGAGACAGGTGTGTTCTACAGGTCTGATGGGAGGTATTAGACCATTCTCCTTGTATGACTGGTGGAGGAGAGACAGGTGTGTTCTACAGGTCTTTCTGATGGAGGTATTAGACCATTCTCCTTGTATGACTGGTGGAGGAGAGACAGGTGTGTTCTACAGGTCTGATGGGAGGTATTAGACCATTCTCCTTGTATGACTGGTGGAGGAGAGTCAGGTGTGTTCTACAGGTCTGATGGGAGGTATTAGACCATTCTCCTTGTATGACTGGTGGAGGAGAGACAGGTGTGTTCTACAGGTCTGATGGGAGGTATTAGACCATTCTCCTTGTATGACTGGTGGAGGAGAGACAGGTGTGTTCTACAGGTCTGATGGAGGTATTAGACCATTCTCCTTGTATGACTGGTGGAGGAGAGACAGGTGTGTTCTACAGGTCTGATGGGAGGTATTAGACCATTCTCCTTGTATGACTGGTGGAGGAGAGACAGGTGTGTTCTACAGGTCTTTCTGATGGAGGTATTAGACCATTCTCCTTGTATGACTGGTGGAGGAGAGACAGGTGTGTTCTACAGGTCTGATGGGAGGTATTAGACCATTCTCCTTGTATGACTGGTGGAGGAGAGACAGGTGTGTTCTACAGGTCTGATGGAGGTATTAGACCATTCTCCTTGTATGACTGGTGGAGGAGAGACAGGTGTGTTCTACAGGTCTGATGGAGGTATTAGACCATTCTCCTTGTATGACTGGTGGAGGAGAGACAGGTGTGTTCTACAGGTCTGATGGAGGTATTAGACCATTCTCCTTGTATGACTGGTGGTGGAGAGACAGGTGTGTTCTACAGGTCTGATGGGAGGTATTAGACCATTCTCCTTGTATGACTGGTGGAGGAGAGACAGGTGTGTTCTACAGGTCTGATGGAGGTATTAGACCATTCTCCTTGTATGACTGGTGGAGGAGAGACAGGTGTGTTCTACAGGTCTTTCTGATGGGAGGTATTAGACCATTCTCCTTGTATGACTGGTGGAGGAGAGACAGGTGTGTTCTACAGGTCTGATGGAGGTATTAGACCATTCTCCTTGTATGACTGGTGGAGGAGAGACAGGTGTGTTCTACAGGTCTGATGGAGGTATTAGACCATTCTCCTTGTATGACTGGTGGAGGAGAGACAGGTGTGTTCTACAGGTCTGATGGAGGTATTAGACCATTCTCCTTGTATGACTGGTGTAGGAGAGGCAGGTGTGTTCTACAGGTCTTTCTGATGGGAGGTATTAGACCATTCTCCTTGTATGACTGGTGGAGGAGAGACAGGTGTGTTCTACAGGTCTTTCTGATGGGAGGTATTAGACCATTCTCCTTGTATGACTGGTGGAGGAGAGACAGGTGTGTTCTACAGGTCTTTCTGATGGGAGGTATTAGACCATTCTCCTTGTATGACTGGTGGAGGAGAGACAGGTGTGTTCTACAGGTCTGATGGAGGTATTAGACCATTCTCCTTGTATGACTGGTGGAGGAGAGACAGGTGTGTTCTACAGGTCTGATGGGAGGTATTAGACCATTCTCCTTGTATGACTGGTGGAGGAGAGACAGGTGTGTTCTACAGGTCTTTCTGATGGGAGGTATTAGACCATTCTCCTTGTATGACTGGTGGAGGAGAGACAGGTGTGTTCTACAGGTCTGATGGGAGGTATTAGACCATTCTCCTTGTATGACTGGTGGAGGAGAGACAGGTGTGTTCTACAGGTCTGATGGGAGGTATTAGACCATTCTCCTTGTATGACTGGTGGAGGAGAGACAGGTGTGTTCTACAGGTCTGATGGGAGGTATTAGACCATTCTCCTTGTATGACTGGTGGAGGAGAGACAGGTGTGTTCTACAGGTCTGATGGGAGGTATTAGACCATTCTCCTTGTATGACTGGTGGAGGAGAGACAGGTGTGTTCTACAGGTCTTTCTGATGGGAGGTATTAGACCATTCTCCTCGTATGACTGGTGGAGGAGAGACAGGTGTGTTCTACAGGTCTGATGGGAGGTATTAGACCATTCTCCTTGTATGACTGGTGGAGGAGAGACAGGTGTGTTCTACTGGTGCTGAAAAACAAATTCCAGATACAAATATTTTGGCGTTACTATACAATAGATAGCCGTAATCACCGTCAGACACACCTGGCTGACCTGATGGGTCATGTAATCATTGGCGAAGTGCAGACTTTTGTCTAAAGTTAACCAAATAAGTTCAATGTTAACAAGTTAGCTAGCTAACATTAGGCTAACATTAGGCTATAACTAGCAATGTGAAATGGCATTCTGAGATAACATTCCTACACACAGATCATACAGGTAATGTTACCTAGTGACCCAGCCATTGTCACGGTTGTCGTAGGAATGGGACCAAGGCGCAGCGGATATTGAGTTCCACATATTTATTCCGAAGTGAAACTTAAGCCAAAAACAGATCAATCAAATCAACGAACAACTAAACGTGACTACATGCTGCACATGCACAAACACA
Source organism: Salvelinus fontinalis (assembly GCF_029448725.1). Lineage (NCBI taxonomy): Eukaryota > Metazoa > Chordata > Actinopteri > Salmoniformes > Salmonidae > Salvelinus > Salvelinus fontinalis. The sequence continues at coordinate 24,497 of NW_026600321.1, forward strand.
AAACTATATCCCACAAACACAGGTGGGAAAAATAGCTACTTAAATATGATCCCCAGAAACAATGGCTCTCTATGGTCAGGGCGTGACAGCACCCCACCCCCCAAAGGTGCAGACTAACGCCAGCTAGCTAACAGTAAGCTTTAACTGCCAACAACATTAGAAACGTATAATATCTGAATCTGTAGCTAGACTCTTACCTGTTTATATGGATGAACGCTTCACGGCAGACTGGAAACCCTTCCATTAAAACTTCTCACTAGTCACAAACCCGGATCCGGGATCCCCCCCTTCAAAAAAGCTGACTAGCATAGCCTAGCCTAACGCCACAGGGATATCATATAATATAATTTTCATGAAATCACAAGTTCAATACAGCAAATGAAAGATAAACATCTTGTGAATCCAGCCACCATTTCCGATTTTTAAAATGTTTTTCAGCTAAAACACAATATGTATTTCTATTAGCTAACCACAATAGCAAAAGACTCAACCGCATATTTTCACAATTTTTCTACCGCATAGGTAGCTATCACATAACCGACCAAATAGAGATATAATTAGTCACTAACCAAGAAACAACTTCATCAGATGACAGTCTTATAACATGCTATACAATAAATCTATGTTTTGTTCGAAAAATGTGCATATTTCAGGTATAAATCATAGTTTTACATTGCAGCTACAATCACAAATAGCACCGAAGCAGCAAGAATAATTACAGAGAGCAACGTGAAATATCTAAATACTCATCATAAAACATTTATGAAAAATACATGGTGTACATGGTGTACAGCAAATGAAAGATAAACATCTTGTGAATCCAGCCAATATTTCAGATTTTTTAAGTGATTTACAGCGAAAACACAATATAGCATTATATTAGCTTACCACAATACCAAAACACACAACCGCATTCATTCACCGCAAAGGTAGCGATCACAAAAAAACAGCAAAAGATAAAAAATTATTCACTAACCTCGACAAACTTCATCAGATGACAGTCCTATAACATCAGGTTATACAATACACTTATGTTTTGTTCGAAATGTGCATATTTTGAGCTGAAAACCGTGGTTATACATTGTGAAAACGTAGCAACTTTTTCCCAGAATCTCCGGATATATTTCTGACACTCACCTAATCTGACCAAATAACTCATCATAAACTTTACTAAAAAATACATGTTGTACAGCAAATGAAAGATACACTTGTTCTTAATGTAACCGCTGTGTTAGATTTTTTTAAATAACTTTAGTACAACATACAGCTTACGTTATAGCGAGACAGCGCCCGCAATGAGGGCGGAAAATAGGAATAAGCATTTTCCACAGAAATACGAAATAACATCATAAATGGTTCCTACTTTTGCTGAGCTTCCATCAGAATCTTGTACAAGGAGACCTTTGTCCAGAATAAATCGTTGTTTGGTTTTAGAATGTCCTCTTCTCCTGTCGAATTAGCAACCAAAGCTAGCCAAGTGGCGCGAAGCTGTCCATCTTCACCAAACGCAGAGAACGGAAAACGCCAAAACTCCCGATAAACGTTCAATAATCTGATAAAACTATATTGAAAAAACATACTTTACGATGATATTCTCACATGTATCAAATAAAATCAAAGCCGGAGATATTAGCCGTCTATACCGAAAGCTTTTCAGAAGGCATTCCAGGGTTCCTTCCTGCACCTTGCTGGACAAAGGAAATTTGGGGTCACGTCATTCCAAGAGCTCTTGTTCGACCTCAGATCAAGCTAGACACCCCATTCCACCTTCGACTGCCTGTTGACATCTAGTGGAAGGCGTATGAAGTGCATGTATATCCATAGATTTCAAGCAAATGAATAGGAAGGCACTGGAACAGAGCCTCGATTTCAGATTTTTCACTTCCTGCCAGGAAGTTTGCTGCAAAATGAGTTCTGTTTTACTCACAGATATAATTCAAACGGTTTTAGAAACTTGAGAGTGTTTTCTATCCAATAGTAATAATAATATGCATATTGTACGAGCAAGAATAGAGCACGAGGCAGATTAATTTGGGCATGATTTTTTACAAAGTGAAAATAGCGCCCCCCCCCCCCTATTGACAAAAGTTTAAATAAGAGGTCCTGTGTCGTTTCTGTCTTGTTTGTACAGCTTGCTTTGGTCCATTGTTGGTGTGTTTAGTCAGCCTAGTTCTCACTGACCGTATGCAATGCCATTAGAATCATGTTAAGCTTTAGCCCCCAACCAGAATCTGACCATTTTACTCACCCTGGCAGAGCTGGTTAGGCTGTTATAATGTTATATCATGTTATACACACACCACAACAAGAGAATACACTGTAGTCTAGATGGGATAGTAGTCAGGACACTACAGTCTAGATGGGATAGTAGTCAGGACACTACAGTCTAGATGGGATAGTAGTCAGGACACTGTAGTCTAGATGGGATAGTAGTCAGGACACTGTAGTCTAGATGGGATAGTAGTCAGGACACTGTAGTCTAGATGGGATAGTAGTCAGGACACTGTAGTCTAGAAGGGACAGTATTCAGGACACTATAGTCTAGAAGGGACAGTATTCAGGAGACTATAGTCTAGAAGGGACAGTATTCAGGAGACTATAGTCTAGAAGGGACAGTATTCAGTTCACTATAGTCTAGAAGGGACAGTATTCAGGAGACTATAGTCTAGAAGGGACAGTATTCAGGAGACTGTAGTCTAGAAGGGACAGTATTCAGTTCACTATAGTCTAGAAGGGACAGTATTCAGGAGACTATAGTCTAGAAGGGACAGTATTCAGGAGACTATAGTCTAGAAGGGACAGTATTCATTACACTGTAGTCTAAAAGGGACAGTATTCAGGAGACTATAGTCTAGAAGGGACAGTATTCAGGAGACTATAGTCTAGAAGGGACAGTATTCAGAACACTGTAGTCTAGAAGGGACAGTATTCATTACACTATAGTCTAGAAGGGACAGTATTCAGGAGACTATAGTCTAGAAGGGACAGTATTCAGAACACTATAGTCTAGAAGGGACAGTATTCAGGAGACTACAGTCTAGAAGGGACAGTATTCAGTTCACTGTAGTCTAGAAGGGACAGTATTCAGTTCACTATAGTCTAGAAGGGACAGTATTCAGGAGACTATAGTCTAGAAGGGACAGTATTCAGTTCACTGTAGTCTAGAAGGGACAGTATTCAGTTCACTGTAGTCTAGAAGGGACAGTATTCAGTTCACTGTAGTCTAGAAGGGACAGTATTCAGGAGACTATAGTCTAGAAGGGACAGTATTCAGGAGACTATAGTCTAGAAGGGACAGTATTCAGTTCACTATAGTCTAGAAGGGACAGTATTCAGGAGACTGTAGTCTAGAAGGGACAGTATTCAGGACACTATAGTCTAGAAGGGACAGTATTCAGGAGACTATAGTCTAGAAGAGACAGTATTCAGGACACTGTAGTCTAGAAGGGACAGTATTCAGTTCACTATAGTCTAGAAGGGACAGTATTCAGGAGACTATAGTCTAGAAGGGACAGTATTCAGGAGACTATAGTCTAGAAGGGACAGTATTCAGTTCACTCTAGTCTAGAAGGGACAGTATTCAGGAGACTGTAGTCTAGAAGGGACAATATTCAGGAGACTATAGTCTAGAAGGGACAGTATTCAGGAGACTATAGTCTAGAAGGGACAGTATTCAGTTCAATATAGTCTAGAAGGGACAGTATTCAGGACACTGTAGTCTAGAAGGGACAGTATTCAGGAGACTATAGTCTAGAAGGGACAGTATTCAGTTCACTGTAGTCTAGAAGGGACAGTATTCAGTTCACTATAGTCTAGAAGGGACAGTATTCAGGAGACTATAGTCTAGAAGGGACAGTATTCAGGAGACTGTAGTCTAGAAGGGACAGTATTCAGGACACTATAGTCTAGAAGGGACAGTATTCAGGAGACTATAGTCTAGAAGGGACAGTATTCAGTTCACTATAGTCTAGAAGGGACAGTATTCAGTTCACTATAGTCTAGAAGGGACAGTATTCAGGAGACTATAGTCTAGAAGGGACAGTATTCAGGAGACTATAGTCTAGAAGGGACAGTATTCAGGAGACTATAGTCTAGAAGGGACAGTATTCAGTTCACTGTAGTCTAGAAGGGACAGTATTCAGGAGACTATAGTCTAGAAGGGACAGTATTCAGGAGACTATAGTCTAGAAGGGACAGTATTCAGTTCACTATAGTCTAGAAGGGACAGTATTCAGTTCACTATAGTCTAGAAGGGACAGTATTCAGGAGACTATAGTCTAGAAGGGACAGTATTCAGGAGACTGTAGTCTAGAAGGGACAGTATTCAGAACACTATAGTCTAGAAGGGACAGTATTCAGGAGACTATAGTCTAGAAGGGACAGTATTCAGTTCACTATAGTCTAGAAGGGACAGTATTCAGTTCACTGTAGTCTAGAAGGGACAGATTTCAGGAGACTATAGTCTAGAAGGGACAGTATTCAGGAGACTATAGTCTAGAAGGGACAGTATTCAGGAGACTATAGTCTAGAAGGGACAGTATTCAGTTCACTATAGTCTAGAAGGGACAGTATTCAGTTCACTATAGTCTAGAAGGGACAGTATTCAGTTCACTATAGTCTAGAAGGGACAGTATTCAGGAGACTATAGTCTAGAAGGGACAGTATTCAGGAGACTATAGTCTAGAAGGGACAGTATTCAGGAGACTATAGTCTAGAAGGGACAGTATTCAGGAGACTATAGTCTAGAAGGGACAGTATTCAGTAGACTATAGTCTAGAAGGGACAGTATTCAGTTCACTGTAGTCTAGAAGGGACAGTATTCAGTTCACTATAGTCTAGAAGGGACAGTATTCAGTTCACTATAGTCTAGAAGGGACAGTATTCAGGACACTATAGTCTAGAAGGGACAGTATTCAGGAGACTATAGTCTAGAAGGGACAGTATTCAGTTCACTGTAGTCTAGAAGGGACAGTATTCAGGAGACTATAGTCTAGAAGGGACAGTATTCAGGAGACTATAGTCTAGAAGGGACAGTATTCAGGAGACTATAGTCTAGAAGGGACAGTATTCAGGAGACTATAGTCTAGAAGGGACAGTATTCAGGAGACTATAGTCTAGAAGGGACAGTATTCAGTTCACTATAGTCTAGAAGGGACAGTATTCAGTTCACTATAGTCTAGAAGGGACAGTATTCAGTTCACTGTAGTCTAGAAGGGACAGTATTCAGGACACTGTAGTCTAGAAGGGACAGTATTCAGGAGACTATAGTCTAGAAGGGACAGTATTCAGTTCACTATAGTCTAGAAGGGACAGTATTCAGTTCACTATAGTCTAGAAGGGACAGTATTCAGGAGACTATAGTCTAGAAGGGACAGTATTCAGGAGACTATAGTCTAGAAGGGACAGTATTCAGGAGACTATAGTCTAGAAGGGACAGTATTCAGGAGACTATAGTCTAGAAGGGACAGTATTCAGTTCACTATAGTCTAGAAGGGACAGTATTCAGTTCACTATAGTCTAGAAGGGACAGTATTCAGTTCACTATAGTCTAGAAGGGACAGTATTCAGGAGACTATAGTCTAGAAGGGACAGTATTCAGGAGACTATAGTCTAGAAGGGACAGTATTCAGTTCACTATAGTCTAGAAGGGACAGTATTCAGGAGACTATAGTCTAGAAGGGACAGTATTCAGAAGACTATAGTCTAGAAGGGACAGTATTCAGAACACTGTAGTCTAGAAGGGACAGTATTCAGGAGACTATAGTCTAGAAGGGACAGTATTCAGTTCACTATAGTCTAGAAGGGACAGTATTCAGTTCACTATAGTCTAGAAGGGACAGTATTCAGGAGACTATAGTCTAGAAGGGACAGTATTCAGGAGACTATAGTCTAGAAGGGACAGTATTCAGTTCACTATAGTCTAGAAGGGACAGTATTCAGTTCACTATAGTCTAGAAGGGACAGTATTCAGGAGACTATAGTCTAGAAGGGACAGTATTCAGTTCACTATAGTCTAGAAGGGACAGTATTCAGTTCACTATAGTCTAGAAGGGACAGTATTCAGTTCACTATAGTCTAGAAGGGACAGTATTCAGTTCACTATAGTCTAGAAGGGACAGTATTCAGTTCACTATAGTCTAGAAGGGACAGTATTCAGGAGACTATAGTCTAGAAGGGACAGTATTCAGGAGACTATAGTCTAGAAGGGACAGTATTCAGGAGACTATAGTCTAGAAGGGACAGTATTCAGAAGACTATAGTCTAGAAGGGACAGTATTCAGAACACTGTAGTCTAGAAGGGACAGTATTCAGGAGACTATAGTCTAGAAGGGACAGTATTCAGTTCACTATAGTCTAGAAGGGACAGTATTCAGTTCACTATAGTCTAGAAGGGACAATATTCAGGAGACTATAGTCTAGAAGGGACAGTATTCAGGAGACTATAGTCTAGAAGGGACAGTATTCAGTTCACTATAGTCTAGAAGGGACAGTATTCAGTTCACTATAGTCTAGAAGGGACAGTATTCAGGAGACTATAGTCTAGAAGGGACAGTATTCAGTTCACTATAGTCTAGAAGGGACAGTATTCAGGAGACTATAGTCTAGAAGGGACAGTATTCAGGAGACTATAGTCTAGAAGGGACAGTATTCAGGAGACTATAGTCTAGAAGGGACAGTATTCAGTTCACTATAGTCTAGAAGGGACAGTATTCAGTTCACTATAGTCTAGAAGGGACAGTATTCAGGAGACTATAGTCTAGAAGGGACAGTATTCAGGAGACTATAGTCTAGAAGGGACAGTATTCAGGACACTATAGTCTAGAAGGGACAGTATTCAGTTCACTGTAGTCTAGAAGGGACAGTATTCAGGAGACTATAGTCTAGAAGGGACAGTATTCAGGAGACTATAGTCTAGAAGGGACAGTATTCAGGAGACTATAGTCTAGAAGGGACAGTATTCAGTTCACTATAGTCTAGAAGGGACAGTATTCAGGAGACTATAGTCTAGAAGGGACAGTATTCAGGAGACTATAGTCTAGAAGGGACAGTATTCAGGAGACTATAGTCTAGAAGGGACAGTATTCAGTTCACCATAGTCTAGAAGGGACAGTATTCAGTTCACTGTAGTCTAGAAGGGACAGTATTCAGGAGACTATAGTCTAGAAGGGACAGTATTCAGGAGACTATAGTCTAGAAGGGACAGTATTCAGGAGACTATAGTCTAGAAGGGACAGTATTCAGTTCACTGTAGTCTAGAAGGGACAGTATTCAGTTCACTATAGTCTAGAAGGGACAGTATTCAGGAGACTATAGTCTAGAAGGGACAGTATTCAGGAGACTATAGTCTAGAAGGGACAGTATTCAGTTCACTATAGTCTAGAAGGGACAGTATTCAGTTCACTGTAGTCTAGAAGGGACAGTATTCAGGAGACTATAGTCTAGAAGGGACAGTATTCAGGAGACTATAGTCTAGAAGGGACAGTATTCAGGAGACTATAGTCTAGAAGGGACAGTATTCAGTTCACTGTAGTCTAGAAGGGACAGTATTCAGTTCACTGTAGTCTAGAAGGGACAGAATTCAGGAGACTATAGTCTAGAAGGGACAGTATTCAGGAGACTATAGTCTAGAAGGGACAGTATTCAGTTCACTGTAGTCTAGAAGGGACAGTATTCAGTTCACTGTAGTCTAGAAGGGACAGTATTCAGGAGACTATAGTCTAGAAGGGACAGTATTCAGGAGACTATAGTCTAGAAGGGACAGTATTCAGTTCACTATAGTCTAGAAGGGACAGTATTCAGTTCACTATAGTCTAGAAGGGACAGTATTCAGGAGACTGTCGTCTAGAAGGGACAGTATTCAGGAGACTATAGTCTAGAAGGGACAGTATTCAGTTCACTATAGTCTAGAAGGGACAGTATTCAGGAGACTATAGTCTAGAAGGGACAGTATTCAGTTCACTATAGTCTAGAAGGGACAGTATTCAGAACACTATAGTCTAGAAGGGACAGTATTCAGTTCACTATAGTCTAGAAGGGACAGTATTCAGTTCACTATAGTCTAGAAGGGACATTATTCAGGACACTATAGTCTAGAAGGGACAGTATTCAGTTCACTATAGTCTAGAAGGGACAGTATTCAGTTCACTGTAGTCTAGAAGGGACAGTATTCAGGAGACTATAGTCTAGAAGGGACAGTATTCAGTTCACTGTAGTCTAGAAGGGACAGTATTCAGGAGACTATAGTCTAGAAGGGACAGTATTCAGGAGACTATAGTCTAGAAGGGACAGTATTCAGGAGACTATAGTCTAGAAGGGACAGTATTCAGTTCACTATAGTCTAGAAGGGACAGTATTCAGTTCACTGTAGTCTAGAAGGGACAGTATTCAGGAGACTATAGTCTAGAAGGGACAGTATTCAGTTCACTGTAGTCTAGAAGGGACAGTATTCAGGAGACTATAGTCTAGAAGGGACAGTATTCAGGAGACTATAGTCTAGAAGGGACAGTATTCAGGAGACTATAGTCTAGAAGGGACAGTATTCAGTTCACTATAGTCTAGAAGGGACAGTATTCAGTTCACTATAGTCTAGAAGGGACAGTATTCAGTTCAATGTAGTCTAGAAGGGACAGTATTCAGGACACTGTAGTCTAGAAGGGACAGTATTCAGGAGACTATAGTCTAGAAGGGACAGTATTCAGTTCACTATAGTCTAGAAGGGACAGTATTCAGTTCACTATAGTCTAGAAGGGACAGTATTCAGGAGACTATAGTCTAGAAGGGACAGTATTCAGTTCACTATAGTCTAGAAGGGACAGTATTCAGGAGACTATAGTCTAGAAGGGACAGTATTCAGGAGACTATAGTCTAGAAGGGACAGTATTCAGTTCACTATAGTCTAGAAGGGACAGTATTCAGTTCACTATAGTCTAGAAGGGACAGTATTCAGTTCACTATAGTCTAGAAGGGACAGTATTCAGTTCACTATAGTCTAGAAGGGACAGTATTCAGGAGACTATAGTCTAGAAGGGACAGTATTCAGGAGACTATAGTCTAGAAGGGACAGTATTCAGTTCACTATAGTCTAGAAGGGACAGTATTCAGGAGACTATAGTCTAGAAGGGACAGTATTCAGAAGACTATAGTCTAGAAGGGACAGTATTCAGAACACTGTAGTCTAGAAGGGACAGTATTCAGGAGACTATAGTCTAGAAGGGACAGTATTCAGTTCACTATAGTCTAGAAGGGACAGTATTCAGTTCACTATAGTCTAGAAGGGACAGTATTCAGGAGACTATAGTCTAGAAGGGACAGTATTCAGGAGACTATAGTCTAGAAGGGACAGTATTCAGTTCACTATAGTCTAGAAGGGACAGTATTCAGTTCACTATAGTCTAGAAGGGACAGTATTCAGGAGACTATAGTCTAGAAGGGACAGTATTCAGTTCACTATAGTCTAGAAGGGACAGTATTCAGGAGACTATAGTCTAGAAGGGACAGTATTCAGGAGACTATAGTCTAGAAGGGACAGTATTCAGGAGACTATAGTCTAGAAGGGACAGTATTCAGTTCACTATAGTCTAGAAGGGACAGTATTCAGTTCACTATAGTCTAGAAGGGACAGTATTCAGGAGACTATAGTCTAGAAGGGACAGTATTCAGGAGACTATAGTCTAGAAGGGACAGTATTCAGGACACTATAGTCTAGAAGGGACAGTATTCAGTTCACTGTAGTCTAGAAGGGACAGTATTCAGGAGACTATAGTCTAGAAGGGACAGTATTCAGGAGACTATAGTCTAGAAGGGACAGTATTCAGGAGACTATAGTCTAGAAGGGACAGTATTCAGTTCACTATAGTCTAGAAGGGACAGTATTCAGGAGACTATAGTCTAGAAGGGACAGTATTCAGGAGACTATAGTCTAGAAGGGACAGTATTCAGGAGACTATAGTCTAGAAGGGACAGTATTCAGTTCACCATAGTCTAGAAGGGACAGTATTCAGTTCACTGTAGTCTAGAAGGGACAGTATTCAGGAGACTATAGTCTAGAAGGGACAGTATTCAGGAGACTATAGTCTAGAAGGGACAGTATTCAGGAGACTATAGTCTAGAAGGGACAGTATTCAGTTCACTGTAGTCTAGAAGGGACAGTATTCAGTTCACTATAGTCTAGAAGGGACAGTATTCAGGAGACTATAGTCTAGAAGGGACAGTATTCAGGAGACTATAGTCTAGAAGGGACAGTATTCAGTTCACTATAGTCTAGAAGGGACAGTATTCAGTTCACTGTAGTCTAGAAGGGACAGTATTCAGGAGACTATAGTCTAGAAGGGACAGTATTCAGGAGACTATAGTCTAGAAGGGACAGTATTCAGGAGACTATAGTCTAGAAGGGACAGTATTCAGTTCACTGTAGTCTAGAAGGGACAGTATTCAGTTCACTGTAGTCTAGAAGGGACAGTATTCAGGAGACTATAGTCTAGAAGGGACAGTATTCAGGAGACTATAGTCTAGAAGGGACAGTATTCAGTTCACTGTAGTCTAGAAGGGACAGTATTCAGTTCACTGTAGTCTAGAAGGGACAGTATTCAGGAGACTATAGTCTAGAAGGGACAGTATTCAGGAGACTATAGTCTAGAAGGGACAGTATTCAGTTCACTATAGTCTAGAGGGGACAGTATTCAGTTCACTATAGTCTAGAAGGGACAGTATTCAGGAGACTGTCGTCTAGAAGGGACAGTATTCAGGAGACTATAGTCTAGAAGGGACAGTATTCAGTTCACTATAGTCTAGAAGGGACAGTATTCAGGAGACTATAGTCTAGAAGGGACAGTATTCAGTTCACTATAGTCTAGAAGGGACAGTATTCAGAACACTATAGTCTAGAAGGGACAGTATTCAGTTCACTGTAGTCTAGAAGGGACAGTATTCAGGAGACTATAGTCTAGAAGGGACAGTATTCAGTACACTATAGTCTAGAAGGGACAGTATTCAGAACACTATAGTCTAGAAGGGACAGTATTCAGGAGACTATAGTCTAGAAGGGACAGTATTCAGGAGACTATAGTCTAGAAGGGACAGTATTCAGGAGACTGTAGTCTAGAAGGGACAGTATTCAGGAGACTGTAGTCTAGAAGGGACAGTATTCAGGAGACTATAGTCTAGAAGGGACAGTATTCAGTTCACTATAGTCTAGAAGGGACGGTATTCAGTTCACTATAGTCTAGAAGGGACAGTATTCAGGAGACTATAGTCTAGAAGGGACAGTATTCAGGAGACTGTAGTCTAGAAGGGAGAGTATTCAGTTCACTATAGTCTAGAAGGGACAGTATTCAGTTCACTATAGTCTAGAAGGGACAGTATTCAGGAGACTATAGTCTAGAAGGGACAGTATTCAGGAGACTATAGTCTAGAAGGGACAGTATTCAGTTCACTATAGTCTAGAAGGGACAGTATTCAGGAGACTATAGTCTAGAAGGGACAGTATTCAGTTCACTATAGTCTAGAAGGGACAGTATTCAGGAGACTATAGTCTAGAAGGGACAGTATTCAGGAGACTGTAGTCTAGAAGGGACAGTATTCAGTTCACTATAGTCTAGAAGGGACAGTATTCAGGAGACTATAGTCTAGAAGGGACAGTATTCAGTTCACTGTAGTCTAGAAGGGACAGTATTCAGGAGACTATAGTCTAGAAGGGACAGTATTCAGTTCACTATAGTCTAGAAGGGACAGTATTCAGTTCACTATAGTCTAGAAGGGACAGTATTCAGGAGACTATAGTCTAGAAGGGACAGTATTCAGGAGACTATAGTCTAGAAGGGACAGTATTCAGTTCACTGTAGTCTAGAAGGGACAGTATTCAGTTCACTATAGTCTAGAAGGGACAGTATTCAGTTCACTATAGTCTAGAAGGGACAGTATTCAGGAGACTATAGTCTAGAAGGGACAGTATTCAGGAGACTATAGTCTAGAAGGGACAGTATTCAGGAGACTATAGTCTAGAAGGGACAGTATTCAGGAGACTATAGTCTAGAAGGGACAGTATTCAGTTCACTGTAGTCTAGAAGGGACAGTATTCAGTTCACTATAGTCTAGAAGGGACAGTATTCAGTTCACTATAGTCTAGAAGGGACAGTATTCAGGAGACTATAGTCTAGAAGGGACAGTATTCAGTTCACTGTAGTCTAGAAGGGACAGTATTCAGTTCACTGTAGTCTAGAAGGGACAGTATTCAGGAGACTATAGTCTAGAAGCGACAGTATTCAGGAGACTATAGTCTAGAAGGGACAGTATTCAGGAGAATATAGTCTAGAAGGGACAGTATTCAGTTCACTGTAGTCTAGAAGGGACAGTATTCAGTTCACTGTAGTCTAGAAGGGACAGTATTCAGGAGACTATAGTCTAGAAGGGACAGTATTCAGGAGACTATAGTCTAGAAGGGACAGTATTCAGTTCACTGTAGTCTAGAAGGGACAGTATTCAGGAGACTATAGTCTAGAAGGGACAGTATTCAGGAGACTATAGTCTAGAAGGGACAGTATTCAGTTCACTATAGTCTAGAAGGGACAGTATTCAGGAGACTATAGTCTAGAAGGGACAGTATTCAGTTCACTATAGTCTAGAAGGGACAGTATGCAGTTCACTGTAGTCTAGAAGGGACAGTATTCAGGAGACTATAGTCTAGAAGGGACAGTATTCAGGAGACTATAGTCTAGAAGGGACAGTATTCAGGAGACTATAGTCTAGAAGGGACAGTATTCAGTTCACTGTAGTCTAGAAGGGACAGTATTCAGTTCACTGTAGTCTAGAAGGGACAGTATTCAGGAGACTATAGTCTAGAAGGGACAGTATTCAGGAGACTATAGTCTAGAAGGGACAGTATTCAGTTCACTGTAGTCTAGAAGGGACAGTATTCAGGAGACTATAGTCTAGAAGGGACAGTATTCAGGAGACTATAGTCTAGAAGGGACAGTATTCAGTTCACTATAGTCTAGAAGGGACAGTATTCAGGAGACTATAGTCTAGAAGGGACAGTATTCAGTTCACTATAGTCTAGAAGGGACAGTATTCAGTTCACTGTAGTCTAGAAGGGACAGTATTCAGGAGACTATAGTCTAGAAGGGACAGTATTCAGGAGACTATAGTCTAGAAGGGACAGTATTCAGGACACTATAGTCTAGAAGGGACAGTATTCAGTTCACTATAGTCTAGAAGGGACAGTATTCAGGAGACTATAGTCTAGAAGGGACAGTATTCAGGAGACTATAGTCTAGAAGGGACAGTATTCAGTTCACTATAGTCTAGAAGGGACAGTATTCAGTTCACTGTAGTCTAGAAGGGACAGTATTCAGGAGACTATAGTCTAGAAGGGACAGTATTCAGGAGACTATAGTCTAGAAGGGACAGTATTCAGGAGACTATAGTCTAGAAGGGACAGTATTCAGTTCACTATAGTCTAGAAGGGACAGTATTCAGTTCACTGTAGTCTAGAAGGGACAGTATTCAGGACACTGTAGTCTAGAAGGGACAGTATTCAGGACACTGTAGTCTAGAAGGGACAGTATTTAGTACACTGTAGTCTAGAAGGGACAGTATTCAGTTCACTGTAGTCTAGAAGGGACAGTATTCAGTTCACTATAGTCTAGAAGGGACAGTATTCAGGAGACTATAGTCTAGAAGGGACAGTATTCAGTTCACTATAGTCTAGAAGGTACAGTATTCAGTTCACTGTAGTCTAGAAGGGACAGTATTCAGGAGACTATAGTCTAGAAGGGACAGTATTCAGGAGACTATAGTCTAGAAGGGACAGTATTCAGTTCACTGTAGTCTAGAAGGGACAGTATTCAGTTCACTGTAGTCTAGAAGGGACAGTATTCAGGAGACTATAGTCTAGAAGGGACAGTATTCAGTTCACTATAGTCTAGAAGGGACAGTATTCAGTTCACTATAGTCTAGAAGGGACAGTATTCAGGAGACTATAGTCTAGAAGGGACAGTATTCAGGAGACTATAGTCTAGAAGGGACAGTATTCAGGAGACTATAGTCTAGAAGGGACAGTATTCAGTTCACTATAGTCTAGAAGGGACAGTATTCAGGAGACTGTAGTCTAGAAGGGACAGTATTCAGTTCACTATAGTCTAGAAGGGACAGTATTCAGGAGACTATAGTCTAGAAGGGACAGTATTCAGTTCACTGTAGTCTAGAAGGGACAGTATTCAGGAGACTATAGTCTAGAAGGGACAGTATTCAGTTCACTGTAGTCTAGAAGGGACAGTATTCAGTTCACTATAGTCTAGAAGGGACAGTATTCAGGAGACTGTAGTCTAGAAGGGACAGTATTCAGTTCACTATAGTCTAGAAGGGACAGTATTCAGGAGACTATAGTCTAGAAGGGACAGTATTCAGGAGACTGTAGTCTAGAAGGGACAGTATTCAGGAGACTGTAGTCTAGAAGGGACAGTATTCAGGAGACTGTAGTCTAGAAGGGACAGTATTCAGTTCACTATAGTCTAGAAGGGACAGTATTCAGTTCACTGTAGTCTAGAAGGGACAGTATTCAGTTCACTGTAGTCTAGAAGGGACAGTATTCAGTTCACTATAGTCTAGAAGGGACAGTATTCAGGAGACTATAGTCTAGAAGGGACAGTATTCAGTTCACTATAGTCTAGAAGGGACAGTATTCAGGAGACTATAGTCTAGAAGGGACAGTATTCAGGAGACTATAGTCTAGAAGGGACAGTATTCAGTTCACTATAGTCTAGAAGGGACAGTATTCAGGAGACTATAGTCTAGAAGGGACAGTATTCAGTTCACTGTAGTCTAGAAGGGACAGTATTCAGGAGACTATAGTCTAGAAGGGACAGTATTCAGGACACTGTAGTCTAGAAGGGACAGTATTCAGGAGACTATAGTCTAGAAGGGACAGTATTCAGGACACTGTAGTCTAGAAGGGACAGTATTCAGGAGACTATAGTCTAGAAGGGACAGTATTCAGTTCACTGTAGTCTAGAAGGGACAGTAGTCAGTTCACTATAGTCTAGAAGGGACAGTATTCAGGACACTGTAGTCTAGAAGGGACAGTATTCAGGAGACTATAGTCTAGAAGGGACAGTATTCAGTTCACTATAGTCTAGAAGGGACAGTATTCAGGAGACTATAGTCTAGAAGGGACAGTATTCAGAACACTATAGTCTAGAAGGGACAGTATTCAGGAGACTGTAGTCTAGAAGGGACAGTATTCAGTTCACTATAGTCTAGAAGGGACAGTATTCAGGAGACTGTAGTCTAGAAGGGACAGTATTCAGTTCACTATAGTCTAGAAGGGACAGTATTCAGTTCACTATAGTCTAGAAGGGACAGTATTCAGGAGACTGTAGTCTAGAAGGGACAGTATTCAGTTCACTATAGTCTAGAAGGGACAGTATTCAGGAGACTGTAGTCTAGAAGGGACAGTATTCAGTTCACTATAGTCTAGAAGGGACAGTATTCAGTTCACTATAGTCTAGAAGGGACAGTATTCAGGAGACTATAGTCTAGAAGGGACAGTGTTCAGAACACTATAGTCTAGAAGGGACAGTATTCAGGAGACTATAGTCTAGAAGGGACAGTATTCAGGACACTGTAGTCTAGAAGGGACAGTATTCAGGAGACTATAGTCTAGAAGGGACAGTATTCAGGACACTGTAGTCTAGAAGGGACAGTATTCAGGAGACTATAGTCTAGAAGGGACAGTATTCAGTTCACTGTAGTCTAGAAGGGACAGTATTCAGTTCACTATAGTCTAGAAGGGACAGTATTCAGGACACTGTAGTCTAGAAGGGACAGTATTCAGGAGACTATAATCTAGAAGGGACAGTATTCAGTTCACTATAGTCTAGAAGGGACAGTATTCAGGAGACTATAGTCTAGAAGGGACAGTATTCAGAACACTATAGTCTAGAAGGGACAGTATTCAGGAGACTGTAGTCTAGAAGGGACAGTATTCAGTTCACTATAGTCTAGAAGGGACAGTATTCAGGAGACTGTAGTCTAGAAGGGACAGTATTCAGTTCACTATAGTCTAGAAGGGACAGTATTCAGTTCACTATAGTCTAGAAGGGACAGTATTCAGGAGACTGTAGTCTAGAAGGGACAGTATTCAGTTCACTATAGTCTAGAAGGGACAGTATTCAGGAGACTGTAGTCTAGAAGGGACAGTATTCAGTTCACTATAGTCTAGAAGGGACAGTATTCAGTTCACTATAGTCTAGAAGGGACAGTATTCAGGAGACTATAGTCTAGAAGGGACAGTATTCAGAACACTATAGTCTAGAAGGGACAGTATTCAGGAGACTATAGTCTAGAAGGGACAGTATTAAGTTCACTATAGTCTAGAAGGGACAGTATTCAGGAGACTGTAGTCTAGAAGGGACAGTATTCAGTTCACTATAGTCTAGAAGGGACAGTATTCAGTTCACTATAGTCTAGAAGGGACAGTATTCAGTTCACTATAGTCTAGAAGGGACAGTATTCAGGAGACTATAGTCTAGAAGGGACAGTATTCAGGAGACTATAGTCTAGAAGGGACAGTATTCAGTTCACTATAGTCTAGAAGGGACAGTATTCAGTTCACTATAGTCTAGAAGGGACAGTATTCAGGAGCCTATAGTCTAGAAGGGACAGTATTCAGGAGACTATAGTCTAGAAGGGACAGTATTCAGTTCACTATAGTCTAGAAGGGACAGTATTCAGTTCACTATAGTCTAGAAGGGACAGTATTCAGTTCACTATAGTCTAGAAGGGACAGTATTCAGAACACTGTAGTCTAGAAGGGACAGTATTCAGAACACTGTAGTCTAGAAGGGACAGTATTCAGGAGACTATAGTCTAGAAGGGACAGTATTCAGTTCACTATAGTCTAGAAGGGACAGTATTCAGTTCACTATAGTCTAGAAGGGACAGTATTCAGTTCACTATAGTCTAGAAGGGACAGTATTCAGTTCACTATAGTCTAGAAGGGACAGTATTCAGGAGACTATAGTCTAGAAGGGACAGTATTCAGTTCACTATAGTCTAGAAGGGACAGTATTCAGTTCACTGTAGTCTAGAAGGGACAGTATTCAGTTCACTGTAGTCTAGAAGGGACAGTATTCAGGACACTGTAGTCTAGAAGGGACAGTATTCAGTTCACTGTAGTCTAGAAGGGACAGTATTCAGGACACTGTAGTCTAGAAGGGACAGTATTCAGTTCACTGTAGTCTAGAAGGGACAGTATTCAGGACACTGTAGTCTAGAAGGGACAGTATTCAGTTCACTGTAGTCTAGAAGGGACAGTATTCAGTTCACTGTAGTCTAGAAGGGACAGTATTCAGGACACTGTAGTCTAGAAGGGACAGTATTCAGTTCACTGTAGTCTAGAAGGGACAGTATTCAGTTCACTATAGTCTAGAAGGGACAGTATTCAGAAGACTATAGTCTAGAAGGGACAGTATTCAGGACACTGTAGTCTAGAAGGGACAGTATTCAGTTCACTATAGTGTACTTTCTGAAGGCACTGTACATCATATGATGAAGCAGGTTTCAGTATAGTATAGTAAGCATCACTATTGAATAATCGGGCCCTTTTGAGGACCTCTTTTCAGAGCAGGAAGGGGTTGTGTGATGAAGCAGTAATTCAACGGGGTCTTGTACTATGTATGCACCTCCGGTTGATGATGATCGATAGTCATGCCATCCACACCTGTCACTCTGAGGTATTGCTCGGCAAAAAAATCGGACTGAAATACTCTCGCTGAAAGTCCAATCATTCCCCAGCCTCCTTCTGATTGCTAACAGCCAACAGAGAGAAGAAACAGTCTGACATGGTGTTGCTAGGAGACGTGAACTGCGTCCCAAACGGTACCCTATTCGCTAGGGGAACCTGGTCAAGCCTAGTGCACGACACAGATATTAGGGTACCATTTGGATTACGAGAGTGGGTCTGCATTGAGCGGCATTGAGCGGTATTAAGCAGGTAGGTATAGATGTATAAAATATCTAATTCCAGTTCTAGTCGTGATTCTGTGGGTGTGTCAGCGGTTTGAGGGGCTTATCGACTGCCTGTCTTTGTCAAACGTCTAAATCCCATTACGGCAGAGTCAATCATGTTTCACTGTAAATACTACATGCAGAGGCAGTGGTCCATGTACATTACATTACATGCTCTTTCATACAACCCACTCTCCTGATGTGTGTTTTTGTGGTTTTTCTACAATGTATTTGTCTCCTAGCGGCAGGTGGATTAATCTGCCTGTCTTCCTTTGAGCAAGGCATTCAACCCCCAATAACAACTGTTCCCCGGGCACTGATGACGTGGATTATGGCAGCAACCCCACACCTCTCTGAGTCAGAGGGTTTGGGTTAATTGAGGAAAATAGATTTTGTTTGAACTGACTAGGTTTTTACTTTTTCCCCTTTTTGATAAATACTTTGGCTTCAGAACTACGCCAGAAGTGTAGCGTGTTTAGCGTGTTTAGAATGTTTAGCGTGTGCTTCCTGTTTAACCTGTCCAAATGCTTGGATAACATCTTCCTGTCCGACCTGTCCAAATGCTTGGATAACATCTGTCTGCTTCCTGTCTAACCTGTCCAAATGCTAGGATAACATCTGTCTGCTTCCTGTCTCACCTGTCCAAATGCTAGGATAACATCTGTCTGCTTCCTGTCCCACCTGTCCAAATGCTTGGATAACATCTGTCTGCTTCCTGTCTCACCTGTCCAAATGCTAGGATAACATCTGTCTGCTTCCTGTTCCACCTGTCCAAATGCTTGGATAACATCTGTCTGCTTCCTGTCTCACCTGACCAAATGCTAGGATAACATCTGTCTGCTTCCTGTCTCACCTGACCAAATGCTAGGATAACATCTTTCTGCTTCCTGTCTCACCTGTCCAAATGCTAGGATAACATCTGTCTGCTTCCTGTCTCACCTGACCAAATGCTAGGATAACATCTTTCTGCTTCCTGTCTCACCTGTCCAAATGCTTGGATAACATCTGTCTGCTTCCTGTCTCACCTGTCCAAATGCTAGGATAACATCTGTCTGCTTCCTGTCTCACCTGTCCAAATGCTAGGATAACATCTGTCTGCTTCCTGTCTCACCTGTCCAAATGCTAGGATAACATCTGTCTGCTTCCTGTCTCACCTGTCCAAATGCTAGGATAACATCTGTCTGCTTCCTGTCTCACCTGTCCAAATGCTAGGATAACATCTTTCTGCTTCCTGTCTCACCTGTCCAAATGCTAGGATAACATCTTTCTGGTTCCTGTCTCACCTGTCCAAATGCTAGGATAACATCTTTCTGCTTCCTGTCTCACCTGTCCAAATGCCATAATAACGTCTGTCTGCTTCCTGTCTCACCTGTCCAAATGCTAGGATAACATCTGTCTGCTTCCTGTCTCACCTGTCCAAATGCTAGGATAACATCTGTCTGCTTCCTGTCACACCTGTCCAAATGCTTGGATAACATCTGTCTGCTTCCTGTCTCACCTGTCCAAATGCTAGGATAACATCTGTCTGCTTCCTGTCTCACCTGTCCAAATGCCATAATAACGTCTGTCTGCTTCCTGTCTCACCTGTCCAAATGCTAGGATAACATCTTTCTGCTTCCTGTCTCACCTGTCCAAATGCCATAATAACATCTGTCTGCTTCCTGTCTCACCTGTCCAAATGCTAGGATAACATCTGTCTGCTTCCTGTCTCACCTGTCCAAATGCTAGGATAACCTCTGTCTGCTTCCTGTCTCACCTGTCCAAATGCTAGGATAACATCTTTCTGCTTCCTGTCTCACCTGTCCAAATGCCATAATAACATCTGTCTGCTTCCTGTCTCACCTGTCCAAATGCTAGGATAACATCTTTCTGCTTCCTGTCTCACCTGTCCAAATGCTAGGATAACATCTGTCTGCTTCCTGTCTCACCTGTCCAAATGCTAGGATAACATCTGTCTGCTTCCTGTCTCACCTGTCCAAATGCTTGGATAACATCTTTCTGCTTCCTGTCTCACCTGTCCAAATGCTAGGATAACATCTGTCTGCTTCCTGTCTCACCTGTCCAAATGCTAGGATAACATCTGTCTGCTTCCTGTCTCACCTGTCCAAATGCTTGGATAACATCTTCCTGCTTCCTGTCTCACCTGTCCAAATGCTTGGATAACATCTTTCTGCTTCCTGTCTCACCTGTCCAAATGCTTGGATAACATCTTTCTGCTTCCTGTCTCACCTGTTCAAATGCTTGGATAACATCTTTCTGCTTCCTGTCTCACCTGTCCAAATGCTTGGATAACATCTTTCTGCTTCCTGTCTCACCTGTCCAAATGCTAGGATAACATCTGTCTGCTTCCTGTCTCACCTGTCCAAATGCTAGGATAACCTCTGTCTGCTTCCTGTCTCACCTGTCCAAATGCTAGGATAACATCTGTCTGCTTCCTGTTTAACCTGTCCAAATGCTAGGATAACATCTGTCTGCTTCCTGTCTCACCTGTCCAAATGCTAGGATAACATCTGTCTGCTTCCTGTCTCACCTGTCCAAATGCCATAATAACATCTGTCTGCTTCCTGTCTCACCTGTCCAAATGCCATAATAACATCTTTCTGCTTCCTGTCTCACCTGTCCAAATGCTAGGATAACATCTTTCTGCTTCCTGTCTCACCTGTCCAAATGCTAGGACAACATCTGTCTGCTTCCTGTCTCACCTGTCCAAATGCCATAATAACGTCTGTCTGCTTCCTGTCTCACCTGTCCAAATGCTTGGATAACATCTGTCTGCTTCCTGTCTCACCTGTCCAAATGCTAGGATAACATCTGTCTGCTTCCTGTCTCACCTGTCCAAATGCCATAATAACGTCTGTCTGCTTCCTGTCTCACCTGTCCAAATGCTAGGATAACATCTTTCTGCTTCCTGTCTCACCTGTCCAAATGCCAGAATAACGTCTGTCTGCTTCCTGTCTCACCTGTCCAAATGCTTGGATAACATCTGTCTGCTTCCTGTCTCACCTGTCCAAATGCTAGGATAACATCTGTCTGCTTCCTGTCTCACCTGTCCAAATGCTAGGATAACCTCTGTCTGCTTCCTGTCTCACCTGTCCAAATGCTAGGATAACCTCTGTCTGCTTCCTGTCTCACCTGTCCAAATGCTAGGATAACATCTGTCTGCTTCCTGTCCCACCTGTCCAAATGCTTGGATAACATCTGTCTGCTTCCTGTCTCACCTGTCCAAATGCTAGGATAACATCTGTCTGCTTCCTGTCTCACCTGTCCAAATGCTAGGATAACCTCTGTCTGCTTCCTGTCACACCTGTCCAAATGCTTGGATAACATCTTTCTGCTTCCTGTCTCACCTGTCCAAATGCTAGGATAACATCTGTCTGCTTCCTGTCTCACCTGTCCAAATGCTAGGATAACATCTGTCTGCTTCCTGTCTCACCTGTCCAAATGCTTGGATAACATCTTTCTGCTTCCTGTCTCACCTGTCCAAATGCTAGGATAACATCTTTCTGCTTCCTGTCTCACCTGTCCAAATGCTTGGATAACATCTTTCTGCTTCCTGTCTCACCTGTCCAAATGCTTGGATAACATCTTTCTGCTTCCTGTCTCACCTGTCCAAATGCTAGGATAACATCTGTCTGCTTCCTGTCTCACCTGTCCAAATGCTAGGATAACATCTGTCTGCTTCCTGTCTCACCTGTCCAAATGCTGGGATAACATCTGTCTGCTTCCTGTCTCACCTGTCCAAATGCTAGGATAACATCTGTCTGCTTCCATCCTGTCCTACCTGTCTCCCCCTGCATTGCAGCCTGCCTCATTCTCACCACTCTCTGTAAAGCAAAGTTTACAATTTAATGTTTTATATAAATGATAACAATATTAAATTGTCTGTATATTTAAATGTCTTTATATTTAACAACATTCTAGGTCGCAGAGGCTGTCCCAACACATAATGACATGAAAACACATTCTTACATCTTTACACATGCTAACAGCCAATAGACAGCCAATAGACAGCCAATAGACAGCCAATAGACAGCCAATAGACAGCCAATAGACAGCCAATAGACAGTTTGGATAACAAAAAATAAATGTTTGGAGTAGATTGCCGTCTGAGCTGAACTGGGGCATGATAGGAGGACAATAGACCAGCTGTTAGTGGCTGTTAGCTGGTCTATTGTCCTCCTATCATGCCCCAGTTCAGCTCAGACGCCAATCTACTCCAAACATTTATTTAGTAGGCCTATAGCCTAGTGTATTTAGTAGTCCTAACTCCTAGTGTATTTAGTAGTCCTAACTCCTAGTGTATTTAGTAGTCCTAACTCCTATAGTATTTGGTAGGCCTCTAACCCAGTGTATTTAGTAGGCCTATAAACTAGTGTATTTAGTAGTACTATAACCTAGTGTATTTAGTAGTACTATAACCTAGAGTATTTAGTAGGCCTAAAACCTAGTGTATTTAGTAGGCCTATAACCTAGTGTATTTAGTAGTACTATAACCTAGTGTATTTAGTAGTACTATAACCTAGAGTATTTAGTAGGCCTATAAACTAGTGTATTTAGTAGTACTATAACCTAGTGTATTTAGTAGTACTATAACCTAGAGTATTTAGTAGGCCTAAAACCTAGTGTATTTAGTAGGCCTATAACCTAGTGTATTTAGTAGGCCTATAACCTAGTGTATTTAGTAGTACTATAACCTAGTGTATTTAGTAGTACTATAACCTAGTGTATTTAGTAGTACTATATCCTAGAGTATTTAGTAGTACTATAACCTAGAGTATTTAGTAGGCCTATAACCTAGTGTATTTAGTAGTACTATAACCTAGTGTATTTAGTAGTACTATAACCTAGTGTATTTAGTAGTACTATATCCTAGTGTATTTAGTAGGCCTATAACCTAGAGTATTTAGTAGTACTATAACCTAGAGTATTTAGTAGTACTATAACCTAGAGTATTTAGTAGGCCTATAACCTAGTGTATTTAGTAGTACTATAACCTAGAGTATTTAGTAGGCCTAGCTAAAGGCCAAACTAATGGTGTTACTGATTGAAGGCAAGCTAAATGTGTTATTGATTAAAGGCCAAGCTAAATGTGTTATTGATTAAAGGCCAAGGTAAATGTGTTATAGATTAAAGGCCAAGTTAAAGGTGTTATTGATTAAAGGCCAAGCTAAATGTGTTATTGATTAAAGGCCAAGCTAAATGTGTTATTGATTAAAGGCCAAGGTAAATGTGTTATAGATTAAAGGCCAAGTTAAAGGTGTTATTGATTAAAGGCCAAGCTAAATGTGTTATTGATTAAAGGCCAAGTTAAATGTGTCATTGATTAAAGGCCAAGTTAAAGGTGTTATTGATTAAAGGCCAAGCTAAATGTGTTATTGATTAAAGGCCAAGTTAAAGGTGGTATTGATTAAAGGCCAAGTTAAAGGTGTTATTGATTAAAGGCCAAGCTAAATGTGTCATTGATTAAAGTACAAGCAAAAAATGTAGCTTGACAAATGGGATTTTAACACCTCAAGCAGCTTTACAGTACAAAGTACCATTTAAAAATCCATAATATCACTACAACTTAAGAAATAAACAACAACTTTACTCTCAAAATCCCAATGCTAGGCCCCTTGATTTTTCCTAGTTTCACCCTCCAAGATGTTTCTGGAACCAATTTACACCAGCCAGGACATGTGACATGAGTGTGTTAACATGTGCTGGACAAACAGGCACATCACAAGAGAACAACTGTGTAACTACATCTGGGGACAGCTCTGCATCTGGTTCAATGTGTGGTAGGCTCCTCTGTCTGTCAACAGCCAACCACGCTATAGTACACATGATGAGGGGAAACTTTTACTTTGATCAGTGTTTATAGCCTCTCCCAGCATGTCTACCTCATCATGTTGTTTATAGCCTCTCCCAGCATGTCTACCTCATCATGTTGTTTATAGCCTCTCCCAGCATGTCTACCTCATCATGTTGTTTATAGCCTCTCCCAGCAGGTCTACCTCATCATGTTGTTTATAGCCTCTCCCAGCATGTCTACCTCATCATGTTGTTTATAGCCTCTCCCAGCATGTCTACCTCATCATGTTGTTTATAGCCTCTCCTAGCATGTCTACCTCATCATGTTGTTTATAGCCTCTCCTAGCATGTCTACCTCATCATGTTGTTTATAGCCTCTCCTAGCATGTCTACCTCATCATGTTGTTTATTGCCTCTCCCAGCATGTCTACCTTATCATGTGGTTCATAGCCTCTCCCAGCATGTCTACCTCATCATGTTGTTTATAGCCTCTCCCAGCATGTCTACCTTATCATGTGGTTCATAGCCTCTCCTAGCATGTCTACCTCATCATGTTGTTTATAGCCTCTCCCAGCAGGTCTACCTCATCATGTTGTTTATAGCCTCTCCCAGCATGTCTACCTCATCATGTTGTTATAGCCACTCCCAGCATGTCTACCTCATCATGTTGTTATAGCCTCTCCCAGCATGTCTACCTCATCATGTTGTTTATAGCCTCTCCCAGCATGTCTACCTCATCATGTTGTTTATAGCCTCTCCCAGCATGTCTACCTCATCATGTTGTTTATAGCCTCTCCCAGCATGTCTACCTCATCATGTTGTTTATAGCCTCTCCTAGCATGTCTACCTCATCATGTTGCTTATAGCCTCTCCTAGCATGTCTAGCTCATCATGTGGTTCATAGCCTCTCCTAGCATGTCTACCTCCTCATGTTGTTTATAGCCTCTCCTAGCATGTCTAGCTCATCATGTTGTTCATAGCCTCTCCTAGCATGTCTACCTCATCATGTTGTTTATAGCCTCTCCCAGCATGTCTACCTCATCATGTTGTTTATAGCCTCTCCTAGCATGTCTACCTCATCATGTGGTTCATAGCCTCTCCCAGCATGTCTACCTCATCATGTTGTTTATAGCCTCTCCCAGCATGTCTACCTCATCATGTTGCTTACAGCCTCTCCCAGCATGTCTACCTCATCATGTTGTTTATAGCCTCTACCAGCATGTCTACCTCATCATGTTGCTTACAGCCTCTCCCAGCATGTCTACCTCATCATGTTGTTTATAGCCTCTCCCAGCATGTCTACCTCATCATGTTGTTTATAGCCTCTCCTAGCATGTCTACCTCATCATGTTGTTTATAGCCTCTCCCAGCATGTCTACCTCATCATGTTGTTTATAGCCTCTCCCAGCATGTCTACCTCATCATGTTGTTTATAGCCTCTCCCAGCATGTCTACCTCATCATGTTGTTTATAGCCTCTCCCAGCATGTCTACCTCATCATGTTGTTTATAGCCTCTCCCAGCATGTCTACCTCATCATGTTGTTTATAGCCTCTCCCAGCATGTCTACCTCATCATGTTGTTTATAGACTCTCCCAGCATGTCTACCTCATCATGTTGTTGCAAGTCGGTTAGGACATCTACTTTGTGCTCGACACAAGTCATTTTTCCAACAATTGTTTACAGACAGATTATTTCACTTATAATTCACTGTGTCACAATTCCAGTGGGTCAGAAGTTTACATACACTAAGTTGACTGTGCCTTTGAAAAGATTGGACAATTCCAGAAAAGTAGGTCATGGCTTTAGAAGCTTCTGATAGGCTATTTGACATCATTTGAGTCAATTGGAGGTGTACCTGTGGATGTATTTCAATGTCTACCTTCAAACTCAATACCTCTTTGCTTGACATCATGGGAAAATCTAAAGAAATCAGCCAAATCATCAGGGAAAAAAATTGTAGACCTACTTTGGTGTGAAAAGTGCAAATAAGCCCCAGAACAACAGCAAAGGACCTTGTGAAGATGCTGGAGGAAACAGGTACAAAAATATCTATATCCACAGTAAAACGAGTTCAATATCGACATAACCTGAAAGGCCGCTCAGCAAGGAAGAAGCCGCTGCTCCAAAACCGCCATAAAAAGCCAGACTACGGTTTGCAACTGCATACGGGGACAAAGTTCGTACTTTTTGGAGAAGTGTTCTCTGGTCTGATGAAACAAAAATAGAACTGGTTGGCCCTAATGACCATCGTTATGTTTGGAGGAAGAAGGGGGAGTCTTGCAATCCGAAGAACACCATCCCAACGTGAAGCACGGGGGTGGCAGCATCATGTTGTGGGGGTGCTTTGCTGCAGGAGGGACTGGTGCCCTTCACAAAAAAGATAGCATCATGAGAAAAGAAAGTTGACGTGTATATATTGAAGCAACATCTCAAGACATTAGTCAGGAAGTTAAATCTTGGTCGCAAATTGGTCTTCCAAATGAACAATGACCCCAAGCATACTTCCAAAGGTTTGGCAAAATGGCTTAACCTGTTGGGGATGGGGGCGCTGTTTAGACTATTTATGCTAATTTGGCTAATTTTTGAAACGGCTTCCCACAAAATCCTTGATCGTACAATATGCATATTATTATTATTATTGGATAGAAAACAGTCTATAGTTTCTATAGGAGTTGAAATTTTGTCTCTAAGTGGAACAGAGCCCATTCTACAGCAATTTCCCTGACATGGAGTCAGATTTGAGAAATGTTGGCCACTCTTCTGAAGTCAGTTAAAAGGGCACTGTCGTTGCTATGACTATACGGACACTTCTTACGTCTTCCCCTGGATGCCTTTACGTGATGACGATTCCAATGGGGTCGATTGCGCGTTCACAGGCCCCACAAATGAAAAAACCCTGAAGCTAGTCATTCTTTTGGAGCTGCGTCATGCGCCTAGAGGACACCGGCCCGCACCTTTTCCAAGCATTAGTGAAGGGGGTAATATTACTCGGGTCATGTTTCTACTCGTTATGGGAGTTAAAAACATCATAAGGTAGTTAATTTAAAGCGTTTTATAGCAATTTATATCCGTTTAGTGCGATTTTGGGACATTTATTTTTGCAACGATGTGAAAAGTTGGGCACGCTTTTCAGTTCATCCCGAACGCAGTTGACATTTCCACATGGCAAGAGGACAGCTTTCCACCAAAAGACGATTTCTCCCAAGAAAGGATCCTTTGCCCAAGATACTGATGGAAGAACAGCTCAAGGTAGGACATTTTTATTATGATAAATCGTGTTTCTGTCGAAACATTTTAGTGGCTTAGGACGCCATGTTTTTTGACGTAGCTTCGCTTGGCGCAAACTGTATTGAAAAGTAAGGATAAATTAAAAAATGTAATAACGCAATTGTATTAAGAATTAAATTGTCTATCAATCCCTGTCCACCCTATATTTTTTAGTCACGTTTATGAGTATTTATGTATAAGAGTAGATCACTGTCTAAGTGGCGCAAGGACTTTTTCTTTACCAGCTTGTCTACATTTCACATTGTCTAACCATGATTTTGGTGGCTAAATATAAACATTTTCGATCAAACTGTATATGCATGTTGTAATGTGATGTTACAGGAGTGTCATCGGAAGAATTCTGAGAAGGTTAGTGAAAAAATTAATATCTTTTGGCGATGTTGACTTTTATCGCTCACTTTGGCTAGAATCAATGCTGGGCTGCTAATTGCTATGTGCTAAGCTAATATAACGATTTATTGTGTTTTCGCTGTAAGACACTTAGAAAATCTGAAATATTGTCTGTATTCACAGGATCTGTGTCTTTCGATTCGTGTATGCTGTGTATTTTTACGAAATGTTTGATGATTAGTAGTTAGGTAAACACGTTGCTCATTGTAATTATTCTAGTCCATTTGTGACGGTGGGTGCAATTGTAAACTATGCCATATACCTGAAATATGCACTTTTTTCTAACAAAACCTATCCCATACCATAAATATGTTATCAGACTGTCATCTAATGAGTTTTTTTGTTGGTTAGGGGCTATAAATATCTTAGTTTAGCCGAATTGGTGATGGCTACTGGTGTTGGTGGACAAATAAAAGATGGTGGATTATGCTAATGTGTTTTTAGGTAATAGATGTACATCTTTACATATTGTGTCTTCCCTGTAAAACATTTTAAAAATCGGAAATGTTGACTGGATTCACAAGATCTGTGTCTTTCATTAGCTGTATTGGACTTTAATGTGTGAAAGTTAAATATTTTAAAAAAATATTTTTTTTGAATTTCGCGGCACTGGTTTTTCAGTGGGGGGGGGGGGGGTGTGCCGCTAGCGCCACGCTGATCCTAGACAGGTTAAGGACAACAAAGTCAAGGTATTGGAGTGGCCATCACAAAGCCCTGACCTCAATACTATAGAAAATGTGTGGGCAGAACTGAAAAAGCATGAGCAAGCAAGGAGGCCTACAAACCTGACTCAGTTACACCAGCTCTGTCAGGAGGAATGAGCCAATGGGCCATTGTGGGAAGCTTGTGGAAGGCTACCCAAAACGTTTGACCCAAGTTGGCCATCATTACACACTCCTGCCACCATCATTACTCATTCCTGCCACCATCATTACACACTCCTGCCACCATCATTATGCACTCCTGCCACCATCATTTCACACTCCTGCCACCATCGTTACGTACTCCTGCCAGCATGATTACACACTCCTGCCAGCATCATTACACACTCCTGCCAGCAACATTACACACTCCTGCCACCATAATTACGCACTCCTGCCACCATCATTACGCACTCCTGCCAGCATCATTACACACTCCTGCCTTCACCCGTCACGGTTATCAGCAGTTATTCGACTCACCTGGACTCAATCACCTGTGTCATTACCTCCCCTATATCTGTCTGTTCCCCCACTCTGTTCACTGCTTCAGGATTATAATGGTCAGCCGTGGTGTAAAGTACTTAATGTCCGTTTGTCTTTACGAACCGGTTCTGACGCTGTCTCTGTCCTGTTTGATGTCTGTTCCATATTAAAAGTTCTACTCCCCGTACCAGATTCTCTTCTCTACTTTACACCACGGCTGACCAGGTAAAAGATATGAGGAAGGTGATTACGGAAGGGGGGGGGCGATTACGGAGGAGGGGGGTGATTACGGAGGAGGGGGGTGATTACGGAGGGGGGTGATTACGGAGGAGGGGGGTGATTACGGAGGGGGGGGTGTTACGGAGGGGGGTGATTACGGAGGGGGGTGATTACGGAGGAGGGGGGTGATTACGGAGGGGGGTGATTACGGAGGAGGGGGGTGATTACGGAGGGGGGTGATTACGGAGGAGGGGGGTGATTACGGAGGGGGGGGTGTTACGGAGGAGGGGGGTGATTACGGAGGGGGGTGATTACGGAGGAGGGGGGTGATTACGGAGGAGGGGGGTGATTACGGAGGGGGGTGATTACGGAGGAGGGGGGTGATTACGGAGGGGGGTGATTACGGAGGAGGGGGGTGATTACGGAGGAGGGGGGTGATTACGGAGGGGGGTGATTACGGAGGAGGGGGGTGATTACGGAGGAGGGGGGTGATTACGGAGGGGGGTGATTACGGAGGAGGGGGGTGATTACGGAGGAGGGGGGTGATTACGGAGGAGGGGGGTGATTACGGAGGGGGGGGGTGATTACGGAGGGGGGTGATTACGGAGGAGGGGGGTGATTACGGAGGAGGGGGGTGATTACGGAGGGGGGGGTGTTACGGAGGGGGGGGTGTTACGGAGGAGGAGGGGGTGTTACGGAGAGGGGGGTGATTACGGAAGGGGGGGGGGATTACGGGGGGGGGGGGGGGGTGATTACGGAGGAGGGGGGTGATTACGGAGGGGGGTGATTACGGAGGAGGGGGGTGATTACGGAGGGGGGGGGTGATTACGGAGGGGGGGGGTGATTACGGAGGGGGGGGTGTTACGGAGGAGGGGGGTGATTACGGAGGAGGGGGGTGATTACGGAGGGGGGGGTGTTACGGAGGAGGGGGGTGATTACGGAGGAGGGGGGTGATTACGGAGGAGGGGGGTGATTACGGAGGAGGGGGGTGATTACGGAGGGGGGGGGTGATTACGGAGGGGGGGGTGTTACGGAGAGGGGGGTGATTACGGAGGAGGGGTGATTACGGAGGTGGGTGATTACGGAGGAGGGGGGTGATTACGGAGGAGGGGGGTGATTACGGAGGAGGGGGGTGATTACGGAGGGGGGGGTGTTACGGAGGGGGGGGTGTTACGGAGGAGGAGGGGGTGTTACGGAGAGGGGGGTGATTACGGAAGGGGGGGGGGGATTACGGGGGGGGGGGGGGTGATTACGGAGGGGGGTGATTACGGAGGGGGGGTGATTACGGAGGAGGGGGGTGATTACGGAGGAGGAGGGGGTGTTACGGAGAGGGGGGTGATTACGGAAGGGGGGGGGGATTACGGGGGGGGGGGGGGGTGATTACGGAGGGGGGTGATTACGGAGGGGGGGTGATTAAGGAGCGGGGTGGATATGGCCCAGTACTGGGGCCAAGCTCCCCACCATCAAGGACCTCTATACCAGCCGGTGTCAGAGGGAGGCCTCCAATAATGTCACACTCCAATCTTCCAAGTCATAGACTGTTCTTTCTGCTTCCACACGGCACGCAGTACAAGAGCGGCAAGTCTGGAACCAACAGGACCCTGAACAACAAGTACCCCCAAGCCACAAGACTGCTAAACAAGACTGCTAAACAAGACTGCTAAACAAGACTGCTAAACAAGACTGCTAAACAAGACTGCTAAACAAGACTGCTAAACAAGACTGCTAAACAAGACTGCTAAACAAGACTGCTAAACAAGACTGCTAAACATCTCATCAAATGGCTACATGGACTACCTGCATTGACCGTTTTTTTTTATTCTATCTGCTAGAGATCAAACACTGAGTATCTTTCATTCTATCTGCTAGAGATCTGTCACAATGGCGTGTATAAGTGGCAGAGGAAGTCAGGCGCAGGAGAGTCAAATAGAGTGTAGAATGGAGTACTTTAATTAAAGTCCCAGTAATCTGCTCCATAACACTCACGGAAAAAATATAAAACAAATCTGGGTACGAAGACCCGTCGCACACCTATACACAAATAACACAACACTTGACAACGAACAATCTCTGACAAACACATGAAGGGAAACAGAGGGTTAAATACACAACATGTAATGAATGGGATTGACAACAGGTGTGTGGGAAGACAAGACAAAACCAATGGAAAATGAAAAATGGATCGATGATGGCTAGAAGACCGGTGAAGTCGACCGCCGAACACCGCCCGGACAAGGAGAGGCAACGACTTCGGCAGAAGTCGTGACAAGATCAAACACTGAGTATCTTTCATTCTATCTGCTAGAGATCAAACACTGAGTTTCTTTCATTCTATCTGCTAGAGATCAAACACTGAGTTTCTTTCATTCTATCTGCTAGAGATCAAACACTGAGTTTCTTTCATTCTATCTGCTAGAGATCAAACACTGAGTATCTGGATGGATGACAAGTTGTCTTTTGAAACACACGTTGAAAAGATGACAAAGAAGCTTTTGAATACAAACAAATCCTGCCTCAGTTCTGAAAATAGAACGAAGATTGTTCCAGCAACGCTTCTCCCTGTACTAGACTATGGGGACATTATTTACCTGCTTCTCCCTGCAATAGACTATGGGGACATTATTTACCTGCTTCTCCCTGTAATAGACTATGGGGACATTATTTACCTGCTTCTCCCTGTACTAGACTATGGGGACATTATTTACCTGATTCTCCCTGTAATAGACTATGGGGACATTATTTACCTGCTTCTCCCTCTAATAGACTATGGGGACATTATTTACCTGCTTCTCCCTGTACTAGACTATGGGGACATTATTTACCTGCTTCTCCCTGTAATAGACTATGGGGACATTATTTACCTGCTTCTCCCTGTAATAGACTATGGGGACATTATTTACCTGCTTCTCCCTGTACTAGACTATGGGGACATTATTTACCTGCTTCTCCCTGTAATAGACTATGGGGACATTATTTACCTGCTTCTCCCTGTAATAGACTATGGGGACATTATTTACCTGCTTCTCCCTGTACTAGACTATGGGGACATTATTTACCTGCTTCTCCCTGTAATAGACTATGGGGACATTATTTACCTGCTTCTCCCTGTAATAGACTATGGGGACATTATTTACCTGCTTCTCCCTGTAATAGACTATGGTGACATTATTTACCTGCTTCTCCCTCTAATAGACTATGGTGACATTATTTACCTGCTTCTCCCTGTACTAGACTATGGTGACATTATTTACCTGCTTCTCCCTGTAATAGACTATGGTGACATTATTTACCTGCTTCTCCCTGTAATAGACTATGGGGACATTATTTACCTCCTTCTCCCTGTAATAGACTATGGTGACATTATTTACCTGCTTCTCCCTGGAAAAGACTATGACGACATTATTTACCTGCTTCTCCCTGTAATAGACTATGACGACATTATTTACCTGCTTCTCCCTGTAATAGACTATGGTGACATTATTTACCTGCTTCTCCCTGTAATAGACTATGGTGACATTATTTACCTGCTTCTCCCTGTAATAGACTATGTTGACATTATTTACCTGCTTCTCCCTGTAATAGACTATGGTGACATTATTTACCTGCTTCTCCCTGTAATAGACTATGGTGACATTATTTACCTGCTTCTCCCTGTAATAGACTATGGTGACATTATTTACCTTCTTCTCCCTGTAATAGACTATGGTGACATTATTTACCTGCTTCTCCCTGTACTAGACTATGGTGACATTATTTACCTGCTTCTCCCTGTAATAGACTATGGTGACATTATTTACCTGCTTCTCCCTGTAATAGACTATGGTGACATTATTTACCTGCTTCTCCCTGTAATAGACTATGGTGACATTATTTACCTGCTTCTCCCTGTAATATACTATGGTGACATTATTTACCTGCTTCTCCCTGTAATAGACTATGGGGACATTATTTACCTGCTTCTCCCTGTAATAGACTATGGTGACATTATTTACCTGCTTCTCCCTGGAAAAGACTATGGTGACATTATTTACCAGATTCTCCCTGTAATAGACTATGGTGACATTATTTACCTGCTTCTCCCTTTACTAGACTATGACGACATTATGTACCATCTTCTCGCTGTAATAGACTGTGGTGACATTATTTACCTGCTTCTCCCTGTAATAGACTATGGTGACATTATTTACCTGCTTCTCCCTGTAATAGACTATGGTGACATTATTTACCTGCTTCTCCCTGTAATAGACTATGGTGACAATATTTACCTGCTTCTCGCTGTAATAGACTGTGGTGACATTATTTACCTGCTTCTCCCTGGATTAAACTATGGTGACATTATTTACCTGCTTCTCCCTGGATTTGACTATGTTGACATTATTTACCTGCTTCTCACTGTAATAGACTGCGGTGACATTATTTACCTGCTTCTCCCTGTAATATTCTATGTTGACATTATTTACCTGCTTCTCACTGTAATAACTATGGTGACATTATTTACCTGCTTCTCCCTGTAATAGACTATGGTGACATTATTTACCTGCTTCTCCCTGTAATAGACTATGGTGACATTATTTACCTGCTTCTCACAGTAATAGACTATGGTGACATTATTTACCTGCTTCTCCCTCTAATAGACTATGGTGACATTATTTACCTGCTTCTCCCTGTACTAGACTATGACGACATTATTTACCTGCATCTCCCTGTAATAGACTATGGTGACATTATTTACCTGCTTCTCCCTGGAAAAGACTATGACGACATTATTTACCTGCTTCTCCCTGTAATAGACTATGACGACATTATTTACCTGCTTCTCCCTGTAATAGACTATGGTGACATTATTTACCTGCTTCTCCCTGTAATAGACTATGGTGACATTATTTACCTGCTTCTCCCTGTAATAGACTATGGTGACAATATTTACCTGCTTCTCCCTGTACTAGACTATGACGACATTATTTACCTGCATCTCCCTGTAATAGACTATGGTGACATTATTTACCTGCTTCTCCCTGGAAAAGACTATGACGACATTATTTACCTGCTTCTCCCTGTAATAGACTATGACGACATTATTTACCTGCTTCTCCCTGTAATAGACTATGGTGACATTATTTACCTGCTTCTCCCTGTAATAGACTATGGTGACATTATTTACCTGCTTCTCCCTGTAATAGACTATGGTGACATTATTTACCTGCTTCTCCCTGTAATAGACTATGGTGACATTATTTACCTGCTTCTCCCTGGATTTGACTATGTTGACATTATTTACCTGCTTCTCACTGTAATAGACTGCGGTGACATTATTTACCTGCTTCTCCCTGTAATATTCTATGTTGACATTATTTACCTGCTTCTCACTGTAATAACTATGGTGACATTATTTACCTGCTTCTCCCTGTAATAGACTATGGTGACATTATTTACCTGCTTCTCCCTGTAATAGACTATGGTGACATTATTTACCTGCTTCTCACAGTAATAGACTATGGTGACATTATTTACCTGCTTCTCCCTCTAATAGACTATGGTGACATTATTTACCTGCTTCTCCCTGTACTAGACTATGACGACATTATTTACCTGCATCTCCCTGTAATAGACTATGGTGACATTATTTACCTGCTTCTCCCTGGAAAAGACTATGACGACATTATTTACCTGCTTCTCCCTGTAATAGACTATGACGACATTATTTACCTGCTTCTCCCTGTAATAGACTATGGTGACATTATTTACCTGCTTCTCCCTGTAATAGACTATGGTGACATTATTTACCTGCTTCTCCCTGTAATAGACTATGTTGACATTATTTACCTGCTTCTCCCTGTAATAGACTATGGTGACATTATTTACCTGCTTCTCCCTGTAATAGACTATGGTGACATTATTTACCTGCTTCTCCCTGTAATAGACTATGGTGACATTATTTACCTTCTTCTCCCTGTAATAGACTATGGTGACATTATTTACCTGCTTCTCCCTGTACTAGACTATGGTGACATTATTTACCTGCTTCTCCCTGTAATAGACTATGGTGACATTATTTACCTGCTTCTCCCTGTAATAGACTATGGTGACATTATTTACCTGCTTCTCCCTGTAATAGACTATGGTGACATTATTTACCTGCTTCTCCCTGTAATATACTATGGTGACATTATTTACCTGCTTCTCCCTGTAATAGACTATGGGGACATTATTTACCTGCTTCTCCCTGTAATAGACTATGGTGACATTATTTACCTGCTTCTCCCTGGAAAAGACTATGGTGACATTATTTACCAGATTCTCCCTGTAATAGACTATGGTGACATTATTTACCTGCTTCTCCCTTTACTAGACTATGACGACATTATGTACCATCTTCTCGCTGTAATAGACTGTGGTGACATTATTTACCTGCTTCTCCCTGTAATAGACTATGGTGACATTATTTACCTGCTTCTCCCTGTAATAGACTATGGTGACATTATTTACCTGCTTCTCCCTGTAATAGACTATGGTGACAATATTTACCTGCTTCTCGCTGTAATAGACTGTGGTGACATTATTTACCTGCTTCTCCCTGGATTAAACTATGGTGACATTATTTACCTGCTTCTCCCTGGATTTGACTATGTTGACATTATTTACCTGCTTCTCACTGTAATAGACTGCGGTGACATTATTTACCTGCTTCTCCCTGTAATATTCTATGTTGACATTATTTACCTGCTTCTCACTGTAATAACTATGGTGACATTATTTACCTGCTTCTCCCTGTAATAGACTATGGTGACATTATTTACCTGCTTCTCCCTGTAATAGACTATGGTGACATTATTTACCTGCTTCTCCCTGTAATAGACTATGGTGACATTATTTACCTGCTTCTCCCTGTAATAGACTATGGTGACATTATTTACCTGCTTCTCCCTGTACTAGACTATGGTGACATTATTTACCTGCTTCTCCCTGTAATAGACTATGGTGACATTATTTACCTGCTTCTCCCTGTAATAGACTATGGTGACATTATTTACCTGCTTCTCCCTGTAATAGACTATGGTGAAATTATTTACCTGCTTCTCCCTGTAATAGACTATGGTGACATTATTTACCTGCTTCTCACAGTAATAGACTATGGTGAAATTATTTACCTGCTTCTCCCTGTAATAGACTATGGTGACATTTTTTACCTGCTTTTCACAGTAATAGACTATGGTGACATTATTTACCTGCTTCTCCCTGTAATAGACTATGGGGACATTATTTACCTGCTTCTCCCTGTAATAGACTATGGTGACATTATTTACCTGCTTCTCCCTGGAAAAGATTATGGTGACATTATTTACCTGCTTCTCCCTGTAATAGACTATGGTGACATTATTTACCTGCTTCTCCCTGTAATAGACTATGGTGACATTATTTACCTGCTTCTCCCTGTAATAGACTATGGTGACAATATTTACCTGCTTCTCGCTGTAATAGACTGTGGTGACATTATTTACCTGCTTCTCCCTGGATTAAACTATGGTGACATTATTTACCTGCTTCTCCCTGGATTTGACTATGTTGACATTATTTACCTGCTTCTCACTGTAATAGACTGCGGTGACATTATTTACCTGCTTCTCCCTGTAATATTCTATGTTGACATTATTTACCTGCTTCTCACTGTAATAACTATGGTGACATTATTTACCTGCTTCTCCCTGTAATAGACTATGGTGACATTATTTACCTGCTTCTCCCTGTAATAGACTATGGTGACATTATTTACCTGCTTCTCACTGTAATAGACTATGGTGACATTATTTACCTGCTTCTCCCTGGATTAGACTATGAAGTTGTGTATTTATATGCATGTGGCAGCCTCGGTTTTGAAACCATTGGACTCAGTATTCCGTTCAGCATTACGTTTTATCACTGGGGATGTTTTTAAGCCTTTTCATTACATTCTTCATAAACATGCAAGGTGAACCTCTCTGTCTGTAAGATGAGACACTCTCTCTTTATTTACAAAGCAGTTTGCAGAATCTTCCTCTGTACATTACTTTATTGATTCATTGTAGACTTACAAAAGACCAGACCTGTTCTCAGGGATGGATAACTCTGGAGATCTACTTTGGTCTCCACAGAAGTAGGGTAATCTGCTTTGAGTTTTTTTCCCCCATTTTGTGTGGAACAATACGCACAATTCCTTACAATTAGATATTCTGGCACCTTTCAGACATTTAAATTAATGATTGGTTAAGTTTATGTTCCAGATTGAGATTGTTTTATCTTAAATATATTTCATCTTGTTTATTATGTGTTTTATTATAGTGTGTTTTATTATAGTGTGTTTTATTATAGTGTGTTTTATTATAGTGTGTTTTATTATAGTGTGTTTTATTATAGTGTGTTTTATTATAGTGTGTTTTATTATAGTGTGTTTTATTATAGGGTGTTTTATTATAGTGTGTTTTATTATAGTGTGTTTTATTATAGTGTGTTTTGATACAGTGTGTTTTATTGCAGTTTGTTTTATTACAGTGTATTTTATTATAGTGTGTTTTGATACAGTGTGTTTTGATACAGTGTGTTTTGATAGTGTGTTTTATTATAGTGTGTTTTATTATAGTGTGTTTTATTATAGTGTGTTTTATTATAGTGTGTTTTATTACAGTGTGTTTTATTATAGTGTGTTTTATTATAGTGTGTTTTATTATAGTGTGTTTTATTATAGTGTGTTTTATTACAGTGTGTTTTGATACAGTGTCCATTGTGTCCTCCTCCCCGAGCGCTAAGAACCTTGGCGTGATCCTGGACAACACCCTGTCGTTCTCAACTAACATCAAGGCGGTGGCCCGTTCCTGTAGGTTCATGCTCTACAACATCCGCAGAGTACGACCCTGCCTCACACAGGAAGCGGCGCAGGTCCTAATCCAGGCACTTGTCATCTCCCGTCTGGATTACTGCAACTCGCTGTTGGCTGGGCTCCCTGCCTGTGCCATTAAACCCCTACAACTCATCCAGAACGCCGCAGCCCGTCTGGTGTTCAACCTTCCCAAGTTCTCTCACGTCACCCCGCTCCTCCGCTCTCTCCACTGGCTTCCAGTTGAAGCTCGCATCCGCTACAAGACCATGGTGCTTGCCTACGGAGCTGTGAGGGGAACGGCACCTCAGTACCTTCAGGCTCTGATCAGGCCCTACACCCAAACAAGGGCACTGCGTTCATCCACCTCTGGCCTGCTCGCCTCCCTACCACTGAGGAAGTACAGGTCCCGCTCAGCCCAGTCAAAACTGTTCGCTGCTCTGGCACCCCAATGGTGGAACAAACTCCCTCACGACGCCAGGACAGCGGAGTCAATCACCACCTTCCGGAGACACCTGAAACCCCACCTCTTTGAATACCTAGGATAGGATAAAGCAATCCTTCTGACCCCCCCCTTAAAAGAGTTAGATGCACTATTGTAAAGTGGCTGTTCCACTGGATGTCATAAGGTGAATGCACCAATTTGTAAGTCGCTCTGGATAAGAGCGTCTGTTAAATGACTTAAATGTAAATGTAAATGTTTATTATAGTGTGTTTTATTATAGTGTGTTTTGATAGTGTGTTTTATTACAGTGTGTTTTATTACAGTGTGTTTTATTATAGAGTGTTTTATTATAGAGTGTTTTATTATAGAGTGTTTTATTATAGTGTGTTTTATTATAGAGTGTTTTATTATAGTGTGTTTTATTATAGTGTGTTTTATTATAGTGTGTTTTATTATAGTGTGTTTTATTATAGTGTGTTTTATTATAGTGTGTTTTATTATAGTGTGTTTTATTATAGTGTGTTTTATTATGGTGTGTTTTATTGCAGTGTGTTTTATTGCAGTGTGTTTTATTGCAGTGTGTTTTATTGCAGTGTGTTTTATTGCAGTGTGTTTTATTGCAGTGTGTTTTATTGCAGTGTGTTTTCGCAGTGTGTTTTCGCAGTGTGTTTTCGCAGTGTGTTTTCGCAGTGTGTTTTCGCAGTGTGTTTTCGCAGTGTGTTTTCGCAGTGTGTTTTCGCAGTGTGTTTTATTGCAGTGTGTTTTATTGCAGTGTGTTTTATTGCAGTGTGTTTTATTGCAGTGTGTTTTATTGCAGTGTGTTTTCTTACAGTGTGTTTTGTTACAGTGTGTTTTCTTAGTGTGTTTTTTTAGTGTGTTTTCTTAGTGTGTTTTCTTAGTGTGTTTTCTTACAGTGTGTTTTGTTACAGTGTGTTTTGTTACAGTGTGTTTTGTTACAGTGTGTTTTGTTACAGTGTGTTTTGTTACAGTGTGTTTTGTTACAGTGTGTTTTGTTACAGTGTGTTTTGTTACAGTGTGTTTTGTTACAGTGTATTGTGTAGGGCTGTTTCGTTTTTATTTTTAATTGTTTCCAGGGCTCTCTGGTAATATAGTTTTATTTCAATGTGACTCCCTGTTTAAATATAGGTTAATAAAAAGACCGAGCAACGCTGACTGAAGCTACTGCCAACTAGAGCACTTGGAGAGATGAAGGGAGAACACTTTACTGAGCTCAAATAGACTCCAATCTGCAGAATGTTGTTAGTGCGAGGACATTATCTCTCCAGGAGAAATGAAGAGAGACCAGGGGCCTATAACATGTCCTCTCTCCTCACAGTCTCTTAGCTATCTGTATGGACTTCGACTGAGGGAGGCCTGCTGTTGGTGTTTCTGTATCAGCCTTGGAGAGGCGCCACTCCTCCCCGAATACACCCACGAATCACCCACGAATCACCCACTACTAAATAAATAGCAAATTGAAGTTCAAAACTTCACAAGAACTAAAGTTAATAAAAATATCTAACACAGCATTAGGTGATAATATGTTATAGAGCTGTATAGAGAGCTGTTTCGCCCACAGGTTGGTGAACAGGTTGTTTTCGCCCACAGGTTGGGTTTGGAACCAGAGTGTTGACACATTGTGTCCTGGAGCGGCAGTGGGTTTGGAACCAGAGTGTTGACACATTGTGTCCTGGAGCGGCAGTGGGTTTGGAACCAGAGTGTTGACACATTGTGTCCTGGAGCGGCAGTGGGTTTGGAACCAGAGTGTTGACACATTGTGTCCTGGAGCGGCAGTGGGTTTGGAACCAGAGTGTTGACACATTGTGTCCTGGAGCGGCAGTGGGTTTGGAACCAGAGTGTTGACACATTGTGTCCTGGAGCGGCAGTGGGTTTGGAACCAGAGTGTTGAGACATTGTGTCCTGGAGCGGCAGTGGGTTTGGAACCAGAGTGTTGAGACATTGTGTCCTGGAGCGGCAGTGGGTTTGGAACCAGAGTGTTGACACATTGTGTCCTGGAGCGGCAGTGGGTTTGGAACCAGAGTGTTGACACATTGTGTCCTGGAGCGACAGTGGGTTTGGAACCAGAGTGTTGAGACATTGTGTCCTGGAGCGGCAGTGGGTTTGGAACCAGAGTGTTGACACATTGTGTCCTGGAGTGGCAGTGGGTTTGGAACCAGAGTGTTGACACATTGTGTCCTGGAGCGGCAGTGGGTTTGGAACCAGAGAGTTGAGACATTGTGTCCTGGAGCGGCAGTGGGTTTGGAACCAGAGAGTTGAGACATTGTGTCCTGGAGCGGCAGTGGGTTTGGAACCAGAGTGTTGACACATTCTGTCCTGGAGCGGCAGTGGGTTTGGAACCAGAGTGTTGACACATTCTGTCCTGGAGCGGCAGTGGGGTTGGAACGAGAGAGTTGACACATTGTGTCCTGGAGCGGCAGTGGGTTTGGAACCAGAGTGTTGACACATTGTGTCCTGGAGCGGCAGTGGGTTTGGAACCAGAGTGTTGACACATTCTGTCCTGGAGCGGCAGTGGGTTTGGAACCAGAGTGTTGACACATTCTGTCCTGGAGCGGCAGTGGGTTTGGAACCAGGCTGGTTAATTACAGTGAAATGAGACGTATCACTTAACTTTGCCTTTGGACTCGCTAGCTGCCGTAACCTCTCTCCTCTCTCTCTCTCACTCTCTTCTTCTCTCCTTCTCTCTGCCTTTCTCTCCCTATCGATCTTTCTCTCTCTCTCCTCACGTTAAATATATCCCTGACTCCTTATTTTTCCTCTCCTCAGAATTTCTTAGCATTTCAGAATCAGACCATTTTCATTAATTTACAATCTGTCTTCAGAGAAAAGAGCTGCCGTGGCCACGCTTTCTCTAGCAGCCGCAGTGCAGAGAGAGTAGAGAGGGATGAGATGAGAGGGGGATGAGAGGAGAGGGGGATGAGAGGAGAGGGGGATGAGAGGAGAGGGGGATGAGAGGAGAGGTGGATGAGAGGAGAGGGGGATGAGAGGAGAGGTGGATGAGAGGAAAAGAAAATAGAAAATAGTAGAGGGTAGGAGAGGAGAAAAGATTGGAAAGGGAATACTTGGTGAGTTGCACTGGATGTGTAGGTGAGGAGAGGAAAGAAAAGGGAGAGAAGAGGAGAGGGGAACGAAAAGGAGAGGAGATAGGAAACAAAAGGAGAGGAGAGAGGAAAGAAAAGGAGAGGAGAGGAGAGAGGAAAGAAAAGGAGAGGAGAGTGGAAAGAAAAGGAGAGGAGAGGAGAGAGGAAAGAAAAGGAAAGAAGAGGAGAGAGGAAAGAAAAGGAGAGGAGAGGAGAGTGGAAAGAAAAGGAGAGGAGAGGAGAGAGGAAACAAAAGGAGAGGAGAGGAGAGAGGAAAGAAAAGGAGAGGAGAGGAGAGTGGAAAGAAAAGGAGAGGAGAGGAGAGAGGAAAGGAGAGGAGAGAGGAAAGAAAAGGAGAGGAGAGGAGAGAGGAAAGAAAAGGAGAGGAGAGAGGAAAGAAAGGGAGAGGAGAGAGGAAAGAAAAGGAGAGGAGAGGAGAGAGGAAAGAAAAGGAGAGGAGAGGAGAGAGGAAACAAAAGGAGAGGAGAGGAGAGAGGAAAGAAAAGGAGGGGAGGAGAGAGGAAAGAAAAGGAGAGGAGAGAGGAAAGAAAAGGAGAGGAGAGGAGAGTGGAGAAAAAAAGGAGAGGAGAGGAGAGAGGAAAGAAAAGGAGAGGAGAGGAGAGAGGAAAGAAAGGAGGAGAGAGGAAAGAAAAGGAGAGGAGAGAGGAAACAAAACGAGAGGAGAGAGGAAACAAAAGGAGAGGAGAGAGGAAAGAAAAGGAGAGGAGAGAGGAAAGAAAAGGAGAGGAGAGGAGAGAGGAGAGAAAAGGAGAGGAGAGGAGGGAGGAAAGAAAAGGAGAGGAGAGGAGAGAGGAAA
Source organism: Salvelinus fontinalis (assembly GCF_029448725.1). Classification (NCBI taxonomy): domain Eukaryota; kingdom Metazoa; phylum Chordata; class Actinopteri; order Salmoniformes; family Salmonidae; genus Salvelinus; species Salvelinus fontinalis. Next base: position 66,584 of record NW_026600321.1, read on the forward strand.
GAAAAGGAGAGGAGAGGAGAGAGGAAAGAAAAGGAGAGGAGAGGAGAGTGGAAGAAAAGGAGAGAAGAGAGGAAAGAAAAGGAGAGGAGAGAGGAAAGAAAAGGAGAGGAGAGAGGAAAGAAAAGGAGAGGAGAGTGGAAAGAAAAGGAGAGGAGAGAGGAAAGAAAAGGAGAGGAGAGGAGAGTGGAAAGAAAAGGAGAGGAGAGAGGAAAGAAAAGGAGAGGAGAGAGGAAAGAAAAGGAGAGGAGAGGAGAGTGGAAAGAAAAGGAGAGGAGAGGAGAGAGGAAAGAAAAGGAGAGGAGAGGAGAGAGGAAAGAAAAGGAGAGGAGAGGAGAGAGGAAAGAAAAGGAGAGGAGAGGAGAGTGGAAGAAAAGGAGAGGAGAGAGGAAAGAAAAGGAGAGGAGAGAGGAAAGAAAAGGAGAGGAGAGAGGAAAGAAAAGGAGAGGAGAGAGGAAAGAAAAGTGAGGAGAGGAGAGGAGAGGAGAGAGGGCTAGAGCAGAAGGGAGGAGACGAGGGGGGAGGCGAGAGGAGAGGAGAGATTTCTGTCTGGCCTGGGGAGGACTGACAGTCTCTGGACACGCTTTACACAGTGTGTGTGTGTGTTTGTGTGTGTTTGTGTGTGTGTGTGTGAGTGTAGTTTAATAAGTGGACACTGGGGACCTACAGAGGGCCTCAGGAACAGGTTCATCAATCTAACTACTTTCATACAGCTCCTGATACATACACACAAGGTTCTTCCATAGGGAGGGAGGGAGGGATATATAGCTATCTTTACAGCTCTCTCTGGTCCAGAGGTATTTCTCAGAAGTTGATGTCTTCCTCCTCAGGGAGGGTCAAACCTCAGACTGATGCTCCTCCTGCTCTGCTCATGTTGTTATTTATCCTCTCTGCCTCTATCTCATTCTCAACCTCTCTGCCTTAATCTATCCTCTGTGCCTCTATCTTATTCTCAACCTCTCTGCCTTAGTCTATCCTCTCTGCCTCTATCTTATTCTCAACCTCAACCTCTCTGCCTTAATCTATCCTCTCTGCCTCTATCTTATTCTCAACCTCAACCTCTCTGCCTTAATCTATCCTCTCTGCCTCTATCTTATTCTCAACCTCAACCTCTCTGCCTTAATCTATCCTCTCTGCCTCTATCTTATTCTCAACCTCTCTGCCTTAATCTATCCTCTCTGCCTCTATCTTATTCTCAACCTCTCTGCCTTAATCTATCCTCTCTGCCTCTATTTTATTCTCTATCTCTCTGCCTATCTCTCTCCTCATCTCTGCCTATCTCTCTCCTCATCTCTGCCTCTCTCTCTCCTCTCTGCCTCTCTCTCTCTCCTCTATGCTTCTCTCTCTCCTCTATCTTATTCTCAACCTCAAACTCTCTGCCTCTCTCTGCTCTCTGCCTCTCTTTCTCCTCCTCTCTGCTTCTCTCTCTCCTCATCTCTGCCTCTCTCTCCTCCTCTCTGCCTCGCTCTCTCCTCTCTGCTTCTCTCTCTCATCCTCTCTCCATCTCTTGTCCACCTCCTATCTGCCTCTCTATCTCTCCACCTAATCTCTCCTTCTCTCTCTCTCCTCCTATCTGCCTCTCTATCTCTTCACCTAATCTCTCCTTCTCTCTCTCTCCTCCTATCTGCCTCTCTATCTCTCCACCTAATCTCTCCTTCTCTCTCTCTCCTCCTCTCTAGCTCGCTCTCTCCTCTCTGACTCTCTCTCTCCTCCTCTCTGCTTCACTCTCTCCTCATCTCTGCCTCTCTCTCTCCTCCTCTCTGCCTCTCTCTCTCCTCTTCTCTGCCTCTCTCTCTCCTCTTCTCTAGCTCGCTCTCTCCTCTCTGCCTCTCTCGCTTATCCTCTCTCCATCTCTTGTCCACCTCCTATCTGCCTCTCTATCTCTCCACCTAATCTCTCCTTCTCTCTCTCTCCTCCTATCTGCCTCTCTATCTCTCCAACTCTTCTCTGCCTCTCTATCTCTCTCTCCTCCTCTCTGCCTCTCTCTCTCCTCATCTCTGCCACTCTCTCCTCCTCTCTGCTTTTCTCTCCTCTCTGCCTCTCTCTCCTCTTCTCTAGCTCGCTCTCTCCTCCTCTCTGCATCGCTCTCTCCTCCTCTCTGCCTCGCTCTCTCCTCCTCTCTGCCTCGCTCTCCCCTCCTCTCTGCCTCGCTCTCTCCTCCTCTCTGCTTCTCTCTCCGCCTCTCCTCCTCTCTGCCTCTCTCTCTCATCCTCTCTGCATCTCTTGTCCACCTCCTATATGCATCTCTATCTCTCCACCTCCTCTCTGTCTCTCTATCTCTCCACCTCCTCTCTGTCTCTCTATCTCTCCACCTCCTCTCTGTCTCTCCACCTCCTCTCTGTTTCTCTGTCTCTCTCTCTACACCTCTATGTCTCTATATCTCTCCACCTCCTCTCTGTCTCTATGTCTCTCCACCTCCTCTCTGTCTGTCTGTCTTTCTATCTCTCCACCTCCTCTCTGTCTCTCTGTCTCTCCACCTCCTCTCTGTTTCTCTATCTCTCCACCTCCTCTCTGTCTCTCCACCTCCTCTCTGTTTCTCTGTCTCTCTCTCTACACCTCTATGTCTCTATATCTCTCCACCTCCTCTCTGTCTCTCTGTCTCTCCACCTCCTCTCTGTCTGTCTGTCTTTCTATCTCTCCACCTCCTCTCTGTCTGTCTGTCTTTCTATCTCTCCACCTCCTCTCTGTCTCTCTGTCTCTCCACCTCCTCTCTGTTTCTCTATCTCTCCACCTCCTCTCTGTCTCTCCACCTCCTCTCTGTTTCTCTATCTCTCCACCTCCTCTCTGTCTCTTTATCTCTCCACCTCTTCTCTGTCTCTCCACCTCCTCTCTGTCTCTCTGTCTCTCTCTCTCCACCTCCTCTCTGTCTCTATATCTCTCCACCTCCTCTCTGTCTCTATATCTCTCCACCTCCTCTTTGTCTCTATGTCTCTCCACCTCCTCTCGGTCTCTCTGTTTCTCTGTCTCTCTCTCTCTCTCCACCTCCTCTCTGTCTTTCTGTCTCTCTCTCTCTCCACCTCCTCTCTGTCTCTCTCTCTCTCTCCACCTCCTCTCTGTCTCTCTGTCTCTCTCTCCACCTCCTCTCTGTCTCTCTCTCTCTCTATCTCTCCACCTCCTCTCTGTCTCTCTCTCTCTCTACACCTCTCTGTCTCTCTGTCTCTCTGTCTCTCCACCTCCTCTCTGTCTCTCTCTCTCTACACCTCTCTGTCTCTCTGTCTCTCTCTCTCCACCTCCTCTCTGTCTCTATATCTCTCCACCTCCTCTCTGTCTCTATGTCTCTCCACCTCCTCTCTGACTGTCTTTCTATCTCTCCACCTCCTCTCTGTCTCTCTGTCTCTCCACCTCCTCTCTGTCTCTCCATCTCTCCACCTCTCTCTGTCTCTCTCTCTCTCCCCATCTCTCCACCTCCTCTCTGTTTCTCCATCTCCCCACCTCCTCTCTGTCTCTCTGTCTCTCCACCTCATCGCTGTCTCTCCACCTCCTCTCTGCCTCTCTCTCTCCTCCTCTCTGAATCTCTTGTCCACCTTCTTTCCGCCTCTCTTTCTCCACCTAATGTCTCCTATATGCCTCTCTATCTCTCCAAATTTCGCTGCCTCTCTTCTCCTCTCTGCCTCTCTGTCTCTCTACCTCTCTGCCTCTCTCGCTCCCCTTCTCTGCCTCTCTTCTCCTCTCTGCCCCTCTCTTCTCCTCTCTGCCCCTCTCTCCTCCTCTCTGCCCCTCTATCCTATCTTCCTTTCTCTCATTCTCTCTGACTCGTGTTGCTCAAGGTCTCTGCTTTTCTTGAAGGGTATATCCTTCCCCAAAGACATGTATCACTCCATCTCGTTCTCTCTTCTCGTCCACCCCCCCATTTACTCTCCCTCCACCTTGTCTCTTCTCATTCCTCCCCTCTCCCCTCTCTCTCCCCTTCCCCCATCTCTCATGTCAGATAGTATTAAATAAAGAGATACAAACTGCATTTGGGAGCCTGAACACACACAGCAAGCTGAACTGACAACATCTTCTGTTTTTAATTTGATTAAACTCCAACTCATTTGCAGTTTATCCTGATGCCCTGGGATGATAGGGGGTGAATAGAGCTGTGCTGAGTGGCTAAACAGGGGAAATGGCCTGACTAATAGGAAACACTATCTCATTTAAATAGAGGGATGGTTTGACAGCGCTTTAAAGATCTGTTTTGTTACAAGACCGAAGGACATCCCATTGGTGATGGTTCATGTCTAATGCGGTTCCCTTAAATATCATTCTCAGATACTGTAGGATCAGTGTGGCATGGTAATGGGTAAAGGTTTAGAGCCGGCGTGGTAATGGTTATTGGTTTAGAGCCGGTGTGGTAATGGTTAATGGTTTAGAGCTGGTGTGGTGATGGTTTAGAGCCGGTGTGGTAATGGTTAATGGTTTAGAGCTGGTGTTGTAATGGTTAATGGTTTAGAGCTGGTGTGGTAATGGTTAATGGTTTAGAGCTGGTGTGGTAATGGTTAATGGTTTAGAACCGGCGTGGTAATGGGTAAAGGTTTAGAGCTGGTGTGGTAATGGTTAATGGTTTAGAGCCGGCGTGGTAATGGTTTAGAGCCGGTGTGGTAATGGTTAATGGTTTAGAGCCGGTGTGGTAATGGTTTAGAGCTGGTGTGGTAATGGTTAATGGTTTAGAGCCGGTGTGGTAATGGTTAATGGTTTAGAGCTGGCGTGGTAATGGTTTAGAGCCGGTGTGGTAATGGTTAATGGTTTAGAGCTGGTGTGGTAATGGTTAATGGTTTAGAGCTGGTGTGGTAATGGTTAATGGTTTAGAGCCAGTGTGGTAATGGTTAATGGTTTAGAGCTGGCGTGGTAATGGGTAATGGTTTAGAGCTGGCGTGGAAATGGTTAATGGTTTAGAGCCGGCGTGGTAATGGTTAATGGTTTAGAGCTGGTGTGGTAATGGTTAATGGTTTAGAGCTGGTTTGGTAATGGTTAATGGTTTAGAGCCGGTGTGGTAATGGTTAATGGTTTAGAGCCGGCGTGGTAATGGTTAATGGTTTAGAGCTGGTGTGGTAATGGTTAATGGTTTAGAGCCGGCGTGGTAATGGTTAATGGTTTAGAGCCGGTGTGGTAATGGTTAATGGTTTAGAGCTGGTGTGGTAATGGTTAATGGTTTAGAGCTGGCGTGGTAATGGTTAATGGTTTAGAGCCGGCGTGTTAATGGTTAATGGTTTAGAGCTGGCGTGTTAATGGTTAATGGTTTAGAGCCGGCGTGGTAATGGTTAATGGTTTAGAACCGGTGTGGTAATGGTTAAAAAATACAAAATCTCTCTCTCTATTTCTCTCTTGCTTCTTCTTAATTTTGGAAGAAATATATTTGTACTAAACTGTTCAAATACTGTCTTTCTCTTTGAGTCAACGACTCACCACATTTTAGGCTTTCAGTAGTAGATTCATTTTCTTGTCCTTTGATTGGGTGGACAACATGTCAGTTCATACTGCAAGAGCTCTGATAGGTTGGAGGACATCCTCCGGAAGTTGTCATAATTACTGTGTAAGTCGATGGAAGGGGGTAAGAACCATGAGCCTCCTAGGTTTTGTATTGAAGTCAATGTACCCAGAGAAGGACAGAAGTTAGCTGCCCTCCAGCTACACCATGGGGCTACCCTACAGAGTGCTGTTGAGGCTACTCTAAACCTTCATTGTAAAATACTGTGTTTTAATCAAATATTTGGTGACGTGATTATATTAGGTATAGTTGTATCTAAAAAGGAAAACTTTTTAAATGTTTTAAATGTAAATGTTTATGTAATTCACTGAGGAGGATGGTCCTCCACTTCCTCCTCTGAGGAGTCTCCACTGGTTACAGGATAGGTACTGTTTGGTGTAGCACAGACAATTTTCAAAACAACGTCAGCGATGCCGTCGGCGTCCTCGATTCAGGGAAACAGGAGACTCATAAAATGTCTGTGTCCAGTGGCAGGAGGTCAGTTTGAATTGAGAAAATGCTGCAATATTAAAATAAATACTTTTTCCCAACAGCATTGCTCCTCCATCATTTCTATTTCACGTCTTCTCAGTCATTGATCGAGACAGGTCTCTGTCATCGTGACACGCAGTACTTTGGGGTGGACACCCACCTGTCTCAATATCCGGTTTGGAGCGAGCGGTCGCATTTGCATTCGCTCCGCAGGTAGTATAACTTTTCATTACATTTCATTACATTTCATTATAGTACAACGGTTTGATTTGTCTAACCTTAGCAATTTCTTCTTAGCTAGCTACATAGCCGTCTGTGTATCAAAGATAATTGCGTAATTATCGTATTTCGTCGTCTATCGTAGTCCACACTGCTATCTGCCCAGCAGCTAGCCAGCTAGCCAGCTAGCAAACGTCCACCGTCTACCGAATAGTAGTATAACTTTTCATTACATTTCATTATAGTACAACGGTTTGATTTTCATTTTCATTACAGTACAACGGTTTGATTTGTTTGATCTTAGCTAGCTACATAGCCGTCTTTGTATCAAACATAATTGTGTAGTTATTGAGGTTCGCTAGCCAGCTATTTTCGTCCTAACGTAACGCAACGTAGCCAACACTGCTAGCTAGCCAGCTAGCCACCGAATAGCAGCATTGTAGAAACGAGTGCATTACAACGGAACGACTTGATTAGTGTAGTGTTGGCTGGCTACACAGTTGTCTTTGCTATCTTTTATTTGTTTGATCTTAGCTAGCTACTTAGCTGGCTACATAGCCGTCTTTGTATCAAAGATAATTGTGTAGTTATCGAGGTTCGCTGAGGTTCGCTAGCCAGGTATTCTCGTCCTAACGTAACGTAACGTAACGTAGTCAACCCTGCTAGCTAGCCAGCTAGCCACTGATTAGCAGCACTGTAGAAACGATTACATTACAACGGAACGACTTGATTTGTGTAGTGTTAGCTAGCTACATAGTTTTCTTTGCTATCTTTGTATCTAAGATAATTGTGTAGCTTTGAGTAATTATCGGTTAGCTAGCCAGCTATTTTCGCCTGCCACGCTGCCGTCCTCCTACCTAGCCAACACTGCTAGCTAACACTGCTAGCTAGCCAACTTCTACCGAATAGCAGCACTGTAGAAACTTACATTACAACGGAACGACTTGAGTAGCGTAGTGTTAGCTAGTTGTCTTTGCTGTCCTTGTATCCATGATAATTGTGTAGTTTAGAGAAATTTAGAGAAATTGTCGAGGTTACCTAGCCAGCTTCACTTTCAACAACGCAGCCACTGCCAGCCAGGCTACTTCACCAGCCAGCAGTACTATATCATTTTGGTCAATAAGATCTTTAATTTTATTTTCTTTTTGCAACGTAAGCTTAACTTTCTGAACATTCGAGACGTGTAGTCCACTTTTCATTCTAATCTCCTTTGCATTAGCGTAGCCTCTTCTGTAGCCTGTCAACTATGTGTCTGTCTATCCCTGTTCTCTCCTCTCTGCACAGACCATACAAACGCTTCACACCGCGTGGCCGCGCCCACCCTAACCTGGTGGTCCCAGCCCGCACGACCCACGTGGAGTTCCAGGTCTCCGGTAGCCTCTGGAACTGCCGATCTGCGGCCAACAAGGCAGAGCTCATCTCAGCCTATGCGTCCCTCCAGTCCCTCGACTTCTTGGCACTGACGGAAACATGGCTCACCACAGATAACACTGCTACTCCTACTGCTCTCTCTTCGTCTGCCCACGTGTTCTCGCACACCCCGAGAGCTTCTGGTCAGCGGGGTGGTGGCACCGGGATCCTCATCTCTCCCAAGTGGTCATTCTCTCTTTCTCCCCTTACCCATCTGTCTATCGCCTCCTTTGAATTCCATGCTGTCACAGTTACCAGCCCTTTCAAGCTTAACATCCTTATCATTTATCGCCCTCCAGGTTCCCTTGGAGAGTTCATCAATGAGCTTGATGCCTTGATAAGCTCCTTTCCTGAGGACGGCTCACCTCTCACAGTTCTGGGTGACTTTAACCTCCCCATGTCTACCTTTGACTCATTCCTCTCTGCCTCCTTCTTTCCACTCCTCTCCTCTTTTGACCTCACCCTCTCACCTTCCCCCCCTACTCACAAGGCAGGCAATACGCTTGACCTCATCTTTACTAGATGCTGTTCTTCCACTAACCTCATTGCAACTCCCCTCCAAGTCTCCGACCACTACCTTGTATCCTTTTCCCTCTCGCTCTCATCCAGCACTTCCCACACTGCCCCTACTCGGATGGTATCGCGCCGTCCCAACCTTCGCTCTCTCTCCCCCGCTACTCTCTCCTCTTCCATCCTATCATCTCTTCCCTCTGCCCAAACCTTCTCCAACCTATCTCCTGATTCTGCCTCCTCAACCCTCCTCTCCTCCCTTTCTGCATCCTTTGACTCTCTATGTCCCCTATCCTCCAGGCCGGCTCGGTCCTCCCCTCCCGCTCCGTGGCTCGACGACTCATTGCGAGCTCACAGAACAGGGCTCCGGGCAGCCGAGCGGAAATGGAGGAAAACTCGCCTCCCTGCGGACCTGGCATCCTTTCACTCCCTCCTCTCTACATTTTCCTCTTCTGTCTCTGCTGCTAAAGCCACTTTCTACCACTCTAAATTCCAAGCATCTGCCTCTAACCCTAGGAAGCTCTTTGCCACCTTCTCCTCCCTCCTGAATCCTCCCCCCCCCCCCCCCCCCCCCCTCCCTCTCTGCAGACGACTTCGTCAACCATTTCGAAAAGAAGGTCGACGACATCCGATCCTCGTTTGCTAAGTCAAACGACACCGCTGGTTCTGCTCACACTGCCCTACCCTGTGCTCTGACCTCTTTCTCCCCTCTCTCTCCAGATGAAATCTCGCGTCTTGTGACGGCCGGCCGCCCGCTTGACCCTATCCCCTCCTCTCTTCTCCAGACCATTTCCGGAGACCTTCTCCCTTACCTCACCTCGCTCATCAACTCATCCTTGACCGCTGGCTACGTCCCTTCCGTCTTCAAGAGAGCGAGAGTTGCACCCCTTCTGAAAAAACCTACACTCGATCCCTCCGATGTCAACAACTACAGACCAGTATCCCTTCTTTCTTTTCTCTCCAAAACTCTTGAACGTGCCGTCCTTGGCCAGCTCTCCTGCTATCTCTCTCAGAATGACCTTCTTGATCCAAATCAGTCAGGTTTCAAGACTTGTCACTCAACTGAGACTGCTCTTCTCTGTATCACGGAGGCGCTCCGCACTGCTAAAGCTAACTCTCTCTCCTCTGCTCTCATCCTTCTAGACCTATCGGCTGCCTTCGATACTGTGAACCATCAGATCCTCCTCTCCACCCTCTCCGAGTTGGGCATCTCCGGCGCGGCCCACGCTTGGATTGCGTCCTACCTGACAGGTCGCTCCTACCAGGTGGCGTGGCGAGAATCTGTCTCCTCACCACGCGCTCTTACCACTGGTGTCCCCCAGGGCTCTGTTCTAGGCCCTCTCCTATTCTCGCTATACACCAAGTCACTTGGCTCTGTCATAACCTCACATGGTCTCTCCTATCATTGCTATGCAGACGACACACAATTAATCTTCTCCTTTCCCCCTTCTGATGACCAGGTGGCGAATCGCATCTCTGCATGTCTGGCAGACATATCAGTTGTGGATGACGGATCACCACCTCAAGCTGAACCTCGGCAAGACGGAGCTGCTCTTCCTCCCGGGGAAGGACTGCCCGTTCCATGATCTCGCCATCACGGTTGACAACTCCATTGTGTCCTCCTCCCAGAGCGCTAAGAACCTTGGCGTGATCCTGGACAACACCCTGTCGTTCTCAACTAACATCAAGGCGGTGGCCCATTCCTGTAGGTTCATGCTCTACAACATCCGCAGAGTACGACCCTGCCTCACACAGGAAGCGGCGCAGGTCCTAATCCAGGCACTTGTCATCTCCCGTCTGGATTACTGCAACTCGCTGTTGGCTGGGCTCCCTGCCTGTGCCATTAAACCCCTACAACTCATCCAGAACGCCGCAGCCCGTCTGGTGTTCAACCTTCCCAAGTTCTCTCACGTCACCCGGCTCCTCCGCTCTCTCCACTGGCTTCCAGTTGAAGCTCGCATCCGCTACAAGACCATGGTGCTTGCCTACGGCGCTGTGAGGGGAACGGCACCTCAGTACCTTCAGGCTCTGATCAGGCCCTACACCCAAACAAGGGCACTGCGTTCATCCACCTCTGGCCTGCTCGCCTCCCTACCACTGAGGAAGTACAGTTCCCGCTCAGCCCAGTCAAAACTGTTCGCTGCTCTGGCACCCCAATGGTGGAACAAACTCCCTTACGACGCCAGGACAGCGGAGTCAATCACCACCTTCCGGAGACACCTGAAATCCCACCTCTTCAAGGAATACCTAGGATAGGATAAAGCAATCCTTCTGCCACCCCCCCCCTTAAAAGATTTAGATGCACTATTGTAAAGTGGCTGTTCCACTGGATGTCATAAGGTGAATGCACCAATTTGTAAGTCGCTCTGGATAAGAGCGTCTGCTAAATGACTTAAATGTAAATGTAATGAGAGGACTTGAGATTGACAAGAGGTCGGCAAAAATCATTGGGTAAATCACATAATCTGGTGTAACAATCTGTAGCTACAATTCTCTGCACTTGGGTGTCTCTATACTCAGACACACTGAACAGAACTACACTGGTCATAGTGGTTTTTTGTATGTTACTTTTACCGTAAAACATTCTTGGTGAATAGCCAATTCTCTTGAGTTAGCATTAAATAGTGTACGTGCCCCTGTATTTTCGAATTTGACAAATAAACAAGCATTCTTTGGATATCTGAATTTGTTTGATGCTACAAAGCCCTGTACAGATGATATAAATATTGTCTGTGAATCCGTAAGGGCAGACCAATTTCAAAGATTGATAGAAATATTTATTTTACGGCGGTTCTAAATCAGGGCTCTCCAACCCTGATCCTGGAGAGCTACCGTGTGGAATGGGGAGGATGGGTTCTAGGTAATGTCTGGAGCGGAATGGGGAGGATAGGCTCTAGGTAATGGCTGGAGCGGAATGGGGAGGATGGGCTCTAGGTAATGGCTGGAGCGGAATGGGGCTGATAGGCTCTATGTAATGGCTGGAGCGGAATAGGGAGGATAGAATCTATGTAATGGCTGGAATGGAATGGGGAGGATGGGCTCTAGGTAATGGCTGGAGCGGAATGGGGAGGATGGCCTCTATGTAATGGCTGGAATGGAATGGGGAGGATGGGCTCTAGGTAATGGCTGGAGCGGAATGGGGAGGATGGGCTCTAGGTAATGGCTGGAGCGGAATGGGGAGGATGGGCTCTAGGTAATGGCTGGAGCGGAATGGGGCTGATAGGCTCTAGGTAATGGCTGGAGCGGAATGGGGAGGATGGGCTCTAGGTAATGGCTGGAGCGGAATAGGGAGGATGGGCTCACGGTAATGGCTGGAGCGGAATGGGGAGGATGGGCTCACGGTAATGGCTGGAGTGGAATTGGGAGGATGGGCTCACGGTAATGGCTGGAGCGGAATGGGGAGGATGGGCTCACGGTAATGGCTGGAGCGGAATGGGGAGGATGGGCTCGAGGTAATGGCTGGAATGGAATGAGGCGGCTCTAGGCAATGGCTGGAGCGGAATGGGGAGGATGGGCTCTAGGTAATGGCTGGAGCGGAATGGGGAGGATGGGCTCACGGTAATGGCTGGAGCGGAATGGGGAGGATGGGCTCTAGGTAATGGCTGGAGCGGAATTGGGAGGATGGGCTCACGGTAATGGCTGGAGCGGAATGGGGCTGATAGGCTCTAGGTAATGGCTGGAGCGGAATGGGGAGGATGGGCTCTAGGTAATGGCTGGAGCGGAATGGGGAGGATGGGAAGGATAGGCACTAGGGAATGGCTGGAGCGGAATGTCGCTGATAGGCTCTAGGTAATGGCTGGAGCGGAATGGGGCTGATAGGCTCTAGGTAATGGCTGGAGCGGAATGGGGAGGATGGTGAAGGATAGGCACTACGGAATGGCTGGAGCGGAATGTCGCTGATAGGCTCTAGGTAATGGCTGGAGCGGAATGGGGCTGATAGGCTCTAGGTAATGGCTGGAGCGGAATGGGGAGGATGGGCTCTAGGTAATGGCTGGAGCGGAATGGAGCTGATAGGCTCTAGGTAATGGCTGGAGCGGAATGGGGAGGATGGGCTCTAGGTAATGGCTGGAGCGGAATGGAGCTGATAGGCTCTAGGTAATGGCTGGAGCGGAATGGGGAGGATGGGCTCTAGGTAATGGCTGGAGCGGAATGGAGCTGATAGGCTCTAGGTAATGGCTGGAGCGGAATGGGGAGGATGGGCTCTAGGTAATGACTGGAGTGGAATGGGGAGGATGGGCTCTAGGTAATGGCTGGAGCGGAATGGGGAGGATTTGCTCTAGGTAATGGCTGGAGCGGAATGGGGAGGATGTGCTTGTGGTAATGGCTGGAGCGGAATAGGGAGGATGGGCTCTAGGTAATGGCTGGAGCGGAATGGAGCTGATAGGCTCTAGTTAATGGCTGGAGCGGAATGGGGAGGATGGGCTCACGGTAATGGCTGGAGCGGAATGGAGCTGATAGGCTCTAGGTAATGGCTGGAGCGGAATTGGGAGGATGGGCTCACGGTAATGGCTGGAGCGGAATGGAGCTGATAGGCTCTAGTTAATGGCTGGAGCGGAATGGGGAGGATGGGCTCTAGGTAATGGCTGGAGCGGAATTGGGAGGATGGGCACACGGTAATGGCTGGAGCGGAATGGGGAGGATGGTGAAGGATAGGCACTACGGAATGGCTGGAGCGGAATGTCGCTGATAGGCTCTAGGTAATGGCTGGAGCGGAATGGGGCTGATAGGCTCTAGGTAATGGCTGGAGCGGAATGGGGAGGATGGGCTCTAGGTAATGGCTGGAGCGGAATGGAGCTGATAGGCTCTAGGTAATGGCTTTAGCGGAATGGGGAGGATGGGCTCTAGGTAATGACTGGAGCGGAATGGGGAGGATTGGCTCTAGGTAATGGCTGGAGCGGAATGGAGCTGATAGGCTCTAGGTAATGGCTGGAGCGGAATGGGGAGGATGGGCTCTAGGTAATGGCTGGAGCGGAATGGGGAGGATGGGCTCTAGGTAATGGCTGGAGCGGAATGGAGCTGATAGGCTCTAGGTAATGGCTGGAGAGGAATGGGGAGGATGGGCTCTAGGTAATGACTGGAGCGGAATGGGGAGGATGGGCTCTAGGTAATGGCTGGAGCGGAATAGGGAGGATGGGCTCTAGGTAATGGCTGGAGCGGAATGGGGCGGCTCTAGGTAATGGCTGGAGCGGAATGGGGAGGATGGGCTCGTGGTAATGGCTGGAGCGGAATAGGGAGGATAGGCTCTCGGTAATGTCTGGAGCGGAATAGGGAGGATGGGCTTGTGGTAATGGCTGGAGCGGAATGGAGCTGATAGGCTCTAGGTAATGACTGGAGCGGAATGGGGAGGATGGGCTCTAGGTAATGGCTGGAGCGGAATGGGGAGGATGGGCTCTAGGTAATGGCTGGAGCGGAATGGGGAGGACGGGCTCTAGGTAATGACTGGAGCGGACTGGGGAGGATGGGCTCTAGGTAATGGCTGGAGCGGAATGGGGAGGATGGGCTCTAGGTAATGGCTGGAGCGGAATGGGGAGGATGTGCTTGTGGTAATGGCTGGAGCGGAATGGAGCTGATAGGCTCTAGGTGATGGCTAGAGCGGAATGGAGCTGATAGGCTCTAGGTAATGGCTGGAGCGGAATGGGGCTGATGGGCTCTAGGTAATGACTGGAGCGGAATCGGGAGGATGGGCTCGAGGAGGCTGGGGTGAAAGAGACAGAGAGTCAGAGAGCCTGGGGAGAAAGAGACAGAGATTCAGAGAGCCTGGGGAGAAAGAGAGGGAGAAAGCGAGGCTGGGGAGAAAGAGAGAGGGACAGAGAGGCTGGGGAGAAAGAGAGATAGAGAAAGAGAGGCTGGGGAGAAAGAGAGATAGAGAAAGAGATGCTGGGGAGAAAGAGAGGGAGACAGCGAGGCTGGGGAGAAAGAGAGGCTGGGGAGAAAGAGAGGGAGACAGCGAGGCTGGGGAGAAAGAGACAGAGAGTCAGAGAGCCTGGGGAGAAAGAGACAGAGAGTCAGAGAGCCTGGGGAGAAAGATAGAGTCAGAGAGCCTTGGGAGAAAGATAGAGAGACAGAGCGAGACAGAGAGGCTGGGGAGAAAGAGAGGGAGACAGCGAGGCTGGGGAGAAAGACAGAGAGTCAGAAAGCCTGGGGTGAAACAGAGGGAGACAGAGAGACTGGGGAGAAAGAGAGGGAGACAGAGAGGCTGGGGAGAAAGACAGAGAGTCAGAGAGCCTTGGGAGAAAGATAGAGAGACAGAGCGAGACAGAGAGGCTGGGGAGAAAGAGAGGCTGGGGAGAAAGAGAGGGAGACAGATAGGCTGGGTAGAAAGAGAGGGAGACAGCGAGGCTGGGGAGAAAGACAGAGAGACAGAGAGGCTGGGGAGAAAGAGAGAGAGACAGAGAGAGACGGAGAGTCTGGGGAGAAAGAGAGGGAGACAGCAAGGCTGGGGAGAAAGAGAGAGGGACAGAGAGGCTTAGGAGAAAGAGAGATGGAGACAGAGAGTCTGGGGAGAAAGATAGAGAGACAGAGAGGTTGAGGAAACATGATGAGTAGCATTTGTAACTAGATGAGAATGTTTTTGGAATTAGGTCCCTCAGCCTCATGAAGGAAAGGGAACGGAATGCTTTGGAAAAGCATCTGTCTTGGCCACCTCAGGATCTGTCTCTCTGCCTGGAGACTAGATCCAATGTTTTCTGTTTTTAATGGTACGAAAGTGATACGCCGCGTCCCAGAAAGTGCCGTCCTGGTCAAAAGCAATGCACCATGTAGGTAACAGAGTGCCACTTGGGACTTAGCCAATGTTTTCTGTTTTGACTGCTCTGGAAGTGAGTGTGTTTCTACTGGGCCCTCCGGTTTCAAACCTCAATTTACCATCTTGCTGTGATTTACCTTCACTCATTGAATAGGTCCTGGACTGGAATATAGCTCCTAGCAGGTACCTTATTCATCTGGAGTTCAGTTAACGTATGCATCCTGCGTTCCGCTAACTCAATCAGGCTCCTGCGTTCAGCTAACTCAATCAGGCTCCTGTGTTCCGCTAACTCAATCAGGCGTCTGTGTTCAGCTAACTCAATCAGGCTCCTGCGTTCAGCTAACTCAATCAGGCTCCTGTGTTCCGCTAACTCAATCAGGCGTCTGTGTTCAGCTAACTCAATCAGGCTCCTGCGTTCCGCTAACTCAATCAGGCTCCTGCGTTCAGCTAACTCAATCAGGTGTCTGTATTCAGCTAACTCAATCAGGCTCCTGCGTTCCGCTAACTCAATCAGGTGTCTGTGTTCAGCTAACTCAATCAGGCGTCTGTGTTCAGCTAACTCAATCAGGCGTCTGTGTTCAGCTAACTCAATCAGGCTCCTGCGTTCCGCTAACTCAATCAGGCGTCTGGGTTCAGCTAATTAAATTAGGCTCCTGTGTTCAGCTAACTCAATCAGGCTCCTGCGTTCCACTAACTCAATCAGGTGTCTGTATTCAGCTAACTCAATCAGGCGTCTGTATTCAGCTAACTCAATCAGGCGTCTGTGTTCAGCTAACTCAATCAGGCTCCTGCGTTCCGCTAACTCAATCAGGCGTCTGTGTTCAGCTAACTCAATCAGGCTCCTGGGTTCAGCTAATTCAATTAGGCTCCTGTGTTCAGCTAACTCAATCAGGCGTCTGTGTTCAGCTAACTCAATCAGGCTCCTGCGTTCCGCTAACTCAATCAGGCTCCTGCGTTCCGCTAACTCAATCAGGCTCCTGTGTTCAGCTAACTCAATCAGGCTCCTGCGTTCCGCTAACTCAATCAGGCGTCTGTGTTCAGCTAACTCAATCAGGTGTCTGTATTCAGCTAACTCAATCAGGCTCCTGCGTTCCGCTAACTCAATCAGGTGTCTGTGTTCAGCTAACTCAATCAGGCGTCTGTGTTCAGCTAACTCAATCAGGCGTCTGTGTTCAGCTAACTCAATCAGGCTCCTGCGTTCCGCTAACTCAATCAGGTGTCTGTATTCAGCTAACTCAATCAGGCGTCTGTGTTCAGCTAACTCAATCAGGCGTCTGTGTTCAGCTAACTCAATCAGGCTCCTGCGTTCCGCTAACTCAATCAGGTGTCTGTATTCAGCTAACTCAATCAGGCGTCTGTATTCAGCTAACTCAATCAGTCGTCTGTGTTCAGCTAACTCAATCAGGCTCCTGCGTTCCGCTAACTCAATCAGGCGTCTGTGTTCAGCTAACTCAATCAGGCATCTGGGTTCAGCTAATTCAATTAGGCTCCTGTGTTCAGCTAACTCAATCAGGCTCCTGCGTTCCGCTAACTCAATCAGGCGTCTGTGATCAGCTAACTCAATCAGGCGTCTGTGTTCAGCTAACTCAATCAGGCGTCTGTGTTCAGCTAACTCAATCAGGCGTCTGTGTTCAGCTAACTCAATCAGGCGTCTGTGTTCAGCTAACTCAATCAGGCTCCTGCGTTCCGCTAACTCAATCAGGCTCCTGTGTTCAGCTAACTCAATCAGGCGTCTGGGTTCAGCTAATTCAATTAGGTTTCTGTGGTAAGCTAACTCAATCAGGCTCCTGCGTTCCACTAACTCAATCAGATGTCTGTATTCAACTAACTCATTCAGGCGTCTGTATTCAGCTAACTCAATCAGGCGTCTGTGTTCAGCTAACTCAATCAGACGTCTGTGTTCAGCTAACTCAATCAGGCTCCTGCGTTCAGCTAACTCAATCAGGCGTCTGTGTTCAGCTAACTCAATCAGGCTCCTGTGTTCAGCTAACTCAATCAGGCTCCTGCGTTCCGCTAACTCAATCAGGCGTCTGTGTTCAGCTAACTCAATCAGGCTCCTGCGTTCCGCTAACTTAATCAGGCGTCTGTGTTCAGCTAACTCAATCAGGCTCCTGTGTTCAGCTAACTCAATCAGACGTCTGTGTTCAGGTAACTCAATCAGTCTCCTATGTTCAGCTAACTCAATCAGTCTCCTATGTTCAGCTAACTCAATCAGTCTCCTATGTTCAGGTAACTCATTCTTCATCTATCTCCTAGCCATCAGACTGTTAAACAGTTACCACTAGCTGGCCTCCACCCAGTACCCTGCCCTGATCCTAAGTCACTGTTCTAGCTGGCCTCCACCCAGTACCCTGCCCTGATCCTAAGTCACTGTTCTAGCTGGCCTCCACCCAGTACCCTGCCCTGATCCTAAGTCACTGTTCTAGCCCACTCCACCCAGTACCCTGCCCTGATCCTAAGTCACTGTTCTAGCTGGCCTCCACCCAGTACCCTGCCCTGATCCTAAGTCACTGTTCTAGCCGGCCTCCACCCAGTATCCTGCCCTGATCCTAAGTCACTGTTCCAGCCGGCCTCCACCCAGTACCCTGCCCTGATCCTAAGTCACTGTTCTAGCCCACTCCACCCAGTACCCTGCCCTGATCCTAAGTCACTGTTCTAGCTGGCCTCCACCCAGTACCCTGCCCTGATCCTAAGTCACTGTTCTAGCCGGCCTCCACCCAGTACCCTGATCCTAAGTCACTGTTCTAGCTGGCCTCCACCCAGTACCCTGCCCTGATCCTAAGTCACTGTTCTAGCTGACCTCCACCCAGTACCCTGCCCTGATCCTAAGTCACTGTTCTAGCCCACTCCACCCAGTACCCTGCCCTGATCCTAAGTCACTGTTCTAGCTGGCCTCCACCCAGTACCCTGCCCTGATCCTAAGTCACTGTTCTAGCTGGCCTCCACCCAGTACCCTGCCCTGATCCTAAGTCACTGTTCTAGCTGGCCTCCACCCAGTACCCTGCCCTGATCCTAATTCACTGTTCTAGCCGGCCTCCACCCAGTACCCTGCCCTGATCCTAAGTCACTGTTCTAGCCGGCCTCCACCCAGTACCCTGCCCTGATCCTAAGTCACTGTTCTAGCTGGCCTCCACCCAGTACCCTGCCCTGATCCTAAGTCACTGTTCTAGCTGGCCTCCACCCAGTACCCTGCCCTGATCCTAAGTCACTGTTCTAGCTGGCCTCCACCCAGTACCCTGCCCTGATCCTAAGTCACTGTTCTAGCCGGCCTCCACCCAGTACCCTGCCCTGATCCTAAGTCACTGCTCTAGCTGGCCTCCACCCAGTACCCTGATCCTAAGTCACTGTTCTAGCCGGCCTCCACCCAGTACCCTGATCCTAAGTCACTGCTCTAGCTGGCCTCCACCCAGTACCCTGATCCTAAGTCACTGTTCCAGCCGGCCTCCACCCAGTACCCTGATCCTAAGTCACTGTTCTAGTCGGCCTCCACCCAGTACCCTGATCCTAAGTCACTGTTCTAGCCGGCCTCCACCCAGTACCCTGATCCTAAGTCACTGTTCTAGTCGGCCTCCACCCAGTACCCTGATCCTAAGTCACTGTTCTAGCTGGCCTCCACCCAGTACCCTGATCCTAAGTCACTGTTCTAGTCGGCCTCCACCCAGTACCCTGCCCTGAACCTTAGTCACTACTAGCCGGCCTCCACCCAGTACCCTGCCCTGATCCTAAGTCACTGTTCTAGCTGGCCTCCACCCAGTTCCTGCCCTGATCCTAAGTCACTGTTCTAGCCGGCTACAACCCGGTTACTCAACCCTGCACCTTAGAGGCTGCTGCCCTATGTACATAGACATGGAACACTGGCCACTTTAATCATGTTTACATTAGGGCTGACCCCATTTAGTTGACTGGTCGATAGGCTGTTGGTCGGCAGAGATTTCTTTAGAAAACTTTTGGCAAAAAATGTATTAATAATAATATCATTGGGGTACAAGACACCAGCCTGATTCACGCTGCGAGGACTGGTCCATTGTGGAGGCCGGGTGGATAGTACAGTACATCAATCTAAGACATGTACAATTGAAATTGAATATGGTTATTTTACATAACAACAATCGTGCAACACTAATAAAAATGCTAATATTTTATAAGACATGTGCTTTCTATAGCAGTTACTGTCTACGGTTCTGAACCACGTGCCATGCTGAATCGTCACCTTTTACTAGACCATGTTGCTATGTGCATATTTGTCACGCCCTGGCCTTAGTTATCTTTGCTTTCTTTATTATTTTGGTTAGGTCAGGGTGTGACATGGGGGATGTTTGTGTGTTTTGTCTAGTGTAGGGTGTTTGTATTGTCTAGGTTTTTTTTGTAGAGTTCATGGGGTTGTGTTCAGTGTAGGTATTTAGGAAAGTCTATGGTTGCCTAAATTGGTTCTCAATCAGAGACAGCTGTCTATCGTTGTCTCTGATTGGGAGCCATATTTAAGGCAGCCATAGGCATTAGGCTGTTGTGGGTAATTGTCTATGTCTAAACGTTAGTAGCTTGTGTCTGCACTTTCGTTTTGTAGCTTCACGGTCGTTTGTTGTTTTGTCTAGTTTGTATTAGTGTTCGTTTCTTCTTCTATTAAAAATAAGATGTATTTATATCACGCTGCGCCTTGGTCCTCTCTTTCACCGAACGACGATCGTGACAATATTAGCTCTTTAAAAATGCATATTCTTGTTGAGAACAATGCCAGAGGCAGCAGCAGAGGGAGGAGCAGCAGAGGGAGGAGCAGCAGAGGGAGGAGCAGCAGAGGGAGGAGCAGCAGAGGGAGGAGAAGCAGAGTGAGGAGCAGCAGAGGGAGGAGCAGCAGAGGGAGGAGCAGCAGAGGGAGGAGCAGCAGAGGGAGGAGCAGCAGAGGGAGGAGATGAGGAAACAGCCCTTGACTTATTGTCTAAGAAAAATGAGGAGAAAAGAAAACCCCAACTTAATTATCTCTAAAATCAATAAATGATAAATCAGATATATATTCATAAATCTACATAAATTATACAGATCCTGCTTCTGTTCCTTGTTTCAGTTATTATTATTATCATTGTTAGAATTATTATAACTAAGGTTATTATCATTAGTAGACTTAGTATAGAACCATCATGGCATTATCATTATTAGACTTAGTATAGAACCATCATGTCATTATCATTAGTAGACTTAGTATAGAACCACCATGTCATTATCATTAGTAGACTTAGTATAGAACCACCAGGTCATTATCATTAGTAGACTTAGTATAGAACCACCAGGTCATTATCATTAGTAGACTTAGTATAGAACCACCATGTCATTATCATTAGTAGACTTAGTATAGAACCACCAGGTCATTATCATTAGTAGACTTAGTATAGAACCACCAGGTCATTATCATTAGTAGACTTAGTATAGAACCACCATGTCATTATCATTAGTAGACTTAGTATAGAACCACCAGGTCATTATCATTAGTAGACTTAGTATAGAACCACCAGGTCATTATCATTAGTAGACTTAGTATAGAACCACCAGGTCATTATCATTAGTAGACTTAGTATAGAACCGCCAGGTCATTATCATTAGTAGACTTAGTATAGAACCACCAGGTCAGTATCATTAGTAGTCTCTGTATAGCAGCCTTGTAGAACCACCATGGAGCTGTAGGCCTAAGAGCACATCCTGTTCAGTCTTAATACCGTAAATTACTGAGGCCTATATTTCAATACTTCTGTAGGCTACAGTATCAATCAGTCAGGAATGTGTTAATGTCATCACACAGCATACAAGTTTATCATGATTTGAAATGCAACCAAACATTTCAGTTTTAAAAGAAAATAAAGCCAGCCTTGAATAATTAGCTTCAACAATAAATAAACCATTCCGTTTTGGAAATTGCATTCACGAATGTGACTGTTTTTAGTCTTTGCACGAGTAAAGGCTTAGCAAAAAAACATTATAACAGACTGTCTGGTTCGCTTATCATTTATTTATTGTTGTTTACAGTGTTCCAAACGTCAGAAAAATGATATGGTAATCTAACAGCTAAATTACTGTACACTATACATCACCTGTTTGGCACGCAGCTCTTTCCCTTCTTCACCGTGATCTCCAGTATTTTCCAAAACTAGTCAAAAGTATTCCACACTGACTTCCACTCTACCTCCTGAGCGACGTGTAAATATTCAGCCCGTTTCGAGATTGTCACCTCCTCTTCATCCATTTTGCTGTCATATGTGTAAATGTGTTCAGAGTTTGTTGTAACCAATTTATTGATCTGATTGTGATATGCCATAGGCACGGCCGGACCACTCATAAGGCAGGACTAGGCGGCCGCCTATGGCGACAGATTGATGAGGGCAACATTTTCTGAGTTAAACTGACCAAGACGCACCTCCAACAACAACACATAAACCTCACATAATTCTGCCCAAAAACAAAACAATGGCATATTGGCATTTTAGGTTAGCGCCATCCAGGATAATGTCCATTCCCAGCATGCCTCTCCAGGGTGATGTCCATTCCCAGCATGCCTCTCCAGGGTGATGTCCATTCCCAGCATGCCTCTCCAGGATGCTGTCCATTCCCAGCATGCCTCTCCAGGGTGATGTCCATTCCCAGCATGCCTCTCCAGGGTGATGTCCATTCCCAGCATGCCTCTCCAGGATGCTGTCCATTCCCAGCATGCCTCTCCAGGGTGCTGTCCATTCCCAGCATGCCTCTCCAGGGTGCTGCCCATTCCCAGCATGCCTCTCCAGGGTGATGTCCATTCCCAGCATGCCTCTCCAGGGTGCTGCCCATTCCCAGCATGCCTCTCCAGGGTGATGTCCATTCCCAGCATGCCTCTCCAGGGTGATGTCCATTCCCAGCATGCCTCTCCAGGATGCTGTCCATTCCCAGCATGCCTCTCCAGGATGCTGTCCATTCCCAGCATGCCTCTCCAGGATGCTGTCCATTCCCAGCATGCCTCTCCAGGGTGCTGTCCATTCCCAGCATGCCTCTCCAGGATGCTGCCCATTCCCAGCATGCCTCTCCAGGATGCTGTCCATTCCCAGCATGCCTCTCCAGGGTGCTGTCCATTCCCAGCATGCCTCTCCAGGGTGCTGTCCATTCCCAGCATGCCTCTCCAGGGTGCTGTCCATTCCCAGCATGCCTCTCCAGGATGCTGTCCATTCCCAGCATGCCTCTCCAGGATGCTTATATGCAGGAAAGACAAAGTCCCAACAGCTGGGCTTAAAATACTGTAAAAGAGATCATATTAAAGATTTGGCTGTGACTCTTATGTGGATGATAATAAAACTATGTGTTGGTCTGATGTGATTAATGATGAGCATCCAGACGTTGCACTTGATGAATTAATTTTTGAAATTGCTTCTTCCAAATATTGATAAATACGGACCTGTTAAGAAACTGACTGTAAGAACTGTTAAGGCTCCATGGATTGATGAGGAATTGAAAAACTGTATGGTTGAAAGAGATGGGGCTAAAGGAGCGGCTAATAAGTCTGTTTACACATCTGACTGGCTGACTTCTTGCAAGTGGAGAAATGATGTGACTGAACTCAACAAAAAGAAGAAGAAACTTTATTAGGAAGCCAAGATCATTGATATAAAGAATGATGAAAAACAACATTGGAGTATTTTAAATGAAATTATGGGCAGAAAGACAAATTCAACTTTCATCAAATGAAATGGCTTATTCATCACAAAACCATTTGATGTTGCCATTTAGTTTAATGATTATTTCAGTGGCAAAGTGGGCCAATTTAGACAACGAACAGTGAGCATGCTTAAAAAAACAAATAATGACAGAAAAGCAGTGCGAGTGTCACGGCCGTATAAAAACCAAAGCACAGCTTTGTGAGCGTACATATTCCTTTATTATTGGAAATGTCGACAAAACAATAAACACAAAACAATAAACACTACAAAACAAAACCATGAAGCTAAAGGCTAAGTGCCATAAACAAAGTCATCTTCCCACAAAGACAGGTGGGAAAAAGGGCTATCTAAGTATGGTTCTCAATCAGAGACAACGATAGACAGCTGTCCCTGATTGAGAACCCTACCCAGCCAAAACATAGAAATACAAATAATAGAACATAGAATACACACCCCAACTCACACCCTGACCAAACCAAGATAGAGACATAAAAAGGATCTCTAAGGTCAGGGCGTGACACCCTAATGAATTAGACAGCAAGTTTGAATTTCGTAAATATAGTGTGGGAGAGGTGGAAAAATGACAGTCATCGATTATTAATGACAAACCTCCTGGCATCGACAACTTGGATGGAAAGTTACTGAGGATGGTAGATGACTCTATAGTCACTCCTATCTGTCATATCTTTAATCTGAGTTAGAGGAAAGTCTTTGTCCTCAGGCCTAGAGGGAAGCCAAAGTAATTCCGCTACCCAAGAGTGGTAAAGCGGCCTTTACTGGTTCTAACAGCAGACCTATCAGCTTGCTGCCAGCTCTTAGAAAACTGTTGGAAAACAATTTGTCTGACCAAGTATAATGGTATTTCTCTGTAAACAAATTAACAACAGACTTTCAGCATGCTTACAGAGAAGGGCACTCAACATGTACTGCACTGACACAAATGACTGATGATTGGTTGAAAGAAATTGATAATAAGAAGATAGTGGGAGCTGTACTGTTAGATTTCAGTGCAGCCTTTGATATTATTGACGATTTATTATTATTTTTATTTATTTAACTAGGCAAGTCTGTTATGAACAAATTCTGATTTTCAATAACGGCCTAGAAACAATGGGTTAACTGCCTTGTTCAGGGGAAGAAGGACACATTTTTACCTTGTCAGCTCGAGGATTCGATCTTGCAACCTTTCGGTTACTAGTCCAATGCTCTAACCACTAGGCTACCTGCCGCTCAAACCTGTTGTTGAAAAAACGTATACTCTATGGCTTTTCAACTTCTGCTATATAGTGGATTCAGAGCAATATGTCTAACAGAACTCAAAGTGTTTTCTTTAATGGAAGCTTCTCTAATGTCAAACATGTAAAGTGTGGTGTACCGCAGGGCAGCTCTCAAGGCCCTCTATTCTTTTCTATTTTTACCAATGACCTGCCACTGGCATTAACACACGGGACGAGACCCGTAATCATCTGCGCAATCCTCAAGGGCACGAAAGCCCAAAACACACAGCACAGGTACTCACACGCACCAACGGACATTGTAACAATAATCGACAGCCCAGTGGAAACCAAAGGGCATACTTATACAAATACTAATCAATAGGGGACAAAATAGAAATGAACGTTACGGACAAAAAAAAGATAAAGCAACACCTAGATAGTTTGTGTGCATACATTGATATGTATGTGTGCCTTTTTAAATTGTATGTAGTTCTGTCTTTGAGCTGTTCTTGTCTATTGATGTTCTGAATTATGTCCTTCTGTATTGTTTCATGTTTGTGTGGAGTCCAGGAAGAGTAGCTGCTGCTTTTGCAACAGAAAATTGGGATCCTAATAAAATACCAAAAACACTGAAACACAATAATTTCTCTGCACCTGCGACCAATAATGGTTGATTTGATTAATTATTTAATGTTCTATGACGTCTGTATTGTAAAGCATGACCCCTCTATGATAATGGTCCTGTGCCCTCGACCAGCACAAAAACATCCTGTGGCGTACTGCAGTAGCATCAAAAAGTCCCCGCGATATGCAACTTTCAGGAAGTCAGGAACCAATACACACAGTCAGTCAGGAAAGTAAATGCTAGCTTTTTCAAACAGAAATTTGCATCCTGTAGCTCTAACTCCAAAAAGTTTTTGGGACACTGTAAAGTCCATGGAGAATAAGAGCACCTCCTCCCAGCTGCCCACTGGACTGAGGCTAGGAAACACTGTCACCACCGATAAATCCACGATAATCGAGAATGTCAATAAGCATTTCTCTACAGCTGGCCATGCTTTCCTCCTGGCTACCCCAACCCCGGCAAACAGCCCCGTACCCCCCACAGCTACTTGCCCAAGCCTCCCCAGCTTCTCCTTCACCCAAATCCAGATATTAGATGTTCTGAAAGAGCTGCAAAACCTGGATCCGTACAAATCAGCTGGGATAGACAATCTGGACCCTCTCTTTCTAAAATGCTCTGCCGCCATGATTGCAACCCCTATTATCAGTCTGTTCAACCTCTCTTTTGTATCGTTCGAGATCCCTAAAGATTGAAAAGCTGCCACGGTCATCCCCCTCTTCAAAGTGGGTGACACTCTAGACACAAACTGATATAGACCTATAACCATCCTGCCCTGCCTTTCTGAAGTCTTTGAAAGCCAAGTTAACTTCTTGAGAATACAGGGGGTGCTGTTTCGCATTAGCATAATTGCCTCTACAGACTAAACTGCCTCTTATTCAATTATTGCTGTTACTATATGCATATAACCATATAGCATTGGATAGAAAACAAGCTATGGTTTCTAAAACCGTTCCAATTGAGTCTCTGAGTCAAACACAGGTCATTTCACAGCACTTTCCCTGAGCCAGAAAAAGATTGCAAGATGTGTATGCTCGCTTCAAAGCTCTGCCTATATATGGTCACGCGACCTATGACCCGAATGACACTTCCTTCTTCTTCCTCTGGGTGTCTGGAAGACGGCAGAGGAGAAATTTTTTGTTTATCTTGTACTGACGTGAAATAAGATCTATTTCTTTAGCGTGACCGACAACTTCCGGTTTCTGAGATGCGCGTTTTCAGAGGTGGCATTGTCTTTTGTTATGCTGACGTTACGGATGAAAACTATCTCCGTGTCGAAGTTTGTTTGGTACATGTGACCATATCACCGTAATGTATGTTTTTTCAATATAGTTTAATCAGATTATTAGAATTTTTTCGGGAGTTTTGCCGTGTTCCGTTCTTTGAGTTTTTTAACTTTGGACAGAGCCGTGCTAGTCGACCAGTACCCAGGCTAAATGAAGAGGGGAAGTTGCCATTGTGAATGGATTGAACGACTCATCAGGACTAAGGACACCTTGATCAACATTCTGATGAAAGACCAGCAATAGTAAGACCCAATTTACGATGTTATTTCATATATCTGTCGTGCATGTGAACTGGTCGCGCGCGTCCAGCTGGTTCTGGCTGGCCTTGTTATGCTAATTTAGCGATACATTTTGTTTTCGCTATAAAACATTTAAAAAATCTGAAATATTGTTTGGATTCACCAGATGTTGGGCTTTCAATGTCTGTACGCTGTGTATTTTTTCTGAAATGTTTTAAGACAAGTAATTAGTTATATAACGTTGGTCTCTGTAATTGTTCTAGCTGCATCAGCACTATATCAGATTGCAGCTGCAATGTAGAACTGTGATTTATACCTGAAAAATGCACATTTAAAAAAAAAAAACTATGCTATACCATAAATATGTTATCAGACTGTCATCTTAAGAATTTTTTTGTTGGTTAGTGGCTATCAATATCTTAGTTTAGCCGAATTGGTGATAGCACCTGATGGAGTAAGAAACTGTTGGAGTAAGAAAATGGTGTCACTTTGCTAACGTGTTTAGCTAATAGATTTACATATTGTGTCTTCCCTGTAAAACATTTAAAAAATCTGAAATGGTGGTTTTATTCACAAGATCTGTGTCTTTCATTGGGTGTCTTGGACTTGTGATTTAATGATATTTAGATGCTACTATTTAATTGTGACGCTATGCTAGCGATGCTAATCAGTGTGGGGGGTGTGGGGGGTGCTCCCGGATCCGGGTTAGGTACTCTGTAGAGGTTAACTTATTCTGGCTGCAGGGGCAGTATTGAGTAGCCAGATAAAATGTGCCCATTTCAAACGGCCTCGTACTCAATTCTTGCTCATACAATATGCATATTATTATTACTATTGGATAAAAAACACTCTCTAGTTTCTAAAACCGTTTGAATTATATCTGTGAGTCAAACAGAACTAATTTGGCACAAACTTCCTGACCAGGAAGTGGAAAGTCTGAAATTGAGGCTCTGTTTTTCTTCCTGCCTATACATGGGCATGAAACGTAAGAGTCTACGTGCACTTCATAGACCTTCCCCTGGATGTCAAGAGGCTGTGAGAGAAGAAATTTCGTGTTTACCTTGGTCTGACGTGGAATACAAGCTCTTTGTATGACGTGTCCCTCATTTCCGGTACTCTGAGGAGCGCGAGGTGGACAGTGGGATTGCCTTCTGTTTAGCTGCCGTTATGGACGACTACTATCTCCGGCTTTGATTTTATCTGATACATGTGACCATATCATCGTAAAGTATGTTTTTTCAATATAGTTTAATCAGATTATTGACATTTTTTCGGGAGTTTTGCCGTGTTCCGTTCTCTGACTTTGTTGACGATGGAGCGATTCGTGCCACCCGGCTAGCGCGCGTGCTAAATGAAGAGGGAAAGTGTCCGTTCTAATTCCAAACAACGACTGTTCTGGACAAAGGACACCTTGTCCAACATTCTGATGAAAGATCAGCAAAAGTAAGAAACATTTTATGATGCTATTTCATATATCTGTCGAACATGTTGTACTAGTCGCCGGCGGCCAACGTTTGTGTACTCAGCTATACCGAAGCTGCATATCGTAATGAAGTTATTTTTTAGAATTCTAACACTGCGATTTCATTAAGAACTAATGGATCTATCATTTCCTATACAACATGTATTTTGTAGTTATGTTTATGAATAGCTATTTGGTCAGAATATGTGTGTCAGAAAAAGTGTCAGGAAAAATCCGGACGTAGTGGGGAAAAGTAGCTAAGTTAGCACACGGTGTAACCATTGATTTCAGCTCTAAATATGCACATTTTCGAACAAAACATAAGTGTATGTATAACCTGATGTTATAGGACTGTCATCTGATGAAGAAAATCAAGGTTAGTCAAAAATTATATATCTTTTGCTTGTTTGTTACGATCGCTTACTTTTGCTACTGGGAAATGGCTTGTGTTTTTGGCTATTGTGGTGAGCTAATATAACTTCTTGCGACTATAGGGGGTGCTGTTTTCTCATTAGCATAATTTGCATTACAGATGAAACGGCTTCCTACTCAATTCTTGCTCGTACAATATGCATATTATTACTATTATTGGATAGAAAACACTCTCTAGTTTCTATAGCCGTTGGAATTTTGTCTCTGAGTGGAACAGAACTCATTCTACAGCAATTTCCCTGACATGGAGTCAGATTTCACACATTTTGGCCCCTGATCTGGAGTCAGTTTAAAGGCCACTGTGAATGCTATGAGGATACGAACACTGCTTACGTCTTCCCCTGGATGCCTTTACGTGATGACGCTTTGAATGGTATCGATTGCGCAATCACAGCCACTATAAAACAAAAAAACGTGTAGGTAGGAACTCTTTTCCAGCTGCGCCGGACGCGCGGTGGACACCGCCCTGCTCTTTTTCCAAGCATTAGTGTAGCCAGTAATATTTCTCCGGTCATGTTTTTACCCGTTATAGGTGTTAACAGCAGGTGTTATAGGTGTTAACCTTCAAAAGGTAGTTAATTTGAACCGTTGTATAGCAATTTATATCCTTTTAGTGCGATTTTGAGGCATTGCTTTGTTGTGCACTTTGACGCGCTGGGCACATTTCGGGGTCCCGGTCGTACGTTAGTGGGCATTTCGACGGACAAGTGGACATCTTTCGACCAAAAGAAGATTAGACCCAAGAAAGGATTCTTTGCCCAAGATTCTGATGGAAGAACAGCTCACAGTAAGAACAATTTATGATGATAAATCGTGTTTCTGTCGAAAAATGTTAAAGCTTACGCCGCCATTTTGTTTTGTATAGCTTCACTTGGCGCAACCTGTATTGAAAAGTAAGGATAATTTAAAAAATGTAAATCAGCGATTGCATTAAGAACTAATTTGTCTTTCGATTCCTGTCAACCCTGTATTTTTTAGTCAAGTATATGATTAGCTATTGATTAAACTAGATCACTCAAAGATGGCGACCGACATTTCCAGGCTTGTTTTGCTACTATTTTCATTGTAAAACCACGTTTTTTTATGGCTAAATATGCACATTTTCGAACAAACTTCATATGTATGTTGTAATATGATGTTACAGGAGTGTCATCTGAAGAATTCTGAGAAGGTTAGTGAAAAAATTTATATATTTTGGCGATGATATGATATCGCTCTCTTTGGCTAGAATCAGTTCTCGGGTAACGTTTGCGTATGTGGTATGCTAATATAACGATTTATTGTGTTTTCGCCGTAAAACACTTAGAAAATCTGAAATGTCTGAATTCACAAGATCTGTGTCTTTCCATTGCTATGTGCTGTGTATTTTTAAGAAATGTTTTATGATGAGTAAATTGGTAATACAGGTTGCTGTCTGTAGTAATTCTAGGAGCTTTGGTGAGATTTGTGATGCTGGCTGCAATGGCAAACTATGATTTATACCTGAAATATGCACATTTTTCTAACAAAACCTATCCTATACCATAAATATGTTATCAGACTGTCATCTGATGAGGTTTTTTCTTGGTTAGTGGCTATCAATATCTTAGTTTAGCCGAATTGGTGATAGCTACTGGTGTTGAGAGAAAATGGTGGACAAAGAAAAATGGTGATTTTTGCTAACGTGTTTAGCTAATAGATTTACATATTGTGTCTTCCCTGTAAAACATTTTAAAAATCTGAAATGGTGGCTTTATTCACAAGATCTGTATCTTTCATTAGGTGTCTTGGACTTGTGATTTAATGATATTTAGATGCTACTATTGAATTGTGACGCTATGCTAGCGATGCTAATCAGTGTGGGGGGGGGGGGGGGGGGGGTGCTCCCGGATCCGGGGTAGAGGATCGTTAGAGGTTAACGCTATATTGTTTATGTTCGCTGTAAAACACTTGATAAATCGGAAATATTGTCTGGAATCACAAGATGCCTGTCTTTCAATTGCTGTACGCTATGTATTTTTCAGAAATGTTTTATGATGTGTAATTAGGTATTTGACGTTGGTGTCTGTAATTATCCTGTCTGCTTTCGGTGCAACTTCTGATTGTAGCTGCAATGTAAACTATGATTTATACCTGAAATATGCACATTTTTCGAACAAAACATAGATTTATTGAATAACATGTTATAAGACTGTCATCTGATGAAGTTGTTTGTTGGTTAGTTTGGTTGGTTCTTGGTTAGTTAGGTTGGCTTTGTGCATGCTACCTGTGCTGTGAAAAATGTCTGTCCTCTTTTGTATTTGGTGGTGAGCTAACATAAATATACGTGGTGTTTTCGCTGTAAAACATTTAAAAAATCGGACATGTTGGCTGGATTCACAAGATGTGTACCTTTCATATGCTGTATTGGACTTGTTAATGTGTGAAAGTTAAATATTTAAAAAATATATATTTTGAATTTCGTGCCCTGCACTTGAGCTGGCTGTTGTCATAAGTGTACCGACGTCGGACTGCAGCCATAAGAAGTTAATAAACAGATCACTGACCACTTAAAATCCCACCGTACCTTGACCGCTGTGCAATCCGGTTTCCGAGCCGGTCACGGGTGCACCTCAGTCACACTCAAGGTTCTAAACGATATCATAACCGCCATCGATAAAAGACAGTACTGTGCAGCCGTCTTCATCGACCTGGCCAAGGCTTTCGACTCTGTCAATCACCATATTCTTATCGGCAGACTCAACAGTCTTGGTTTCTCAAATGACTGCCTTGCCTGGTTCACCAACTACTTATCAAACAGAGATCAGTGTGTCAAATTGGAGGGCCTGTTGTCCGGACCTCTGTCAGTCTCTATGGGGGTACCACAGGGTTCAACTCTCGGGCCGAGTCTTTTCTCTGTATATATCAACTATGTTGCTCTTGCTACTGGTGATTCTCTGATCCACCTCTACGCAGACGATACCATTCTGTATACAACTGACCCTTCTTTGGACACTGTGTTAACCTGTTAGGCGGGCTGTCCCGACATCAGTACACTTATGACAACATCCAGCTCTATTGCAGGGCTCGAAATTCAAAATCTATTTTTTTTAAATATTTAACTTTCACACATTAACAAGTCCAATACAGCATTTGAAAGATAAACATCTTGTTAATCCAGCCAACGTGTCCGATTTTTAAAATGTTTTACAGCAAAAACACCACGTATATTTATGTTAGTTCACCACCAAATACAAAAGAGGACAGACATTTTTCACAGCACAGGTAGCATGCACAAAGCCAACCTAACTAACCAAGATCCAACCAAACAAACCTAGAAACAACTTCCTCAGATGACAGTCCTATAACATGTTACACAATAAATCTATATTTTGTTCGAAAAATGTGCATATTTGAGCTATAAATCAGTTTTACATTGATGCTACCATCATAGCTACAGTCAGAAATAGCACGGGAGTAGCCAGAGTAAATACAGACACCAACGTCAACTACCTAATTACTGATCATAAAACATTTCAGAAAAATATATGGTGTATAGCAAAATGAAAGACAAAGATCTTGTGAATACAGACAATATTTCCGATTTTCTAAGTGTTTTACAGCGAAAACACAATATATCGTTATATTAGCTTACTGCAATGGCTAACACACAACAGCATTGATTCCAAGTAATCGGTAGCGATAGCACAGCTCGACAGATATATGAAATAGCCTCCCAAATTGGGTCCTTATCTTTGTTGATCTTCCATCAGAATGTTGTAAAGGGGTCCATTGTCCAGTACCGTCTTTGTTTGGATCCAGAACGAACTATTTCCCTCTTGAATTAGCAAGCACACTGGCCGTGCGGCGCTAACCTCTCCTTCTTGAAAAAATTCTTCCAACGCATCACGTCTAAAGTCCCGAATAAATTTCAATAATATAATTAAACTATATTGAAAAAACATACTTTAGGATGATATTGTGACATGTATCAAGTAAAATCGAAGCCGGAGATTATATTCACCTATAACGACGGTTTTCCAGGAGGCAATACAAGGACCAACTTCGCGCCTTCGAGAAAAACAATTATGGTGGACCTCTCACTCCAAGAGGCTGTATTCAATCCCGGAACGAGATATTCAAGTCCTTTCTGCTCTCACTTCCGCATGACACCCAGGGGAAGGTGTATGACGTGTTTCTATGGTCCCAAGTGACATGCCCTTTTATAGACAAGCTCTCGAAAAAAGACCTCGCATTTGGAAATCTCACTTCCGGATAGGAAATGGGCTGCAGAAAGAGTTCTGGTTCACTTAGAGAAATAATTCAAACGGTTTAAGAAACTAGAGAGTGTTTTCTATCCAATAGAAATGATAATATGCATATTGTACGAGCAAGAATTGAGTAGGAGGCCGTTTGAAATGGCCACCTCTTTCCAGGTTACTCAGTGCTGCCCCTTGCAGCCATAAGAAGTTAACTAACCTCCAGACAAGCTTCAATGCCATACAACTCTCCTTCGTGGCCTCCAACTGCTCTTAAACGCTAGTAAAACCAAATGCATGCTTTTCAACCGTTCGCTGCCCACACCTGCCCACACCTGCCCACCCTACTAGCATCACTACTTTGGACGGCTCTGACTTAGAATAAGTGGACAACTACAAATACCTAGGTGTCTGGTTAGACTGTAAACTCTCCCTCCAGACTCACATTAAACATCTCCAATCCAAAATTAAATCTAGAAATCTATTTCGCAACAAAGCCTCCTTCACTCACGCTGCCAAACATACCCTCGTAAAACTGACTATCCTACCGATCCTCGACTTCGGCGATGTCATTTACAAAATAGCCTCCAACACTCTACTCAGCAAATTGGATGCAGTCTATCACAGTGCCATCCGTTTTGTTACCAAAGCCCCTTATACCACCCACCACTGCGACCTGTATGCTCTAGTCGGCTGGCCCTCACTACATATTCGTCGCCAGACCCACTGGCTCCAGGTCATCTATAAGACCCTGCTAGGTAAAGTCCCCCCTTATCTCAGCTCGCTGGTCACCATAGCAGCACCTACCTGTAGCACGAGCAGGTACACCTCCCGGGTGGCGCAGTGTTCTAGGGCACTGCATCGCAGTGCTAGCTGCGCCACCAGAGTCTCTCTCTGGATAAGAGCGTCTGCAAAATGACTAAAATGTAAAATGTAAATGTATATCTCACTGGTCATCCCCAAAACCAACACCTCATTTGGCCGCCTTTCCTTCCAGTTCTCTGCTGCCAATGACTGGAACGAATTGCAAAAAATCACTGAAACTGGAGACTTATAACTCCCTCACTAACTTTAAACATCAGCTGTCTGAGCAGCTAACTGATCACTGCAGCTGTACTTAGCCCATTTGTAAATAGCCTACCCAATCTACCTACCTCATCCCCATATAGTTTTTATTTACTTTTCTGCTCTTTCGTACACCAGTATTTCTACTTGCACATGACCATCTGCTCATTTATCACTCCAGTGTTAATTTGCTAAATTGTAATTACTTCGCTACTATGGCTTATTTATTGCCTTACCTCCTCACGCCATTTGCACACACTGTATATAGACTTTCTTTTTGTTTCTACTGTGTGTTAAACTGGCCTACCTGGTTAAATAAAGGTTAAATAAATTGGTAGCACTGTAGCATCTGTGTCTTTTGTGTGTGTGTGTGTGTGTGGTTAAAATGTGTGTGTGTGTGTGTGTGTGTGTGTGTGTGTGTGTGTGTGTGTGTGTGTGTGTGTGTGTGTGTGTGTGTGTGTGTGTGTGTGTGCGTGTGTGCGTGTGTGTGTGTGTGTGTGCCTGTGTGTATGTATGTATAGGTGTGTGTGTGTGTGTGTGTGTGTGTGTGTGTGTGTGTGTGTGTGTGTGTGTGTGTGTGTGTGTGTGTGTGTGTGTGTGTGTGTGTGTGTGCCTGTGTGTGTATGTATGTGTATGTATAGGTGTGTGTGTGTGTGTGTGTGTGTGTGTGTGTGTGTGTGTGTGTGTGTGTGTGTGTGTGTGTGTGTGTGTGTGTGTGTGTGTGTGTGTGTGTGTGTGTGTGTGTGTGTGTGTGTCTGTGTCTGTGTGTGTGTGTGTGTGTGTGTGTGTGTGTGCGTGCGTGTGCGTGTGTGTGTGTACTCTACCTGTTAGCCTGTTTCAGATGAAGAGCATGTCAGCTCCACTATTCTTCATTACTTCCCAGCTCACATGGTGTCCTGTCTGTGACCTGCTTGGGGATCAAAGGTCATGTATTTCCCACCACTGTGTGTTTGAGTTGAATGTTACTGGAGGGTTCTAGATAGGACAGGGACAGAAGGCTACTGTGGAAACAGGCTTTTACAGGAAATCTGGTCCTCATGTCAGACTGAGTCCCTACTCCCTTTATGGTGCACTCTGGTCCCATAGACTCTGGTCAAATGTAGTGCACAAAGTAGGGATATAGGGTGGTGTTTGAGACTCTAGGTCTTAGTTAATAAGGCCATGTTCCCATAAATCCTGAACATGTGGTATTCTCTACAGCTGGCATGATCACACACAGACACAGACACAGACACACACACACACACACACACACACACACACACACACACACACACACACACACACACACACACACACACACACACACACACACACACACACACACAGTTAAACCATCATTTGTCATTATAATCACTATGTCTGATTAGCTTCATATTAACACAGGAAATACAATACACTGTCTTATTTTTTAAATGTATATATTTCACCTTTATGTTACCAGGTCGGCCAGTTGAGAACAAGTTCTCATTTACAACTGCGACCTGGCCAAGATAAAGCAAAGCAGTGCGACACAAACAACAACACAGAGTTACACATGGAATAAACAAGCGTACAGTCAATAACACAATAGAAAAGTCTATATACAGTGGGTGCAAATGTAGTAAGAAGGTAAGGCAATAAATAGGCCAATAGTGGCGAAGTAATTGCAACTTAGCAATTTACACTGGAGTAATATATTTGCAGATGAGGATGTGCAAGTAGAAATACTGGTGTACAAAAGAGCAGAAAAACTAAAACAAATATGGGGATGAGGTAGTTGGATGGGCTATTTACAGATGGGCTATGTACAGCTGCAGTGATCGGTAAGCTGCTCAGATAGCTGATGCTTAAAGTTAGTGAGGGAGATTTAAGTCTCCAACTGATTTTGGCAGCAGAGAACTGGAAGGAAAGGCGGCCTAAGGAGGTGTTGGCTATGGGGCTGACCAGTGAAATATACCTGCTGGAGCGTGTGCTACGGGTGGGTGTTGCTATGGTGACCAGTGAGCTGAGAAAAGGTGGGGCTTTACCTAGCAAGGACTTACAGATGACCTGGAGCCAGTGGGTTTGCTAGGTAGAGTGTTAGAGAGTGTTAGAGGCTATATTGTAAATGACATAGTCTAAGTAAAGGATCGGTAGGATGGACAGTTTTATGAGGTATTATAATCACTGTGTTTGATTAGCTTCATATTAACAAACGAAATACAATACACTCTGTAGGGAGGTTTCCATTGACCAATACACTCTGTAGGGAGGTTTACATTGACCAATACACTCTGTAGGGAGGTTCCCATTGACCAATACACTCTGTAGGGAGGTTTCCATTGACCCAATACACTCTGTAGGGAGGTTTCCATTGACCCAATACACTCTGTAGGGAGGTTCCCATTGACCCAATACACTCTGTAGGGAGGTTTCCATTGACCAATACACTCTGTAGGGAGGTTTCCATTGATCAATACACTCTGTAGGGAGGTTTAAATTGACCAATACACTCCGCAGGGAGGTTCCCATTGACCAATAGACTCCGCAGGGAGGTTTCCATTGACCAATACACTCTGTAGGGAGGTTCCCATTGACCAAAACACTCTGTAGGGAGGTTCCCATTGACCAATACACTCTGTAGGGAGGTTTTTCATTGACCCAATACACTCTGTAGGGAGGTTTCCATTGACCCAATACACTCTGTAGGGAGGTTCCCATTGACCCAATACACTCTGTAGGGAGGTTTCCATTGACCAATACACTCTGTAGGGAGGTTTCCATTGACCCAATACACTCTGTAGGGAGGTTTAAATTGACCCAATACACTCTGTAGAGAGGTTTCCATTGACCCATACACTCTGTAGGGAGGTTTAAATTGACCCAATACACTCTGTAGAGAGGTTCCCATTGACCCAATACACTCTGTAGGGAGGTTCCCATTGACCAATACACTCTGTAGGGAGGTTTAAATTGACCCAATACACTCTGTAGAGAGGTTCCCATTGACCCATACACTCTGTAGGGAGGTTCCCATTGACCAATACACTCTGTAGGGAGGTTTAAATTGACCAATACACTCTGTAGGGAGGTTTCCATTGACCAATACACTCTGTAGGGAGGTTTCCATTGACCAATACACTCTGTAGGGAGGTTTCCATTGACCAATACACTCTGTAGGGAGGTTTAAATTGACCAATACACTCTGTAAGGAGGTTTCTATTGACCAATACACTCTGTAGGGAGGTTTAAATTGACCAATACACTCTGTAGGGAGGTTTCCATTGACCAATACACTCTGTAGGGAGGTTTAAATTGACCAATACACTCTGTGGGGAGGTTTCTATTGACCAATACACTCTGTAGAGAGGTTTCCTTGGACGAATACACTCTGTAGGGAGGTTTCTATTGACCAATACACTCTGTAGGGAGGTTTCTATTGACCAATACACTCTGAAGGGAGGTTTCTATTGACCAATACACTCTGTAGGGAGGTTTCCATTGACCAATACACTCTGTAGGGAGGTTTCTATTGACCAATACACTCTGTAGGGAGGTTTACATTGACAAATACACTCTGTATGGAGGTTTCTATTGACCCATAACACTCTGTAGGGAGGTTTACATTGACCAATACACTCTGTAGGGAGGTTTCTATTGACCCAATACACTCTGTAGGGAGTTTTCTATTGACCAATACACTCTGTAGGGAGGTTTCCATTGACCAATACACTCTGCAGGGAGGTTCCCATTGACCAATACACTCTGTAGGGAGGTTTCCATTGACCCAATACACTCTGTAGAGAGGTTTCCATTGACCCATACACTTTATAGGGAGGTTTAAATTGACCCAATACACTCTGTAGAGAGGTTCCCATTGACCCATACACTCTGTAGGGAGGTTCCCATTGACCAATACACTCTGTAGGGAGGTTTCTATTGACCAATACACTCTGTAGGGAGGTTTCTATTGACCAATACACTCTGTAGGGGGGTTTACATTGACCAATACACTCCGCAGGGAGGTTTCTATTGACCAATACACTCTGCAGGGAGGTTTACATTGACCAATACACTCTGTAGGGAGGTTTCTATTGACCAATACACTCTGTAGGGAGGTTTCCATTGACCAATACACTCTGTAGAGAGGTTTCCATTGACCAATACACTCTGTAGGGAGGTTTCCTTTGACCCAATACACTCTGTAGGGAGGTTTACATTGACCAATACACTCTGTAGGGAGGTTTCCATTGACCAATACACTCTGTAGGGAGGTTTACATTGACCAATACACTCTGTAGGGAGGTTTCCATTGAGCCCTGGGTACCAGATCATTACGGCGGCGGAGGGACAATAGAGCACTGGGTACCAGGTCATTAGGACCTGATGGAGGGACAGTAGAGCCCTGGGTACCAGGTCATTAGTACGATGGAGGGACAATAGAGCCCTGGGTACCAGGTCATTAGGACCTGATGGAGGGACAGTAGAGCCCTGGATACTAGGTCATTAGGAACTGATGGAGGGACAGTAGAGCCCTGGATACCAGGTCATTAGGACCTGATGGAGGGACAGTAGAGCCCTGAGTACCAGGTCATTAGGACCTGATGGAGGGACAGTAGAGCCCTGGGTACCAGGTCATTAGGACGATGGAGGGACAGTAGAGCCCTGGGTACCAGGTCATTAGGACCTGATGGAGGGACAGTAGAGCCCTGAGTACCAGGTCATTAGGACCTGATGGAGGGACAGTAGAGCCCTGGGTACCAGGTCATTAGGACCTGATGGAGGGACAGTAGAGCCCTGGGTAACAGGTCATTAGGACCTGATGGAGGGACTGTAGAGCCCTGAGTACCAGGTCATTAGGACGATGGAGGGACAGTAGAGCCCTGGGTACCAGGTCATTAGGACGATGGAGGGACAGGAGAGCCCTGGGTACCAGGTCATTACGACCTGATGGAGGGAAAATAGGGCCCTGGGTACCAGGTCATTAGGACCTGATGGAGGGACAATATAGTCCTGAGTACCAGGTCATTAGGACCTGATGGAGGGACAGTAGAGCCCTGGGTACCAGGTCGTTAGGACGATGGAGGGACAATAGAGCCCTGAGTACCAGGTCATTAGGACCTGATGGAGGGACAGTAGAGCCCTGGGTACCAGGTCATTAGGACGATGGAGGGAGAGTAGAGCCCTGGGTACCAGGTCATTAGGACCTGATGGAGGGACAATATAGCCCTGGGTACCAGGTCATTAGGACGATGGAGGGACAGTAGAGCCCTGGGTAACAGGTCATTAGGACCTGATGGAGGGACAGTAGAGCCCTGGGTACCAGGTCATTAGGACCTGATGGAGGGACAATAGAGTCCTGAGTACCAGGTCATTAGGACCTGATGGAGGGACAGTAGAGCCCTGGGTACCAGGTCATTAGGACGATGGAGGGACAGTAGAGCCCTGAGTACCAGGTCATTAGGACCTGATGGAGGGACAGTAGTGCTCTGGGTACCAGGTCATTTGGAACTGATGGAGGGACAGTAGAGCCCTGGGTACCAGGTCATTAGGACCTGATGGAGCGACAGTAGAGCCCTGGATACCATGTCATTAGGACCTGATGGAGGGACAGTAGAGCCCTGGATACCAGGTCATTAGGACCTGATGGAGGGACAGTAGAGCCCTGAGTACCAGGTCATTAGGACCTGATGGAGGGACAGTAGAGCCCTGGGTACCAGGTCATTAGGACGATGGAGGGACAGTAGAGCCCTGGGTACCAGGTCATTAGGACCTGATGGAGGGACAGTAGAGCCCTGAGTACCAGGTCATTAGGACCTGATGGAGGGACAGTAGAGCCCTGGGTACCAGGTCATTAGGACCTGATGGAGGGACAGTAGAGCCCTGGGTAACAGGTCATTAGGACCTGATGGAGGGACTGTAGAGCCCTGAGTACCAGGTCATTAGGACGATGGAGGGACAGTAGAGCCCTGGGTACCAGGTCATTAGGACGATGGAGGGACAGGAGAGCCCTGGGTACCAGGTCATTAGGACCTGATGGAGGGAAAATAGGGCCCTGGGTACCAGGTCATTAGGACCTGATGGAGGGACAATATAGTCCTGAGTACCAGGTCATTAGGACCTGATGGAGGGACAGTAGAGCCCTGGGTACCAGGTCGTTAGGACGATGGAGGGACAATAGAGCCGTGAGTACCAGGTCATTAGGACCTGATGGAGGGACAGTAGAGCCCTGGGTACCAGGTCATTAGGACGATGGAGGGAGAGTAGAGCCCTGGGTACCAGGTCATTAGGACCTGATGGAGGGACAATATAGCCCTGGGTACCAGGTCATTAGGACGATGGAGGGACAGTAGAGCCCCGGGTAACAGGTCATTAGGACCTGATGGAGGGACAGTAGAGCCCTGGGTACCAGGTCATTAGGACCTGATGGAGGGACAATAGAGTCCTGAGTACCAGGTCATTAGGACCTGATGGAGGGACAGTAGAGCCCTGGGTACCAGGTCATTAGAACGATGGAGGGACAGTAGAGCCCTGAGTACCAGGTCATTAGGACCTGATGGAGGGACAATAGAGTCCTGAGTACCAGGTCATTAGGACCTGATGGAGGTCATTAGGATGATGGAGGGACAGTAAAGGCCTGGGTACCAGGTCATTAGGACGATGGAGGGACAGTAGAGCCCTGGGTACCAGGTCATTAGGACCTGATGAAGGGACAGTAGAGCCCTGGGTACCAGGTCATTAGGACCTGATGGAGGGACAGTAGAGCCCTGGGTACCAGGTCATTAGGACCTGATGGAGGGACAGTAGAGCCCTGGGTACCAGGTCATTAGGACGATGGAGGGACAGTAGAGCCCTGGGTACCAGGTCATTAGGACCTGATGGAGGGACAGTAGAGCCCTGAGTACCAGGTCATTAGGACCTGATGGAGGGACAGTAGAGCCCTGGGTACCAGGTCATTAGGACCTGATGGAGGGACAGGAGAGCCCTGGGTACCAGGTCATTAAGACCTGATGGAGGGACAGTAGAGCCCTGGGTAACAGGTCATTAGGACCTGATGGAGGGACTGTAGAGCCCTGAGTACCAGGTCATTAGGACGATGGAGGGACAGTAGAGCCCTGGGTACCAGGTCATTAGGACGATGGAGGGACAGGAGAGCCCTGGGTACCAGGTCATTAGGACCTGATTGAGGGAAAATAGAGCCCTGGGTACCAGGTCATTAGGACCTGATGGAGGGACAATATAGTCCTGAGTACCAGGTCATTAGGACCTGATGGAGGGACAGTAGAGCCCTGGGTACCAGGTCGTTAGGACGATGGAGGGACAATAGAGCCCTGAGTACCAGGTCATTAGGACCTGATGGAGGGACAGTAGAGCCCTGGGTACCAGGTCATTAGGACGATGGAGGGAGAGTAGAGCCCTGGGTACCAGGTCATTAGGACCTGATGGAGGGACAATATAGCCCTGGGTACCAGGTCATTAGGACGATGGAGGGACAGTAGAGCCCTGGGTAACAGGTCATTAGGACCTGATGGAGGGACAGTAGAGCCCTGGGTACCAGGTCATTAGGACCTGATGGAGGGACAATAGAGTCCTGAGTACCAGGTCATTAGGACCTGATGGAGGGACAGTAGAGCCCTGGGTACCAGGTCATTAGGACGATGGAGGGACAGTAGAGCCCTGAGTACCAGGTCATTAGGACCTGATGAAGGGACAATAGAGTCCTGAGTACCAGGTCATTAGGACCTGATGGAGGGACAGTAGAGCCCTGGGTACCAGGACATTAGGACCTGATGGAAGGACAGTAGAGCGCTGGGTACCAGGTCATTAGGACCTGATGGAGGGACAATAGAGCCCTGAGTACCAGGCCATGAGGACCTGATGGAGGGACAATAGAGCCCTGAGTACCAGGCCATTAGGACCTGATGGAGGGACAGTAGAGCCCTGGGTACCAGGTCATTAGGACGATGGAGGGACAATAGAGCCCTGGGTACCAGGTCATTAGGACCTGATGGAGGGACAGTAGAGCCCTGGGTAACAGGTCATTAGGACCTGATGGAGGGACAATAGAGCCCTGGGTACCAGGTCATTAGGACCTGATGGAGGGACAGTAGAGCCCTGGGTACCAGTTCATTAGGACCTGAAGGAGGGACAGTAGAGCCCTGGGTACCAGGTCATTAGGACGATGGAGGGACAGTAGAGCCCTGGGTACCAGGTCATTAGGACGATGGAGGGACAGTAGAGCCCTGGGTACCAGGTCATTAGGACGATGGAGGGACAGTAGAGCCCTGAGTACCAGGCCATTAGGACGATGGAGGGACAGTAGAGCCCTGGGTAACAGGTCATTAGGACCTGATGGAGGGACTGTAGAGCCCTGGGTAAAAGGTCATTAGGACCTGATGGAGGGACTGTAGAGCCCTGGGTACCAGGTCATTAGGACGATGGAGGGACAGTAGAGCCCTGGGTACCAGGTCATTAGGACGATGGAGGGACAGTAGAGCCCTGAGTACCAGGTCATTAGGACCTGATGAAGGGACAGTAGAGCCCTGGGTAGCAGGTCATTAGGATGATGGAGGGACAGTAAAGGCCTGGGTACCAGGTCATTAGGACGATGGAGGGACAGTAGAGCCCTGGGTACCAGGTCATTAGGATGATGAAGGGACAGTAGAGCCCTGGGTACCAGGTCATTAGGACCTGATGGAGGGACAGTAGAGCCCTGGGTACCAGGTCATTAGGACGATGGAGGGACAGTAGAGCCCTGGATACCAGGTCATTAGGACCTGATGGAGGGACAGTAGAGCCCTGGGTACCAGGTCATTAGGACGATGGAGGGACAGTAGAGCCCTGGGTACCAGGTCATTAGGACCTGATGGAGGGACAGTAGAGCCCTGGGTACCAGGTCATTAGGACGATGGAGGGACAGTAGAGCCCTGGGTACCAGGTCATTAGGACAATGGAGGTACA
This sequence comes from Salvelinus fontinalis, assembly GCF_029448725.1. Taxonomy (NCBI): domain Eukaryota; kingdom Metazoa; phylum Chordata; class Actinopteri; order Salmoniformes; family Salmonidae; genus Salvelinus; species Salvelinus fontinalis. The sequence goes on from NW_026600321.1 coordinate 108,532, forward strand.
GTAGAGCCCTGAGTACAAGGTCATTAGGACCTGATGGAGGGACAGTAGAGCCCTGAGTACCAGGTCATTACGACCTGATGGAGGGACAGTAGAGCCCTGGGTACCTGTTCATTAGGATGATGGAGGGACAGTAGAGCCCTGAGTACCAGGTCATTACGACCTGATGGAGGGACAGTAGAGCCCTGAGTACCAGGTCATTAGGACCTGATGGAGGGACAATAGAGCCCTGAGTACTAGGTCATTACGACCTGATGGTGGGACAGTAGAGCCCTGAGTACCAGGTCATTTCGTCCTGATGGAGGGACAGTAGAGCCCTGAGTACCAGGTCATTACGACCTGATGGAGGGACAGTAGAGGCCTGAGTACCAGGTCATTAGGACGATGGAGGGACAGTAGAGCCCTGAGTACCAGGTCATTAGGACGATGGAGGGAGAGCAGTGGAAGCGGTGGAAGCGGTCGAACAATATCCCTCACGACGCCAGGACAGCGGAGTCAATCACCACATTCCGGAGACACCTGAAACCCCACCTCTTTAAGGAATACCTAGGATAGGATAAAGTAATCCTTCTAAACTCCCCCCCCCCCTTAGAATATTTAGATGCACTATTGTAAAGTGGCTGTTCCACTGGATATCATAAGGTGAATGCACCAATTTGTAAGTCGCTCTGGATAAGAGCGTCTGCTAAATGACTTAAATGTAAATGTAAATGAGGGACAGTAGAGCCCTGGGTACCAGGTCATTAGGACCTGGTGGAGGGACAGTAGAGCCCTGAGTACCAGGCCATTAGGACCTGATGGAGGTACAGTATAGCCCTGGGTACCAGGTCATTAGGATGATGGCGGGACAGTAGAGCCCTGGGTACCAGGTCATTAGGATGGCGGAGGGACAGTAGAGCCCTGGGTAACAGGTCATTAGCAGCTGGTGGAGGGACAGTAGAGCCCTGGGTACCAGGTCATTAGGACCTGATGGAGGGACAGTAGAGCCCTGGGTACCAGGTCATTAGGACCTGATGGAGGGACAGTAGAGCCCTGGGTACCAGGTCATTAGAACCTGATGGAGGGACAGTAGAGCCCTGGGTACCAGGTCATTAGGACCTGATGGAGGGACAGTAGAGCCCTGGGTACCAGGTCATTAGCAGCTGGTGGAGGGACAGTAGATCCCTGGGTACCAGGTCATTAGGACGATGGAGGGACAGTAGAGCCCTGGATACCAGGTCATTAGGACCTGATGGAGGGACAGTAGAGCCCTGGGTACCAGGTCATTAGGACGATGGAGGGACAGTAGAGCCCTGCGTACCAGGTCATTAGGACCTGATGGAGGGACAGTAGAGCCCTGGGTACCAGGTCATTAGGACCTGATGGAGGGACAGTAGAGCCCTGGGTACCAGGTCATTAGGACTTGATGGAGGGACAGTAGAGCCCTGGGTACCAGGTCATTAGGACCTGATGGAGGGACAGTAAAGCCCTGGGTACCAGGTCATTAGCAGCTGGTGGAGGGACAGTAGAGCCCTGGGTACCAGGTCATTAGGACCTGCTGGAGGGACAGTAGAGCCCTGAGTACCAGGTCATTAGGACCTGGTGGAGGGACAGTAGAGCCCTGAGTACCAGGTCATTAGAATCTGATGGAGGGACAGTAGAGTCCTGGGTACCAGGTCATTAGAACCTGATTGAGGGACAGTAGAGCCCTGAGTACCAGGCCATTAGGACCTGATGGAGGGACAGTAGAGCCCTGGGTACCAGGTCATTAGGACCTGATGGAGGGACAGTAGAGCCCTGGGTACCAGGTCATTAGGACGATGGCGGGACAGTAGAGCCCTGTATACCAGGTCATTAGGACCTGATGGAGGGACAGTAGAGCCCTGGGTACCAGGTCATTAGGACCTGATGGAGGGACAGTAGAGCCCTGGGTACCAGGTCATTAGGACCTGATGGAGGGACAGTAGAGCACTGGGTACCAGGTCATTAGGACCTGATGGAGGGACAGTAGAGCAATGGGTACCAGGTCATTAGCAGCTGGTGGAGGGACAGTAGAGCCCTGGGTACCAGGTCATTAGGACCTGCTGGAGGGACAGTAGAGCCCTAGGTACCAGGTCATTAGAACCTGATGGAGGGACAGTAGAGCCCTGAGTACCAGGTCATTAGAACCTGATGGAGGGACAGTAGAGTCCTGGGTACCAGGTCATTAGAACCTGATAGAGGGACAGTAGAGCCCTGAGTACCAGGCCATTAGGACCTGATGGAGGGACAGTAGAGCCCTGGGTACCAGGTCATTAGGACCTGATGGAGGGACTGTAGAGCCCTGGGTACCAGGTCATTAGGACGATGGCGGGACAGTAGAGCCCTGTATACCAGGTCATTAGGACCTGATGGAGGGACAGCAGAGCCCTGGGTACCAGGTCATTAGGACCTGATGGAGGGACAGTAGAGCCCTGGGTACCAGGTCATTAGGACGATGGAGGGAGAGTAGAGCCCTGGGTACCAGGTCATTAGGACCTGATGGAGGGACAATATAGCCCTGGGTACCAGGTCATTAGGACGATGGAGGGACAGTAGAGCCCTGGGTAACAGGTCATTAGGACCTGATGGAGGGACAGTAGAGCCCTGGGTACCAAGTCATTAGGACCTGATGGAGGGACAATAGAGTCCTGAGTACTAGGTCATTAGGACCTGATGGAGGGACAGTAGAGCCCTGGGTACCAGGTCATTAGGACGATGGAGGGACAGTAGAGCCCTGAGTACCAGGTCATTAGGACCTAATGGAGGGACAATAGAGTCCTGAGTACCAGGTCATTAGGACCTGATGGAGGGACAGTAGAGCCCTGGGTACCAGGTCATTAGGACCTGATGGAGGGACAATAGAGCCCTGAGTACCAGGCCATGAGGACCTGATGGAGGGACAATAGAGCCCTGAGTACCAGGTCATTAGGACCTGATGGAGGGACAGTAGAGCCCTGGGTACCAGGTCATTAGGACGATGGAGGGACAATAGAGCCCTGGGTACCAGGTCATTAGGACCTGATGGAGGGACAGTAGAGCCCTGGGTACCAGGTCATTAGGACCTGATGGAGGGACAATAGAGCCCTGGGTACCAGGTCATTAGGACCTGATGGAGGGACAGTAGAGCCCTGGGTACCAGTTCATTAGGACCTGATGGAGGGACAGTAGAGCCCTGGGTACCAGGTCATTAGGACGATGGAGGGACAGTAGAGCCCTGGGTACCAGGTCATTAGGACGATGGAGGGACAGTAGAGCCCTGGGTACCAGGTCATTAGGACGATGGAGGGACAGTAGAGCCCTGGGTACCAGGCCTTTAGGACGATGCAGGGACAGTAGAGCCCTGGGTAACAGGTCATTAGGACCTGATGGAGGGACTGTAGAGCCCTGGGTAACAGGTCATTAGGACCTGATGGAGGGACTGTAGAGCCCTGGGTACCAGGTCATTAGGACGATGGAGGGACAGTAGAGCCCTGGGTACCAGGTCATTAGGACGATGGAGGGACAGTAGAGCCCTGGGTACCAGGTCATTAGGACCTGATGGAGGGACAGTAGAGCCCTGGGTACCAGGTCATTAGGACCTGATGGAGGGACAGTAGTGCTCTGGGTACCAGGTCATTTGGACCTGATGGAGGGACAGTAGAGCCCTGGGTACCAGGTCATTAGGACGATGGAGTGACAGTAGAGCCCTGGGTACCAGGTCATTAGGACCTGATGGAGGGACAGTAGAGCCCTGGGTAACAGGTCATTAGGACCTGATGGAGGGACAATAGAGCCCTGGGTACCAGGTCATTAGGACCTGATGGAGGGACAGTAGAGCCCTGGGTACCAGTTCATTAGGACCTGAAGGAGGGACAGTAGAGCCCTGGGTACCAGGTCATTAGGACGATGGAGGGACAGTAGAGCCCTGGGTACCAGGTCATTAGGACGATGGAGGGACAGTAGAGCCCTGGGTACCAGGTCATTAGGACGATGGAGGGACAGTAGAGCCCTGAGTACCAGGCCATTAGGACGATGGAGGGACAGTAGAGCCCTGGGTAACAGGTCATTAGGACCTGATGGAGGGACTGTAGAGCCCTGGGTAAAAGGTCATTAGGACCTGATGGAGGGACTGTAGAGCCCTGGGTACCAGGTCATTAGGACGATGGAGGGACAGTAGAGCCCTGGGTACCAGGTCATTAGGACGATGGAGGGACAGTAGAGCCCTGAGTACCAGGTCATTAGGACCTGATGAAGGGACAGTAGAGCCCTGGGTAGCAGGTCATTAGGATGATGGAGGGACAGTAAAGGCCTGGGTACCAGGTCATTAGGACGATGGAGGGACAGTAGAGCCCTGGGTACCAGGTCATTAGGATGATGAAGGGACAGTAGAGCCCTGGGTACCAGGTCATTAGGACCTGATGGAGGGACAGTAGAGCCCTGGGTACCAGGTCATTAGGACGATGGAGGGACAGTAGAGCCCTGGATACCAGGTCATTAGGACCTGATGGAGGGACAGTAGAGCCCTGGGTACCAGGTCATTAGGACGATGGAGGGACAGTAGAGCCCTGGGTACCAGGTCATTAGGACCTGATGGAGGGACAGTAGAGCCCTGGGTACCAGGTCATTAGGACGATGGAGGGACAGTAGAGCCCTGGGTACCAGGTCATTAGGACAATGGAGGTACAGTAGAGCCCTGAGTACAAGGTCATTAGGACCTGATGGAGGGACAGTAGAGCCCTGAGTACCAGGTCATTACGACCTGATGGAGGGACAGTAGAGCCCTGGGTACCTGTTCATTAGGATGATGGAGGGACAGTAGAGCCCTGAGTACCAGGTCATTACGACCTGATGGAGGGACAGTAGAGCCCTGAGTACCAGGTCATTAGGACCTGATGGAGGGACAATAGAGCCCTGAGTACTAGGTCATTACGACCTGATGGTGGGACAGTAGAGCCCTGAGTACCAGGTCATTTCGTCCTGATGGAGGGACAGTAGAGCCCTGAGTACCAGGTCATTACGACCTGATGGAGGGACAGTAGAGGCCTGAGTACCAGGTCATTAGGACGATGGAGGGACAGTAGAGCCCTGAGTACCAGGTCATTAGGACGATGGAGGGAGAGCAGTGGAAGCGGTGGAAGCGGTCGAACAATATCCCTCACGACGCCAGGACAGCGGAGTCAATCACCACATTCCGGAGACACCTGAAACCCCACCTCTTTAAGGAATACCTAGGATAGGATAAAGTAATCCTTCTAAACTCCCCCCCCCCCTTAGAATATTTAGATGCACTATTGTAAAGTGGCTGTTCCACTGGATATCATAAGGTGAATGCACCAATTTGTAAGTCGCTCTGGATAAGAGCGTCTGCTAAATGACTTAAATGTAAATGTAAATGAGGGACAGTAGAGCCCTGGGTACCAGGTCATTAGGACCTGGTGGAGGGACAGTAGAGCCCTGAGTACCAGGCCATTAGGACCTGATGGAGGTACAGTATAGCCCTGGGTACCAGGTCATTAGGATGATGGCGGGACAGTAGAGCCCTGGGTACCAGGTCATTAGGATGGCGGAGGGACAGTAGAGCCCTGGGTAACAGGTCATTAGCAGCTGGTGGAGGGACAGTAGAGCCCTGGGTACCAGGTCATTAGGACCTGATGGAGGGACAGTAGAGCCCTGGGTACCAGGTCATTAGGACCTGATGGAGGGACAGTAGAGCCCTGGGTACCAGGTCATTAGAACCTGATGGAGGGACAGTAGAGCCCTGGGTACCAGGTCATTAGGACCTGATGGAGGGACAGTAGAGCCCTGGGTACCAGGTCATTAGCAGCTGGTGGAGGGACAGTAGATCCCTGGGTACCAGGTCATTAGGACGATGGAGGGACAGTAGAGCCCTGGATACCAGGTCATTAGGACCTGATGGAGGGACAGTAGAGCCCTGGGTACCAGGTCATTAGGACGATGGAGGGACAGTAGAGCCCTGCGTACCAGGTCATTAGGACCTGATGGAGGGACAGTAGAGCCCTGGGTACCAGGTCATTAGGACCTGATGGAGGGACAGTAGAGCCCTGGGTACCAGGTCATTAGGACTTGATGGAGGGACAGTAGAGCCCTGGGTACCAGGTCATTAGGACCTGATGGAGGGACAGTAAAGCCCTGGGTACCAGGTCATTAGCAGCTGGTGGAGGGACAGTAGAGCCCTGGGTACCAGGTCATTAGGACCTGCTGGAGGGACAGTAGAGCCCTGAGTACCAGGTCATTAGGACCTGGTGGAGGGACAGTAGAGCCCTGAGTACCAGGTCATTAGAATCTGATGGAGGGACAGTAGAGTCCTGGGTACCAGGTCATTAGAACCTGATTGAGGGACAGTAGAGCCCTGAGTACCAGGCCATTAGGACCTGATGGAGGGACAGTAGAGCCCTGGGTACCAGGTCATTAGGACCTGATGGAGGGACAGTAGAGCCCTGGGTACCAGGTCATTAGGACGATGGCGGGACAGTAGAGCCCTGTATACCAGGTCATTAGGACCTGATGGAGGGACAGTAGAGCCCTGGGTACCAGGTCATTAGGACCTGATGGAGGGACAGTAGAGCCCTGGGTACCAGGTCATTAGGACCTGATGGAGGGACAGTAGAGCACTGGGTACCAGGTCATTAGGACCTGATGGAGGGACAGTAGAGCAATGGGTACCAGGTCATTAGCAGCTGGTGGAGGGACAGTAGAGCCCTGGGTACCAGGTCATTAGGACCTGCTGGAGGGACAGTAGAGCCCTAGGTACCAGGTCATTAGAACCTGATGGAGGGACAGTAGAGCCCTGAGTACCAGGTCATTAGAACCTGATGGAGGGACAGTAGAGTCCTGGGTACCAGGTCATTAGAACCTGATAGAGGGACAGTAGAGCCCTGAGTACCAGGCCATTAGGACCTGATGGAGGGACAGTAGAGCCCTGGGTACCAGGTCATTAGGACCTGATGGAGGGACTGTAGAGCCCTGGGTACCAGGTCATTAGGACGATGGCGGGACAGTAGAGCCCTGTATACCAGGTCATTAGGACCTGATGGAGGGACAGCAGAGCCCTGGGTACCAGGTCATTAGGACCTGATGGAGGGACAGTAGAGCCCTGGGTACCAGGTCATTAGGACGATGGAGGGAGAGTAGAGCCCTGGGTACCAGGTCATTAGGACCTGATGGAGGGACAATATAGCCCTGGGTACCAGGTCATTAGGACGATGGAGGGACAGTAGAGCCCTGGGTAACAGGTCATTAGGACCTGATGGAGGGACAGTAGAGCCCTGGGTACCAAGTCATTAGGACCTGATGGAGGGACAATAGAGTCCTGAGTACTAGGTCATTAGGACCTGATGGAGGGACAGTAGAGCCCTGGGTACCAGGTCATTAGGACGATGGAGGGACAGTAGAGCCCTGAGTACCAGGTCATTAGGACCTAATGGAGGGACAATAGAGTCCTGAGTACCAGGTCATTAGGACCTGATGGAGGGATAGTAGAGCCCTGGGTACCAGGTCATTAGGACCTGATGGAGGGACAATAGAGCCCTGAGTACCAGGCCATGAGGACCTGATGGAGGGACAATAGAGCCCTGAGTACCAGGTCATTAGGACCTGATGGAGGGACAGTAGAGCCCTGGGTACCAGGTCATTAGGACGATGGAGGGACAATAGAGCCCTGGGTACCAGGTCATTAGGACCTGATGGAGGGACAGTAGAGCCCTGGGTACCAGGTCATTAGGACCTGATGGAGGGACAATAGAGCCCTGGGTACCAGGTCATTAGGACCTGATGGAGGGACAGTAGAGCCCTGGGTACCAGTTCATTAGGACCTGATGGAGGGACAGTAGAGCCCTGGGTACCAGGTCATTAGGACGATGGAGGGACAGTAGAGCCCTGGGTACCAGGTCATTAGGACGATGGAGGGACAGTAGAGCCCTGGGTACCAGGTCATTAGGACGATGGAGGGACAGTAGAGCCCTGGGTACCAGGCCTTTAGGACGATGCAGGGACAGTAGAGCCCTGGGTAACAGGTCATTAGGACCTGATGGAGGGACTGTAGAGCCCTGGGTAACAGGTCATTAGGACCTGATGGAGGGACTGTAGAGCCCTGGGTACCAGGTCATTAGGACGATGGAGGGACAGTAGAGCCCTGGGTACCAGGTCATTAGGACGATGGAGGGACAGTAGAGCCCCGGGTACCAGGTCATTAGGACCTGATGGAGGGACAGTAGAGCCCTGGGTACCAGGTCATTAGGACCTGATGGAGGGACAGTAGTGCTCTGGGTACCAGGTCATTTGGACCTGATGGAGGGACAGTAGAGCCCTGGGTACCAGGTCATTAGGACGATGGAGTGACAGTAGAGCCCTGGGTACCAGGTCATTAGGACGATGGAGGGACAGTAGAGCCCTGGGTACCAGGTCATTAGGACGATGGAGGGACAGTAGAGCCCTGGGTACCAGGTCATTAGGACGATGGAGGGACAGTAGAGCCCTGAGTACCAGGTCATTAGGACCTGATGAAGGGACAGTAGAGCCCTGGGTAGCAGGTCATTAGGATGATGGAGGGACAGTAAAGGCCTGGGTACCAGGTCATTAGGACGATGGAGGGACAGTAGAGCCCTGGGTACCAGGTCATTAGGACCTGCTGGAGGGACAGTAGAGCCCTATGTACCAGGTCATTAGGACCTGATGGAGGGACAGTAGAGCCCTGGGTACCAGGTCATTAGGACGATGGAGGGACAGTAGAGCCCTGAGTACCAGGTCATTAGGACCTGATGGAGGGACAGTAGAGCCCTGGGTACGAGGTCATTAGGACCTGATGGAGGGACAGGAGAGCCCTGGGTACCAGGTCATTAAGACCTGATGGAGGGACAGTAGAGCCCTGGGTAACAGGTCATTAGGACCTGATGGAGGGACTGTAGAGCCCTGAGTACCAGGTCATTAGGACGATGGAGGGACAGTAGAGCCCTGGGTACCAGGTCATTAGGACGATGGAGGGACAGGAGAGCCCTGGGTACCAGGTTATTAGGACCTGATGGAGGGAAAATAGAGCCCTGGGTACCAGGTCATTAGGACCTGATGGAGGGACAATATAGTCCTGAGTACCAGGTCATTAGGACCTGATGGAGGGACAGTAGAGCCCTGGGTACCAGGTCGTTAGGACGATGGAAGGACAATAGAGCCCTGAGTACCAGGTCATTAGGACCTGATGGAGGGACAGTAGAGCCCTGGGTACCAGGTCATTAGGACGATGGAGGGAGAGTAGAGCCCTGGGTACCAGGTCATTAGGACCTGATGGAGGGACAATATAGCCCTGGGTACCAGGTCATTAGGACGATGGAGGGACAGTAGAGCCCTGGGTAACAGGTCATTAGGACCTGATGGAGGGACAGTAGAGCCCTGGGTACCAGGTCATTAGGACCTGATGGAGGGACAATAGAGTCCTGAGTACCAGGTCATTAGGACCTGATGGAGGGACAGTAGAGCCCTGGGTACCAGGTCATTAGGACGATGGAAGGACAGTAGAGCCCTGAGTACCAGGTCATTAGGACCTGATGGAGGGACAATAGAGTCCTGAGTACCAGGTCATTAGGACCTGATGGAGGGACAGTAGAGCCCTGGGTACCAGGACATTAGGACCTGATGGAAGGACAGTAGAGCGCTGGGTACCAGGTCATTAGGACCTGATGGAGGGACAATAGAGCCCTGAGTACCAGGCCATGAGGACCTGATGGAGGGACAATAGAGCCCTGAGTACCAGGCCATTAGGACCTGATGGAGGGACAGTAGAGCCCTGGGTACCAGGTCATTAGGACAATGGAGGGACAATAGAGCCCTGGGTACCAGGTCATTAGGACCTGATGGAGGGACAGTAGAGCCCTGGGTACCAGGTCATTAGGACCTGATGGAGGGACAATAGAGCCCTGGGTACCAGGTCATTAGGACCTGATGGAGGGACAGTAGAGCCCTGGGTACCAGTTCATTAGGACCTGATGGAGGGACAGTAGAGCCCTGGGTACCAGGTCATTAGGACGATGGAGGGACAGTAGAGCCCTGGGTAACAGGTCATTAGGACCTGATGGAGGGACAGTAGAGCCCTGGGTACCAGGTCATTAGGACCTGATGGAGGGACAATAGAGTCCTGAGTACCAGGTCATTATGACCTGATGGAGGGACAGTAGAGCCCTGGGTACCAGGTCATTAGGACGATGGAGGGACAGTAGAGCCCTGAGTACCAGGTCATTAGGACCTGATGGAGGGACAGTAGAGCCCTGGGTACCAGGTCATTAGGACCTGATGGAGGGACAGGAGAGCCCTGGGTACCAGGTCATTAAGACCTGATGGAGGGACAGTAGAGCCCTGGGTAACAGGTCATTAGGACCTGATGGAGGGACTGTAGAGCCCTGAGTACCAGGTCATTAGGACGATGGAGGGACAGTAGAGCCCTGGGTACCAGGTCATTAGGACGATGGAGGGACAGGAGAGCCCTGGGTACCAGGTCATTAGGACCTGATGGAGGGAAAATAGAGCCCTGGGTACCAGGTCATTAGGACCTGATGGAGGGACAATATAGTCCTGAGTACCAGGTCATTAGGACCTGATGGAGGGACAGTAGAGCCCTGGGTACCAGGTCGTTAGGACGATGGAGGGACAATAGAGCCCTGAGTACCAGGTCATTAGGACCTGATGGAGGGACAGTAGAGCCCTGGGTACCAGGTCATTAGGACGATGGAGGGAGAGTAGAGCCCTGGGTACCAGGTCATTAGGACCTGATGGAGGGACAATATAGCCCTGGGTACCAGGTCATTAGGACGATGGAGGGACAGTAGAGCCCTGGGTAACAGGTCATTAGGACCTGATGGAGGGACAGTAGAGCCCTGGGTACCAGGTCATTAGGACCTGATGGAGGGACAATAGAGTCCTGAGTACCAGGTCATTAGGACCTGATGGAGGGACAGTAGAGCCCTGGGTACCAGGTCATTAGGACGATGGAAGGACAGTAGAGCCCTGAGTACCAGGTCATTAGGACCTGATGGAAGGACAGTAGAGCGCTGGGTACCAGGTCATTAGGACCTGATGGAGGGACAATAGAGCCCTGAGTACCAGGCCATGAGGACCTGATGGAGGGACAATAGAGCCCTGAGTACCAGGCCATTAGGACCTGATGGAGGGACAGTAGAGCCCTGGGTACCAGGTCATTAGGACGATGGAGGGACAATAGAGCCCTGGGTACCAGGTCATTAGGACCTGATGGAGGGACAGTAGAGCCCTGGGTACCAGGTCATTAGGACCTGATGGAGGGACAATAGAGCCCTGGGTACCAGGTCATTAGGACCTGATGGAGGGACAGTAGAGCCCTGGGTACCAGTTCATTAGGACCTGATGGAGGGACAGTAGAGCCCTGGGTACCAGGTCATTAGGACGATGGAGGGACAGTAGAGCCCTGGGTACCAGGTCATTAGGACGATGGAGGGACAGTAGAGCCCTGGGTACCAGGTCATTAGGACGATGGAGGGACAGTAGAGCCCTCGTACCAGGCCATTAGGACGATGGAGGGACAGTAGAGCCCTGTGTAACAGGTCATTAGGACCTGATGGAGGGACTGTAGAGCCCTGGGTAACAGGTCATTAGGACCTGATGGAGGGACTGTAGAGCCCTGGGTACCAGGTCATTAGGACGATGGAGGGACAGTAGAGCCCTGGGTACCAGGTCATTAGGACGATGGAGGGACAGTAGAGCCCTGAGTACCAGGTCATTAGGACCTGATGAAGGGACAGTAGAGCCCTGGGTAGCAGGTCATTAGGATGATGGAGGGACAGTAAAGGCCTGGGTACCAGGTCATTAGGACGATGGAGGGACAGTAGAGCCCTGGGTACCAGGTCATTAGGACCTGATGAAGGGACAGTAGAGCCCTGGGTACCAGGTCATTAGGACCTGATGGAGGGACAGTAGAGCCCTGGGTACCAGGTCATTAGGACGATGGAGGGACAGTAGAGCCCTGGATACCAGGTCATTAGGACCTGATGGAGGGACAGTAGAGCCCTGGGTACCAGGTCATTAGGACGATGGAGGGACAGTAGAGCCCTGGGTACCAGGTCATTAGGACCTGATGGAGGGACAGTAGAGCCCTGGGTACCAGGTCATTAGGACGATGGAGGGACAGTAGAGCCCTGGGTACCAGGTCATTAGGACGATGGAGGGACAGTAGAGCCCTGAGTACCAGGTCATTAGGACCTGATGAAGGGACAGTAGAGCCCTGGGTAGCAGGTCATTAGGATGATGGAGGGACAGTAAAGGCCTGGGTACCAGGTCATTAGGACGATGGAGGGACAGTAGAGCCCTGGGTACCAGGTCATTAGGACCTGATGAAGGGACAGTAGAGCCCTGGGTACCAGGTCATTAGGACCTGATGGAGGGACAGTAGAGCCCTGGGTACCAGGTCATTAGGACGATGGAGGGACAGTAGAGCCCTGGATACCAGGTCATTAGGACCTGATGGAGGGACAGTAGAGCCCTGGGTACCAGGTCATTAGGACGATGGAGGGACAGTAGAGCCCTGGGTACCAGGTCATTAGGACCTGATGGAGGGACAGTAGAGCCCTGGGTACCACGTCATTAGGACGATGGAGGGACAGTAGAGCCCTGGGTACCAGGTCATTAGGACAATGGAGGTACAGTAGAGCCCTGAGTACAAGGTCATTAGGACCTGATGGAGGGACAGTAGAGCCCTGAGTACCAGGTCATTACGACCTGATGGAGGGACAGTAGAGCCCTGGGTACCAGGTCATTAGGATGATGGAGGGACAGTAGAGCCCTGAGTACCAGGTCATTACGACCTGATGGAGGGACAGTAGAGCCCTGAGTACCAGGTCATTAGGACCTGATGGAGGGACAATAGAGCCCTGAGTACTAGGTCATTACGACCTGATGGTGGGACAGTAGAGCCCTGAGTACCAGGTCATTTCGACCTGATGGAGGGACAGTAGAGCCCTGAGTACCAGGTCATTACGACCTGATGGAGGGACAGTAGAGGCCTGAGTACCAGGTCATTAGGACGATGGAGGGACAGTAGAGCCCTGAGTACCAGGTCATTAGGACGATGGAGGGAGAGCAGTGGAAGCGGTGGAAGCGGTCGAACAATATCCCTCACGACGCCAGGACAGCGGAGTCAATCACCACATTCCGGAGACACCTGAAACCCCACCTCTTTAAGGAATACCTAGGATAGGATAAAGTAATCCTTCTAAACTCCCCCCCCCTTAGAAGATTTAGATGCACTATTGTAAAGTGGCTGTTCCACTGGATATCATAAGGTGAATGCACCAATTTGTAAGTCGCTCTGGATAAGAGCGTCTGCTAAATGACTTAAATGTAAATGTAAATGTAAATGAGGGACAGTAGAGCCCTGGGTACCAGGTCATTAGGACCTGGTGGAGGGACAGTAGAGCCCTGAGTACCAGGCCATTAGGACCTGATGGAGGTACAGTATAGCCCTGGGTACCAGGTCATTAGGATGATGGCGGGACAGTAGAGCCCTGGGTACCAGGTCATTAGGATGGCGGAGGGACAGTAGAGCCCTGGGTAACAGGTCATTAGCAGCTGGTGGAGGGACAGTAGAGCCCTGGGTACCAGGTCATTAGGACCTGATGGAGGGACAGTAGAGCCCTGGGTACCAGGTCATTAGGACCTGATGGAGGGACAGTAGAGCCCTGGGTACCAGGTCATTAGAACCTGATGGAGGGACAGTAGAACCCTGGGTACCAGGTCATTAGGATCTGATGGAGGGACAGTAGAGCCCTGGGTACCAGGTCATTAGCAGCTGGTGGAGGGACAGTAGAGCCCTGGGTACCAGGTCATTAGGACGATGGAGGGACAGTAGAGCCCTGGATACCAGGTCATTAGGACCTGATGGAGGGACAGTAGAGCCCTGGGTACCAGGTCATTAGGACGATGGAGGGACAGTAGAGCCCTGCGTACCAGGTCATTAGGACCTGATGGAGGGACAGTAGAGCCCTGGGTACCAGGTCATTAGGACCTGATGGAGGGACAGTAGAGCCCTGGGTACCAGGTCATTAGGACTTGATGGAGGGACAGTAGAGCCCTGGGTACCAGGTCATTAGGACCTGATGGAGGGACAGTAAAGCCCTGGGTACCAGGTCATTAGCAGCTGGTGGAGGGACAGTAGAGCCCTGGGTACCAGGTCATTAGGACCTGCTGGAGGGACAGTAGAGCCCTGAGTACCAGGTCATTAGGACCTGGTGGAGGGACAGTAGAGCCCTGAGTACCAGGTCATTAGAACCTGATGGAGGGACAGTAGAGTCCTGGGTACCAGGTCATTAGAACCTGATAGAGGGACAGTAGAGCCCTGAGTACCAGGCCATTAGGACCTGATGGAGGGACAGTAGAGCCCTGGGTACCAGGTCATTAGGACCTGATGGAGGGACAGTAGAGCCCTGGGTACCAGGTCATTAGGACGATGGCGGGACAGTAGAGCCCTGTATACCAGGTCATTAGGACCTGATGGAGGGACAGCAGAGCCCTGGGTACCAGGTCATTAGGACCTGATGGAGGGACAGTAGAGCCCTGGGTACCAGGTCATTAGGACCTGATGGAGGGACAGTAGAGCCCTGGGTACCAGGTCATTAGGACCTGATGGAGGGACAGTAGAGCAATTGGTACCAGGTCATTAGCAGCTGGTGGAGGGACAGTAGAGCCCTGGGTACCAGGTCATTAGGACCTGCTGGAGGGACAGTAGAGCCCTGGGTACCAGGTCATTAGGACGATGGCGGGACAGTAGAGCCCTGGATACCAGGTCATTAGGACCTGATGGAGGGACAGTAGAGCCCTGGGTACCAGGTCATTACGACCTGATGGAGGGACAGTAGAGCCCTGGGTACCAGGTCATTAGGACGATGGAGGGACAATAGAGCCCTGGGTACCAGGTCATTAGGACTTGATGGAGGGACAGTAGAGCCCTGGGTACCAGGTCAATAGGACCTGATGGAGGGACAGTAGAGCCCTGGGTACCAGGTCATTAGGACCTGATGGAGGGACAGTAGAGCCCTGGGTACCAGGTCATTAGGACCTGATGGGGGACAGTAGAGCCCTGGGTACCAGGTCATTAGGACGATGGAGGAACAGTAGAGCCCTGGGTACCAGGTCATTAGGACCTGATGGAGGGACAGTAAAGCCCTGGGTATCAGGTCATTAGGACTTGATGGAGGGACAGTAGAGCCCTGGGTACCAGGTCATTAGGACCTGATGGAGGGACAGTAAAGCCCTGGGTACCAGGTCATTAGCAGCTGGTGGAGGGACAGTAGAGCCCTGGGTACCAGGTCATTAGGACCTGCTGGAGGGACAGTAGAGCCCTGAGTACCAGGTCATTAGGACCTGGTGGAGGGACAGTAGAGCCCTGAGTACCAGGTCATTAGAACCTGATGGAGGGACAGTAGAGTCCTGGGTACCAGGTCATTAGAACCTGATAGAGGGACAGTAGAGCCCTGAGTACCAGGCCATTAGGACCTGATGGAGGGACAGTAGAGCCCTGGGTACCAGGTCATTAGGACCTGATGGAGGGACAGTAGAGCCCTGGGTACCAGGTCATTAGGACGATGGCGGGACAGTAGAGCCCTGTATACCAGGTCATTAGGACCTGATGGAGGGACAGCAGAGCCCTGGGTACCAGGTCATTAGGACCTGATGGAGGGACAGTAGAGCCCTGGGTACCAGGTCATTAGGACCTGATGGAGGGACAGTAGAGCCCTGGGTACCAGGTCATTAGGACCTGATGGAGGGACAGTAGAGCAATGGGTACCAGGTCATTAGCAGCTGGTGGAGGGACAGTAGAGCCCTGGGTACCAGGTCATTAGGACCTGCTGGAGGGACAGTAGAGCCCTGGGTACCAGGTCATTAGGACGATGGCGGGACAGTAGAGCCCTGGATACCAGGTCATTAGGACCTGATGGAGGGACAGTAGAGCCCTGGGTACCAGGTCATTACGACCTGATGGAGGGACAGTAGAGCCCTGGGTACCAGGTCATTAGGACGATGGAGGGACAATAGAGCCCTGGGTACCAGGTCATTAGGACTTGATGGAGGGACAGTAGAGCCCTGGGTACCAGGTCAATAGGACCTGATGGAGGGACAGTAGAGCCCTGGGTACCAGGTCATTAGGACCTGATGGAGGGACAGTAGAGCCCTGGGTACCAGGTCATTAGGACCTGGTGGAGGGACAGTAGAGCCCTGAGTACCAGGTCATTAGAACCTGATGGAGGGACAGTAGAGTCCTGGGTACCAGGTCATTAGAACCTGATAGAGGGACAGTAGAGCCCTGAGTACCAGGCCATTAGGACCTGATGGAGGGACAGTAGAGCCCTTGGTACCAGGTCATTAGGACCTGATGGAGGGACAGTAGAGCCCTGGGTACCAGGTCATTAGGACGATGGCGGGACAGTAGAGCCCTGTATACCAGGTCATTAGGACCTGATGGAGGGACAGCAGAGCCCTGGGTACCAGGTCATTAGGACCTGATGGAGGGACAGTAGAGCCCTGGGTACAAGGTCATTAGGACCTGATGGAGGGACAGTAGAGCCCTGGGTACCAGGTCATTAGGACCTGATGGAGGGACAGTAGAGCAATGGGTACCAGGTCATTAGCAGCTGGTGGAGGGACAGTAGAGCCCTGGGTACCAGGTCATTAGGACCTGCTGGAGGGACAGTAGAGCCCTGGGTACCAGGTCATTAGGACGATGGCGGGACAGTAGAGCCCTGGATACCAGGTCATTAGGACCTGATGGAGGGACAGTAGAGCCCTGGGTACCAGGTCATTACGACCTGATGGAGGGACAGTAGAGCCCTGGGTACCAGGTCATTAGGACGATGGAGGGACAATAGAGCCCTGGGTACCAGGTCATTAGGACTTGATGGAGGGACAGTAGAGCCCTGGGTACGAGGTCAATAGGACCTGATGGAGGGACAGTAGAGCCCTGGGTACCAGGTCATTAGGACCTGATGGAGGGACAGTAGAGCCCTGGGTACCAGGTCATTAGGACCTGATGGGGGACAGTAGAGCCCTGGGTACCAGGTCATTAGGACGATGGAGGAACAGTAGAGCCCTGGGTACCAGGTCATTAGGACGATGGAGGGACAGTAGAGCCCTGGGTACCAGGTCATTAGGACGATGGAGAGACAGTAGAGCCCTGAGTACCAGGTCATTAGGACGATGGAGGGACAGTAGAGCCCTGAGTACCAGGTCATTAGGACGATGGAGGGACAGTAGAGCCCTGAGTACCAGGTCATTAGGACCTGATGGAGGGACAGTAGAGCCCTGGGTACCAGGTCATTAGGACGATGGAGGGACAGTAGAGCCCTGGGTACCAGGTCATTAGGACCTGATGGAGGGACAGTAGAGCCCTGGGTACCAGGTCATTAGCAGCTGGTGGAGGGACAGTAGAGCCCTGGGTACCAGGTCATTAGGACCTGCTGGAGGGACAGTAGAGCCCTGGGTACCAGGTCATTAGAACCTGATGGAGGGACAGTAGAGCCCTGAGTACCAGGTCATTAGGACCTGGTGGAGGGACAGTAGAGCCCTGGGTACCAGGTCATTAGGACGATGGAGGGACAGTAGAGCCCCGAGTACCAGGTCATTAGGACGATGGAGGGACAGCAGAGCCCTGGATACCAGGTCATTAGGACCTGATGGAGGGACAGTAGAGCCCTGGGTACCAGGTCATTAGGATGATGGAGGGACCGCAGAGCCCTGAGTACCAGGTCATTAGGACGATGGAGGGACAGTAGAGCCCTGGGTACCAGGTCATTAGGACGATGGAGGGACAGCAGAGCCCTGGGTACCAGGTCATTAGGACGATGGAGGGACAGTAGAGCCCTGGGTACCAGGTCATTAGGACGATGGAGGGACAGCAGAGCCCTGGGTACCAGGTCATTAGGACGATGGAGGGACAGTAGAGCCCTGGGTACCAGGTCATTAGGACGATGGAGGGACAGCAGAGCCCTGGGTACCAGGTCATTAGGACCTGATGGAGGGACAGTAGAGCCCTGAGTACCAGGTCATTAGGACCTGATGGAGGGACAGTAGAGCCCTGGGTACCAGGTCATTAGCAGCTGGTGGAGGAACAGTAGAGCCCTGGGTACCAGGTCATTAGGACCTGATGGGGGGACAGTAGAGCCCTGGGTACCAGGTCATTAGGACCTGATGGAGGGACAGTAGAGCCCTGGGTACCAGGTCATTAGGACCTGATGGAGGGACAATAGAGCCCTGGGTACCAGGTCATTAGGACGATGGAGGGACAGTAGAGCCCTGGATACCAGGTCATTAGGACCCGATGGAGGGACAGTAGAGCCCTGGGTACCAGGTCATTAGGACAATGGACGGACAGTAGAGCCCTGCGTACCAGGTCATTAGGACCTGATGGAGGGACAGTAGAGCCCTGGGTACCAGGTCATTAGAACCTGATGGAGGGACAGTAGAGCCCTGGTTACCAGGTCATTAGAACCTGATGGAGGGACAGTAGAGCCCTGGGTACCAGGTCATTAGGACCTGGTGGAGGGACAGTAGAGCCCTGGGTACCAGGTCATTAGGACCTGATTGAGGGACAGTAGAGCCCTGGATACCAGGTCATTAGAACCTGATTGAGGGACAGTAGAGCCCTGGATACCAGGTCATTAGGACCTGATGGTGGGACAGTAGAGCCCTGAGTACCAGGTCATTAGGACCTGATGGAGGGACAGTAGAGCCCTGGGTACCAGGTCATTAGAACCTGATGGAGGGAAAGTAGAGCCCTGAGTACCAGGTAATTTGAACCTGATGGAGGGACAGTAGAGCCCTGGGTACCAGGTCATTAGAACCTGATAGAGGGACAGTAGAGCCCTGAGTACCAGGCCATTAGGACCTGATGGAGGGACAGTAGAGCCCTGGGTACCAGGTCATTAGGACGATGGAGGGATAGTAGAGCCCTGGGTACCAGGTCATTAGGACGATGGCTTGACAGTAGAGCCCTGGATACCAGGTCATTAGGACCTGATGGAGGGACAGTGGAGCCCTGGGTACCAGGTCATTAGGACCTGATGGAGGGACAGTAGAGCCCTGGATACCAGGTCAATAGGACCTGATGGAGGGACAGTAGAGCCTTGGGTACCAGGTCATTAGGACCTGATGGAGGGACAGTAGAGCCCTGGGTACCAGGTCATTAGCAGCTGGTGGAGGGACAGTAGAGCCCTGGGTACCAGGTCATTAGGACCTGATGGAGGGACAGTAGAGCCCTGGGTACCAGGTCATTAGGACCTGATGGAGGGACAGTAGAGCCCTGGGTACCAGGTCATTAGGACCTGATGGAGGGACAGTAGAGCCCTGGGTACCAGGTCATTAGGACCTGATGGAGGGACAGTAGAGCCCTGAGTACCAGGTCATTAGGATGATGGAGGGACAGTAGAGCCCTGAGTACCAGGTCATTAGGACCTGATGGAGGGACAGTAGAGCCCTGGGTACCAGGTCATTAGGACGATGGAGGGACAGTAGAGCCCTGGGTACCAGGTCATTAGGACCTGATGGAGGGACAGTAGAGCCCTGGGTACCAGGTCATTAGGACCTGATGGAGGGACAGTAGAGCCCTGAGTACCAGGTCATTAGGACCTGCTGGAGGGACAGTAGAGCCCTGGGTACCAGGTCATTAGGACCTGATGGAGGGACAGTAGAGCCCTGGGTACCAGGTCATTAGGACCTGATGGAGGGACAGTAGAGCCCTGAGTACCAGGTCATTAGGACGATGGAGGGACAGTAGAGCCCTGAGTACCAGGTCATTAGGACCTGATGGAGGGACAGTAGAGCCCTGGGTACCAGGTCATTAGGACGATGGAGGGACAGTAGAGCCCTGGGTACCAGGTCATTAGGACCTGCTGGAGGGACAGTAGAGCCCTGGGTACCAGGTCATTACGACCTGATGGAGGAACAATAGAGCCCTGGGTACCAGGTCATTAGGACCTGATGGAGGGACAGTAGAGCCCTGGGTACCAGGTCATTAGGACCTGATGGAGGGACAGTAGAGCCCTGGGTACCAGGTCATTAGGTCCTGATGGAGGGACAGTAGAGCCCTGGGTACCAGGTTATTAGGACGATGGAGGGACAGTAGAGCCCTGGGTACCAGGTCATTAGGACGATGGAGGGTTAGTAGAGCCCTGAGTACCAGGTCATTAGGACGATGGAGGGACAGTAGAGCCCTGAGTACCAGGTCATTAGGACGATGGAGGGACAGTAGAGCCCTGGGTACCAGGTCATTAGGACGATGGAAGGACAGTAGAGCCCTGGGTACCAGGTCATTATGACCTGATGGAGGGACAGTAGAGCCCTGGGTACCAGATCATTAGGACCTGATGGAGGGACAGTAGAGCCCTGATTACCAGGTCATTAGGGCGATGGAGGGAAAGTAGAGCCCTGGGTACCAGGTCATTAGGACGATTGGAGGGACAGTAGAGCCAGGTCATTAGGACCTGATGGAGGTCATTAGGACCTACATCAGGTCATTAGGTCATTAGGTCATTAGTACCAGGTCATTAGGACGATGGAAGGACAGTAGAGCCCTGGGTACCAGGTCATTATGACCTGATGGAGGGACAGCAGAGCCCTGGGTACCAGATCATTAGGACCTGATGGAGGGACAGTAGAGCCCTGATTACCAGGTCATTAGGACGATGGAGGGAAAGTAGAGCCCTGGGTACCAGGTCATTAGGACGATTGGAGGGACAGTAGAGCCCTGAGTACCAGGTCATTAGGACCTGATGGAGCGACAGTAGAGCTCTCGGTACCAGGTCATTAGGACCTGATGGAGGGACAGTAGAGCTCTCGGTACCAGGTCATTAGGACCTGATGGAGGGACAGTAGAGCCCTGGGTACCAGGTCATTAGGACGATGGAGGGACAGTAGAGCCCTGGGTACCAGGTCATTAGGACGATGGAGGGACAGTAGAGCCCTGAGTACCAGGTCATTAGGACGATGGAGGGACAGTAGAGCCCTGAGTACCAGGTCATTAGGACCTGATGGAGGGACAGTAGAGCCCTGGGTACCAGGTCATTAGGACGATGGTAGGGACAGTAGAGCCCTGGGTACCAGGTCATTAGGACCTGATGGAGGGACAGTAGAGCCCTGGGTACCAGGTCATTAGGACCTGATGGAGGGACAGTAGAGCCCTGAGTACCAGGTCATTAGGACCTGCTGGAGGGACATTAGAGCCCTGGGTACCAGGTCATTAGGACCTGATGGAGGAACAATAGAGCCCTGGGTACCAGGTCATTAGGACCTGATGGAGGGACAGTAGAGCCCTGGGTACCAGGTCATTAGGACCTGATGGAGGGACAGTAGAGCCCTGGGTACCAGGTCATTAGGACCTGATGGAGGGACAGTAGAGCCCTGGGTACCAGGTCATTAGGACGATGGAGGGACAGTAGAGCCCTGGGTACCAGGTCATTAGGACGATGGAGGGTCAGTAGAGCCCTGAGTACCAGGTCATTAGGACGATGGAGGGACAGTAGAGCCCTGAGTACCAGGTCATTAGGACGATGGAGGGACAGTAGAGCCCTGGGTACCAGGTCATTAGGACGATGGAAGGACAGTAGAGCCCTGGGTACCAGGTCATTAGGACCTGATGGAGGGACAGTAGAGCCCTGGGTACCAGATCATTAGGACCTGATGGAGGGACAGTAGAGCCCTGAGTACCAGGTCATTAGGACGTTGGAGGGAAAGTAGAGCCCTGGGTACCAGGTCATTAGGACGATTGGAGGGATGGTAGAGCCCTGAGTACCAGGTCATTAGGACCTGATGGAGGGACAGTAGAGCTCTCGGTACCAGGTCATTAGGACCTGATGGAGGGACAGTAGAGCTCTCGGTACCAGGTCATTAGGACCTGATGGAGGGACAGTAGAGCCCTGGGTACCAGGTCATTAGGACGATGGAGGGACAGTAGAGCCCTGGGTACCAGGTCATTAGGACGATGGAGGGACAGTAGAGCCCTGAGTACCAGATCATTAGGACGATGGAGGGACAGTAGAGCCCTGAGTACCAGGTCATTAGGACCTGATGGAGGGACAGTAGAGCTCTGGGTACCAGGTCATTAGGACCTGATGGAGGGACAGTAGAGCCCTGGGTACCAGGTCATTAGGACGATGGAGGGACAGTAGAGCCCTGGGTACCAGGTCATTAGGACATGATGGAGGGACAGTAGAGCCCTGAGTACCAGGTCATTAGGACGATGGAGGGACAGTAGAGCCCTGAGTACCAGGTCATTAGGACCTGATGGAGGGACAGTAGAGCCCTGGGTACCAGGTCATTAGGACGATGGAGGGACAGTAGAGCCCTGGGTACCAGGTCATTAGGACCTGATGGAGGGACAGTAGAGCCCTGGGTACCAGGTCATTAGGACCTGATGGAGGGACAGTAGAGCCGTGAGTACCAGGTCATTAGGACCTGCTGGAGGGACAGTAGAGCCCTGGGTACCAGATCATTAGGACCTGATGGAGGGACAGTAGAGCCCTGAGTACCAGGTCATTAGGACGATGGAGGGAAAGTAGAGCCCTGGGTACCAGGTCATTAGGACGATTGGAGGGACAGTAGAGCCCTGGGTACCAGGTCATTAGGACGATGGAGGGACAGTAGAGCCCTGGGTACCAGGTCATTAGGACATGATGGAGGGACAGTAGAGCCCTGAGTACCAGGTCATTAGGACGATGGAGGGACAGTAGAGCCCTGAGTACCAGGTCATTAGGACCTGATGGAGGGACAGTAGAGCCCTGGGTACCAGGTCATTAGGACCTGATGGAGGGACAGTAGAGCCCTGAGTACCAGGTCATTAGGACCTGCTGGAGGGACAGAAGAGCCCTGGGTACCAGGTCATTAGGACCTGATGGAGGAACAATAGAGCCCTGGGTACCAGGTCATTAGGACCTGATGGAGGGACAGTAGAGCCCTGGGTACCAGGTCATTAGGACCTGATGGAGGGACAGTAGAGCCCTGGGTACCAGGTCATTAGGACCTGATGGAGGGACAGTAGAGCCCTGGGTACCAGGTCATTAGGACGATGGAGGGACAGTAGAGCCCTGGGTACCAGGTCATTAGGATGATGGAGGGTCAGTAGAGCCCTGAGTACCAGGTCATTAGGACGATGGAGGGACAGTAGAGCCCTGAGTACCAGGTCATTAGGACGATGGAGGGACAGTAGAGCCCTGGGTACCAGGTCATTAGGACGATGGAAGGACAGTAGAGCCCTGGGTACCAGGTCATTAGGACCTGATGGAGGGACAGTAGAGCCCTGGGTACCAGATCATTAGGACCTGATGGAGGGACAGTAGAGCCCTGAGTACCAGGTCATTAGGACGATGGAGGGAAAGTAGAGCCCTGGGTACCAGGTCATTAGGACGATTGGAGGGACAGTAGAGCCCTGAGTACCAGGTCATTAGGACCTGATGGAGGGACAGTAGAGCTCTCGGTACCAGGTCATTAGGACCTGATGGAGGGACAGTAGAGCTCTCGGTACCAGGTCATTAGGACCTGGTGGAGGGACAGTAGAGCCCTGGGTACCAAGTCATTAGGACGATGGAGGGACAGTAGAGCCCTGGGTACCAGGTCATTAGGACGATGGAGGGACAGTAGAGCCCTGAGTACCAGGTCATTAGGACGATGGAGGGACAGTAGAGCCCTGAGTACCAGGTCATTAGGACCTGATGGAGGGACAGTAGAGCTCTGGGTACCAGGTCATTAGGACCTGATGGAGGGACAGTAGAGCCCTGGGTACCAGGTCATTAGGACGATGGAGGGACAGTAGAGCCCTGGGTACCAGGTCATTAGGACCTGATGGAGGGACAGTAGAGCCCTGAGTACCAGGTCATTAGGACGATGGAGGGACAGTAGAGCCCTGAGTACCAGGTCATTAGGACCTGATGGAGGGACAGTAGAGCCCTGGGTACCAGGTCATTAGGACGATGGAAGGACAGTAGAGCCCTGGGTACCAGGTCATTAGGACCTGATGGAGGGACAGTAGAGCCCTGGGTACCAGATCATTAGGACCTGATGGAGGGACAGTAGAGCCCTGAGTACCAGGTCATTAGGACGTTGGAGGGAAAGTAGAGCCCTGGGTACCAGGTCATTAGGACGATTGGAGGGATGGTAGAGCCCTGAGTACCAGGTCATTAGGACCTGATGGAGGGACAGTAGAGCTCTCGGTACCAGGTCATTAGGACCTGATGGAGGGACAGTAGAGCTCTCGGTACCAGGTCATTAGGACCTGATGGAGGGACAGTAGAGCCCTGGGTACCAGGTCATTAGGACGATGGAGGGACAGTAGAGCCCTGGGTACCAGGTCATTAGGACGATGGAGGGACAGTAGAGCCCTGAGTACCAGATCATTAGGACGATGGAGGGACAGTAGAGCCCTGAGTACCAGGTCATTAGGACCTGATGGAGGGACAGTAGAGCTCTGGGTACCAGGTCATTAGGACCTGATGGAGGGACAGTAGAGCCCTGGGTACCAGGTCATTAGGACGATGGAGGGACAGTAGAGCCCTGGGTACCAGGTCATTAGGACATGATGGAGGGACAGTAGAGCCCTGAGTACCAGGTCATTAGGACGATGGAGGGACAGTAGAGCCCTGAGTACCAGGTCATTAGGACCTGATGGAGGGACAGTAGAGCCCTGGGTACCAGGTCATTAGGACGATGGAGGGACAGTAGAGCCCTGGGTACCAGGTCATTAGGACCTGATGGAGGGACAGTAGAGCCCTGGGTACCAGGTCATTAGGACCTGATGGAGGGACAGTAGAGCCGTGAGTACCAGGTCATTAGGACCTGCTGGAGGGACAGTAGAGCCCTGGGTACCAGATCATTAGGACCTGATGGAGGGACAGTAGAGCCCTGAGTACCAGGTCATTAGGACGATGGAGGGAAAGTAGAGCCCTGGGTACCAGGTCATTAGGACGATTGGAGGGACAGTAGAGCCCTGGGTACCAGGTCATTAGGACGATGGAGGGACAGTAGAGCCCTGGGTACCAGGTCATTAGGACATGATGGAGGGACAGTAGAGCCCTGAGTACCAGGTCATTAGGACGATGGAGGGACAGTAGAGCCCTGAGTACCAGGTCATTAGGACCTGATGGAGGGACAGTAGAGCCCTGGGTACCAGGTCATTAGGACCTGATGGAGGGACAGTAGAGCCCTGAGTACCAGGTCATTAGGACCTGCTGGAGGGACAGAAGAGCCCTGGGTACCAGGTCATTAGGACCTGATGGAGGAACAATAGAGCCCTGGGTACCAGGTCATTAGGACCTGATGGAGGGACAGTAGAGCCCTGGGTACCAGGTCATTAGGACCTGATGGAGGGACAGTAGAGCCCTGGGTACCAGGTCATTAGGACCTGATGGAGGGACAGTAGAGCCCTGGGTACCAGGTCATTAGGACGATGGAGGGACAGTAGAGCCCTGGGTACCAGGTCATTAGGATGATGGAGGGTCAGTAGAGCCCTGAGTACCAGGTCATTAGGACGATGGAGGGACAGTAGAGCCCTGAGTACCAGGTCATTAGGACGATGGAGGGACAGTAGAGCCCTGGGTACCAGGTCATTAGGACGATGGAAGGACAGTAGAGCCCTGGGTACCAGGTCATTAGGACCTGATGGAGGGACAGTAGAGCCCTGGGTACCAGATCATTAGGACCTGATGGAGGGACAGTAGAGCCCTGAGTACCAGGTCATTAGGACGATGGAGGGAAAGTAGAGCCCTGGGTACCAGGTCATTAGGACGATTGGAGGGACAGTAGAGCCCTGAGTACCAGGTCATTAGGACCTGATGGAGGGACAGTAGAGCTCTCGGTACCAGGTCATTAGGACCTGATGGAGGGACAGTAGAGCTCTCGGTACCAGGTCATTAGGACCTGGTGGAGGGACAGTAGAGCCCTGGGTACCAAGTCATTAGGACGATGGAGGGACAGTAGAGCCCTGGGTACCAGGTCATTAGGACGATGGAGGGACAGTAGAGCCCTGAGTACCAGGTCATTAGGACGATGGAGGGACAGTAGAGCCCTGAGTACCAGGTCATTAGGACCTGATGGAGGGACAGTAGAGCTCTGGGTACCAGGTCATTAGGACCTGATGGAGGGACAGTAGAGCCCTGGGTACCAGGTCATTAGGACGATGGAGGGACAGTAGAGCCCTGGGTACCAGGTCATTAGGACCTGATGGAGGGACAGTAGAGCCCTGAGTACCAGGTCATTAGGACGATGGAGGGACAGTAGAGCCCTGAGTACCAGGTCATTAGGACCTGATGGAGGGACAGTAGAGCCCTGGGTACCAGGTCATTAGGACGATGGAAGGACAGTAGAGCCCTGGGTACCAGGTCATTAGGACCTGATGGAGGGACAGTAGAGCCCTGGGTACCAGATCATTAGGACCTGATGGAGGGACAGTAGAGCCCTGAGTACCAGGTCATTAGGACGTTGGAGGGAAAGTAGAGCCCTGGGTACCAGGTCATTAGGACGATTGGAGGGATGGTAGAGCCCTGAGTACCAGGTCATTAGGACCTGATGGAGGGACAGTAGAGCTCTCGGTACCAGGTCATTAGGACCTGATGGAGGGACAGTAGAGCTCTCGGTACCAGGTCATTAGGACCTGATGGAGGGACAGTAGAGCCCTGGGTACCAGGTCATTAGGACGATGGAGGGACAGTAGAGCCCTGGGTACCAGGTCATTAGGACGATGGAGGGACAGTAGAGCCCTGAGTACCAGATCATTAGGACGATGGAGGGACAGTAGAGCCCTGAGTACCAGGTCATTAGGACCTGATGGAGGGACAGTAGAGCTCTGGGTACCAGGTCATTAGGACCTGATGGAGGGACAGTAGAGCCCTGGGTACCAGGTCATTAGGACGATGGAGGGACAGTAGAGCCCTGGGTACCAGGTCATTAGGACATGATGGAGGGACAGTAGAGCCCTGAGTACCAGGTCATTAGGACGATGGAGGGACAGTAGAGCCCTGAGTACCAGGTCATTAGGACCTGATGGAGGGACAGTAGAGCCCTGGGTACCAGGTCATTAGGACGATGGAGGGACAGTAGAGCCCTGGGTACCAGGTCATTAGGACCTGATGGAGGGACAGTAGAGCCCTGGGTACCAGGTCATTAGGACCTGATGGAGGGACAGTAGAGCCGTGAGTACCAGGTCATTAGGACCTGCTGGAGGGACAGTAGAGCCCTGGGTACCAGATCATTAGGACCTGATGGAGGGACAGTAGAGCCCTGAGTACCAGGTCATTAGGACGATGGAGGGAAAGTAGAGCCCTGGGTACCAGGTCATTAGGACGATTGGAGGGACAGTAGAGCCCTGGGTACCAGGTCATTAGGACGATGGAGGGACAGTAGAGCCCTGGGTACCAGGTCATTAGGACATGATGGAGGGACAGTAGAGCCCTGAGTACCAGGTCATTAGGACGATGGAGGGACAGTAGAGCCCTGAGTACCAGGTCATTAGGACCTGATGGAGGGACAGTAGAGCCCTGGGTACCAGGTCATTAGGACCTGATGGAGGGACAGTAGAGCCCTGAGTACCAGGTCATTAGGACCTGCTGGAGGGACAGAAGAGCCCTGGGTACCAGGTCATTAGGACCTGATGGAGGAACAATAGAGCCCTGGGTACCAGGTCATTAGGACCTGATGGAGGGACAGTAGAGCCCTGGGTACCAGGTCATTAGGACCTGATGGAGGGACAGTAGAGCCCTGGGTACCAGGTCATTAGGACCTGATGGAGGGACAGTAGAGCCCTGGGTACCAGGTCATTAGGACGATGGAGGGACAGTAGAGCCCTGGGTACCAGGTCATTAGGATGATGGAGGGTCAGTAGAGCCCTGAGTACCAGGTCATTAGGACGATGGAGGGACAGTAGAGCCCTGAGTACCAGGTCATTAGGACGATGGAGGGACAGTAGAGCCCTGGGTACCAGGTCATTAGGACGATGGAAGGACAGTAGAGCCCTGGGTACCAGGTCATTAGGACCTGATGGAGGGACAGTAGAGCCCTGGGTACCAGATCATTAGGACCTGATGGAGGGACAGTAGAGCCCTGAGTACCAGGTCATTAGGACGATGGAGGGAAAGTAGAGCCCTGGGTACCAGGTCATTAGGACGATTGGAGGGACAGTAGAGCCCTGAGTACCAGGTCATTAGGACCTGATGGAGGGACAGTAGAGCTCTCGGTACCAGGTCATTAGGACCTGATGGAGGGACAGTAGAGCTCTCGGTACCAGGTCATTAGGACCTGGTGGAGGGACAGTAGAGCCCTGGGTACCAAGTCATTAGGACGATGGAGGGACAGTAGAGCCCTGGGTACCAGGTCATTAGGACGATGGAGGGACAGTAGAGCCCTGAGTACCAGGTCATTAGGACGATGGAGGGACAGTAGAGCCCTGAGTACCAGGTCATTAGGACCTGATGGAGGGACAGTAGAGCTCTGGGTACCAGGTCATTAGGACCTGATGGAGGGACAGTAGAGCCCTGGGTACCAGGTCATTAGGACGATGGAGGGACAGTAGAGCCCTGGGTACCAGGTCATTAGGACCTGATGGAGGGACAGTAGAGCCCTGAGTACCAGGTCATTAGGACGATGGAGGGACAGTAGAGCCCTGAGTACCAGGTCATTAGGACCTGATGGAGGGACAGTAGAGCCCTGGGTACCAGGTCATTAGGACGATGGAGGGACAGTAGAGCCCTGGGTACCAGGTCATTAGGACCTGATGGAGGGACAGTAGAGCCCTGGGCACCAGGTCATTAGGACCTGATGGAGGGACAGTAGAGCCCTGAGTACCAGGTCATTAGGACCTGCTGGAGGGACAGTAGAGCCCTGGGTACCAGGTCATTAGGACCTGATGGAGGGACAGTAGAGCCCTGGGTACCAGGTCATTAGGACCTGATGGAGGGACAGTAGAGCCCTGAGTACCAGGTCATTAGGACGATGGAGGGACAGTAGAGCCCTGAGTACCAGGTCATTAGGACCTGATGGAGGGACAGTAGAGCTCTGGGTACCAGGTCATTAGGACCTGATGGAGGGACAGTAGAGCCCTGGGTACCAGGTCATTAGGACCTGATGGAGGGACAGTAGAGCCCTGAGTACCAGGTCATTAGGACGATGGAGGGACAGTAGAGCCCTGAGTACCAGGTCATTAGGACCTGATGGAGGGACAGTAGAGCTCTGGGTACCAGGTCATTAGGACGATGGAGGGACAGTAGAGCCCTGGGTACCAGGTCATTAGGACCTGATGGAGGGACAGTAGAGCCCTGGGTACCAGGTCATTAGGACCTGATGGAGGGACAGTAGAGCCCTGAGTACCAGGTCATTAGGACCTGCTGGAGGGACAGTAGAGCCCTGGGTACCAGGTCATTAGGACCTGATGGAGGAACAATAGAGCCCTGGGTACCAGGTCATTAGGACCTGATGGAGGGACAGTAGAGCCCTGGGTACCAGGTAATTAGGACCTGATGGAGGGACAGTAGAGCCCTGGGTACCAGGTCATTAGGACCTGATGGAGGGACAGTAGAGCCCTGGGTACCAGGTCATTAGGACGATGGAGGGACAGTAGAGCCCTGGGTACCAGGTCATTAGGATGATGGAGGGTCAGTAGAGCCCTGAGTACCAGGTCATTAGGACGATGGAGGGACAGTAGAGCCCTGAGTACCAGGTCATTAGGACGATGGAGGGACAGTAGAGCCCTGGGTACCAGGTCATTAGGACGATGGAAGGACAGTAGAGCCCTGGGTACCAGGTCATTAGGACCTGATGGAGGGACAGTAGAGCCCTGGGTACCAGATCATTAGGACCTGATGGAGGGACAGTAGAGCCCTGAGTACCAGGTCATTAGGACGATGGAGGGAAAGTAGAGCCCTGGGTACCAGGTCATTAGGACGATTGGAGGGACAGTAGAGCCCTGAGTACCAGGTCATTAGGACCTGATGGAGGGACAGTAGAGCTCTCGGTACCAGGTCATTAGGACCTGATGGAGGGACAGTAGAGCTCTCGGTACCAGGTCATTAGGACCTGATGGAGGGACAGTAGAGCCCTGGGTACCAGGTCATTAGGACGATGGAGGGACAGTAGAGCCCTGAGTACCAGGTCATTAGGACGATGGAGGGACAGTAGAGCCCTGAGTACCAGGTCATTAGGACCTGATGGAGGGACAGTAGAGCTCTGGGTACCAGGTCATTAGGACCTGATGGAGGGACAGTAGAGCCCTGGTTACCAGGTCATTAGGACGATGGAGGGACAGTAGAGCCCTGGGTACCAGGTCATTAGGACCTGATGGAGGGACAGTAGAGCCCTGAGTACCAGGTCATTAGGACGATGGAGGGACAGTAGAGCCCTGAGTACCAGGTCATTAGGACCTGATAGAGGGACAGTAGAGCCCTGGGTACCAGGTCATTAGAACGATGGAGGGACAGTAGAGCCCTGGGTACCAGGTCATTAGGACCTGATGGAGGGACAGTAGAGCCCTGGGTACCAGGTCATTAGGACCTGATGGAGGGACAGTAGAGCCCTGAGTACCAGGTCATTAGGACCTGCTGGAGGGACAGTAGAGCCCTGGGTACCAGGTCATTAGGACCTGATGGAGGGAGAGTAGAGCCCTGGGTACCAGGTCATTAGGACCTGATGGAGGGACAGTAGAGCCCTGAGTACCAGGTCATTAGGACGATGGAGGGACAGTAGAGCCCTGAGTACCAGGTCATTAGGACCTGATGGAGGGACAGTAGAGCTCTGGGTACCAGGTCATTAGGACGATGGAGGGACAGTAGAGCCCTGGGTACCAGGTCATTAGGACCTGATGGAGGGACAGTAGAGCCCTGGGTACCAGGTCATTAGGACCTGATGGAGGAACAATAGAGCCCTGGGTACCAGGTCATTAGGACCTGATGGAGGGACAGTAGAGCCCTGGGTACCAGGTCATTAGGACCTGATGGAGGGACAGTAGAGCCCTGGGTACCAGGTCATTAGGACCTGATGGAGGGACAGTAGAGCCCTGGGTACCAGGTCATTAGGACGATGGAGGGACAGTAGAGCCCTGGGTACCAGGTCATTAGGATGATGGAGGGTCAGTAGAGCCCTGAGTACCAGGTCATTAGGACGATGGAGGGACATTAGAGCCCTGAGTACCAGGTCATTAGGACGATGGAGGGACAGTAGAGCCCTGGGTACCAGGTCATTAGGACGATGGAAGGACAGTAGAGCCCTGGGTACCAGGTCATTAGGACCTGATGGAGTGACAGTAGAGCCCTGGGTACCAGATCATTAGGACCTGATGGAGGGACAGTAGAGCTCTCGGTACCAGGTCATTAGGACCTGATGGAGGGACAGTAGAGCTCTCGGTACCAGGTCATTAGGACCTGATGGAAGGACAGTAGAGCCCTGGGTACCAGGTCATTAGGACGATGGAGGGACAGTAGAGCCCTGGGTACCAGGTCATTAGGACGATGGAGGGACAGTAGAGCCCTGAGTACCAGGTCATTAGGACGATGGAGGGACAGTAGAGCCCTGAGTACCAGGTCATTAGGACCTGATGGAGGGACAGTAGAGCCCTGGGTACCAGGTCATTAGGACCTGATGGAGGGACAGTAGAGCCCTGAGTACCAGGTCATTAGGACCTGCTGGAGGGACATTAGAGCCCTGGGTACCAGGTCATTAGGACCTGATGGAGGAACAATAGAGCCCTGGGTACCAGGTCATTAGGACCTGATGGAGGGACAGTAGAGCCCTGGGTACCAGGTCATTAGGACCTGATGGAGGGACAGTAGAGCCCTGGGTACCAGGTCATTAGGACCTGATGGAGGGACAGTAGAGCCCTGGGTACCAGGTCATTAGGACGATGGAGGGACAGTAGAGCTCTGGGTACCAGGTCATTAGGACGATGGAGGGTCAGTAGAGCCCTGAGTACCAGGTCATTATTACGATGGAGGGACAGTAGAGCCCTGAGTACCAGGTCATTAGGACGATGGAGGGACAGTAGAGCCCTGGGTACCAGGTCATTAGGACGATGGAAGGACAGTAGAGCCATGGGTACCAGGTCATTAGGACCTGATGGAGGGACAGTAGAGCCCTGGGTACCAGATCATTAGGACCTGATGGAGGGACAGTAGAGCCCTGAGTACCAGGTCATTAGGACGTTGGAGGGAAAGTAGAGCCCTGGGTACCAGGTCATTAGGACGATTGGAGGGACAGTAGAGCCCTGAGTACCAGGTCATTAGGACCTGATGGAGGGACAGTAGAGCTCTCGGTACCAGGTCATTAGGACCTGATGGAGGGACAGTAGAGCTCTCGGTACCAGGTCATTAGGACCTGATGGAGGGACAGTAGAGCCCTGGGTACCAGGTCATTAGGACGATGGAGGGACAGTAGAGCCCTGGGTACCAGGTCATTAGGACGATGGAGGGACAGTAGAGCCCTGAGTACCAGATCATTAGGACGATGGAGGGACAGTAGAGCCCTGAGTACCAGGTCATTAGGACCTGATGGAGGGACAGTAGAGCCCTGGGTACCAGGTCATTAGGACGATGGAGGGACAGTAGAGCCCTGGGTACCAGGTCATTAGGACATGATGGAGGGACAGTAGAGCCCTGAGTACCAGGTCATTAGGACGATGGAGGGACAGTAGAGCCCTGAGTACCAGGTCATTAGGACCTGATGGAGGGACAGTAGAGCCCTGGGTACCAGGTCATTAGGACCTGATGGAGGGACAGTAGAGCCCTGGGTACCAGGTCATTAGGACCTGATGGAGGGACAGTAGAGCCGTGAGTACCAGGTCATTAGGACCTGCTGGAGGGACAGTAGAGCCCTGGGTACCAGATCATTAGGACCTGATGGAGGGACAGTAGAGCCCTGAGTACCAGGTCATTAGGACGATGGAGGGAAAGTAGAGCCCTGGGTACCAGGTCATTAGGACGATTGGAGGGACAGTAGAGCCCTGAGTACCAGGTCATTAGGACCTGATGGAGGGACAGTAGAGCTCTCGGTACCAGGTCATTAGGACCTGATGGAGGGACAGTAGAGCTCTCGGTACCAGGTCATTAGGACCTGATGGAGGGACAGTAGAGCCCTGGGTACCAGGTCATTAGGACGATGGAGGGACAGTAGAGCCCTGGGTACCAGGTCATTAGGACGATGGAGGGACAGTAGAGCCCTGAGTACCAGATCATTAGGACGATGGAGGGACAGTAGAGCCCTGAGTACCAGGTCATTAGGACCTGATGGAGGGACAGTAGAGCTCTGGGTACCAGGTCATTAGGACCTGATGGAGGGACAGTAGAGCCCTGGGTACCAGGTCATTAGGACGATGGAGGGACAGTAGAGCCCTGGGTACCAGGTCATTAGGACATGATGGAGGGACAGTAGAGCCCTGAGTACCAGGTCATTAGGACAATGGAGGGACAGTAGAGCCCTGAGTACCAGGTCATTAGGACCTGATGGAGGGACAGTAGAGCCCTGGGTACCAGGTCATTAGGACGATGGAGGGACAGTAGAGCCCTGGGTACCAGGTCATTAGGACCTGATGGAGGGACAGTAGAGCCCTGGGTACCAGGTCATTAGGACCTGATGGAGGGACAGTAGAGCCCTGAGTACCAGGTCATTAGGAAGATGGAGGGACAGTAGAGCCCTGAGTACCAGGTCATTAGGACCTGATGGAGGGACAGTAGAGCCCTGAGTACCAGGTCATTAGGACGATGGAGGGACATTAGAGCCCTGGGTACCAGGTCATTAGGACCTGATGGAGGGACAGTAGAGCCCTGGGTACCAGGTCATTAGGACCTGATGGAGGGACAGTAGAGCCCTGAGTACCAGGTCATTAGGACCTGCTGGAGGGACAGTAGAGCCCTGGGTACCAGGTCATTAGGACCTGATGGAGGAACAATAGAGCCCTGGGTACCAGGTCATTAGGACCTGATGGAGGGACAGTAGAGCCCTGGGTACCAGGTCATTAGGACCTGATGGAGGGACAGTAGAGCCCTGGGTACCAGGTCATTAGGACCTGATGGAGGGACAGTAGAGCCCTGGGTACCAGGTCATTAGGACGATGGAGGGACAGTAGAGCCCTGGGTACCAGGTCATTAGGATGATGGAGGGTCAGTAGAGCCCTGAGGACCAGGTCATTAGGACGATGGAGGGACAGTAGAGCCCTGAGTACCAGGTCATTAGGACGATGGAGGGACAGTAGAGCCCTGGGTACCAGGTCATTAGGACGATGGAAGGACAGTAGAGCCCTGGGTACCAGGTCATTAGGACCTGATGGAGGGACAGTAGAGCCCTGGGTACCAGATCATTAGGACCTGATGGAGGGACAGTAGAGCCCTGAGTACCAGGTCATTAGGACGATGGAGGGAAAGTAGAGCCCTGGGTACCAGGTCATTAGGACGATTGGAGGGACAGTAGAGCCCTGAGTACCAGGTCATTAGGACCTGATGGAGGGACAGTAGAGCTCTCGGTACCAGGTCATTAGGACCTGATGGAGGGACAGTAGAGCTCTCGGTACCAGGTCATTAGGACCTGATGGAGGGACAGTAGAGCCCTGGGTACCAGGTCATTAGGACAATGGAGGGACAGTAGAGCCCTGGGTACCAGGTCATTAGGACGATGGAGGGACAGTAGAGATAGAGTACCAGGTCATTAGGACGATGGAGGGACAGTAGAGCCCTGAGTACCAGGTCATTAGGACCTGATGGAGGGACAGTAGAGCCCTGGGTACCAGGTCATTAGGACGATGGAGGGACAGTAGAGCCCTGGGTACCAGGTCATTAGGACCTGATGGAGGGACAGTAGAGCCCTGAGTACCAGGTCATTAGGACGATGGAGGGACAGTAGAGCCCTGAGTACCAGGTCATTAGGACCTGATGGAGGGACAGTAGAGCCCTGGGTACCAGGTCATTAGGACGATGGAGGGACAGTAGAGCCCTGGGTACCAGGTCATTAGGACCTGATGGAGGGACAGTAGAGCCCTGGGTACCAGGTCATTAGGACCTGATGGAGGGACAGTAGAGCCCTGAGTACCAGGTCATTAGGACCTGCTGGAGGGACAGTAGAGCCCTGGGTACCAGGTCATTAGGACCTGATGGAGGGACAGTAGAGCCCTGGGTACCAGGTCATTAGGACCTGATGGAGGGACAGTAGAGCCCTGAGTACCAGGTCATTAGGACGATGGAGGGACAGTAGAGCCCTGAGTACCAGGTCATTAGGACCTGATGGAGGGACAGTAGAGCTCTGGGTACCAGGTCATTTCGACCTGATGGAGGGACAGTAGAGCCCTGGGTACCAGGTCATTAGGACCTGATGGAGGGACAGTAGAGCCCTGAGTACCAGGTCATTAGGACGATGGAGGGACAGTAGAGCCCTGAGTACCAGGTCATTAGGACCTGATGGAGGGACAGTAGAGCTCTGGGTACCAGGTCATTAGGACCTGATGGAGGGACAGTAGAGCCCTTGGTACCAGGTCATTAGGACCTGATGGAGGGACAGTAGAGCCCTGAGTACCAGGTCATTAGGACCTGCTGGAGGGACAGTAGAGCCCTGGGTACCAGGTCATTAGGACCTGATGGAGGGACAGTAGAGCCCTGGGTACCAGGTCATTAGGACCTGATGGAGGGACAGTAGAGCCCTGAGTACCAGGTCATTAGGACGATGGAGGGAAAGTAGAGCCCTGGGTACCAGGTCATTAGGACGATTGGAGGGACAGTAGAGCCCTGAGTACCAGGTCATTAGGACCTGATGGAGGGACAGTAGAGCTCTCTGTACCAGGTCATTAGGACCTGATGGAGGGACAGTAGAGCTCTCGGTACCAGGTCATTAGGACATGATGGAGGGACAGTAGAGCCCTGGGTACCAGGTCATTAGGACGATGGAGGGACAGTAGAGCCCTGGGTACCAGGTCATTAGGACGATGGAGGGACAGTAGAGCCCTGAGTACCAGGTCATTAGGACGATGGAGGGACAGTAGAGCCCTGAGTACCAGGTCATTAGGACCTGATGGAGGGACAGTAGAGCTCTGGGTACCAGGTCATTAGGACCTGATGGAGGGACAGTAGAGCCCTGGGTACCAGGTCATTAGGACGATGGAGGGACAGTAGAGCCCAGGGTACCAGGTCATTAGGACCTGATGGAGGGACAGTAGAGCCCTGGGTACCAGGCCATTAGAACCTGATGGAGTGACAGTAGAGTCCTGGGTACCAGGTCATTAGGACCTGATGGAGGGACAGTAGAGTTCTGGGTACCAGGTCATTAGGACCTGATGGAGGGACAATAGAGCCCTGGGTACCAGGTCATTAGGACCTGATGGAGGGACAGTAGAGCCCTGGGTACCAGGTCATTAGGACGATGGCTTGACAGTAGAGCCCTGGATACCAGGTCATTAGGACCTGATGGAGGGACAGTGGAGCCCTGGGTACCAGGTCATTAGGACCTGATGGAGGGACAGTAGAGCCCTGGATACCAGGTCAATAGGACCTGATGGAGGGACAGTAGAGCCTTGGGTACCAGGTCATTAGGACCTGATGGAGGGACAGTAGAGCCCTGGGTACCAGGTCATTAGCAGCTGGTGGAGGGACAGTAGAGCCCTGGGTACCAGGTCATTAGGACCTGATGGAGGGACAGTAGAGCCCTGGGTACCAGGTCATTAGGACCTGATGGAGGGACAGTAGAGCCCTGGGTACCAGGTCATTAGGACCTGATGGAGGGACAGTAGAGCCCTGGGTACCAGGTCATTAGGACCTGATGGAGGGACAGTAGAGCCCTGAGTACCAGGTCATTAGGACGATGGAGGGACAGTAGAGCCCTGAGTACCAGGTCATTAGGACCTGATGGAGGGACAGTAGAGCCCTGGGTACCAGGTCATTAGGACGATGGAGGGACAGTAGAGCCCTGGGTACCAGGTCATTAGGACCTGATGGAGGGACAGTAGAGCCCTGGGTACCAGGTCATTAGGACCTGATGGAGGGACAGTAGAGCCCTGAGTACCAGGTCATTAGGACCTGCTGGAGGGACAGTAGAGCCCTGGGTACCAGGTCATTAGGACCTGATGGAGGGACAGTAGAGCCCTGGGTACCAGGTCATTAGGACCTGATGGAGGGACAGTAGAGCCCTGAGTACCAGGTCATTAGGACGATGGAGGGACAGTAGAGCCCTGAGTACCAGGTCATTAGGACCTGATGGAGGGACAGTAGAGCCCTGGGTACCAGGTCATTAGGACGATGGAGGGACAGTAGAGCCCTGGGTACCAGGTCATTAGGACCTGCTGGAGGGACAGTAGAGCCCTGGGTACCAGGTCATTACGACCTGATGGAGGAACAATAGAGCCCTGGGTACCAGGTCATTAGGACCTGATGGAGGGACAGTAGAGCCCTGGGTACCAGGTCATTAGGACCTGATGGAGGGACAGTAGAGCCCTGGGTACCAGGTCATTAGGTCCTGATGGAGGGACAGTAGAGCCCTGGGTACCAGGTTATTACGACGATGGAGGGACAGTAGAGCCCTGGGTACCAGGTCATTAGGACGATGGAGGGTTAGTAGAGCCCTGAGTACCAGGTCATTAGGACGATGGAGGGACAGTAGAGCCCTGAGTACCAGGTCATTAGGACGATGGAGGGACAGTAGAGCCCTGGGTACCAGGTCATTAGGACGATGGAAGGACAGTAGAGCCCTGGGTACCAGGTCATTATGACCTGATGGAGGGACAGTAGAGCCCTGGGTACCAGATCATTAGGACCTGATGGAGGGACAGTAGAGCCCTGATTACCAGGTCATTAGGGCGATGGAGGGAAAGTAGAGCCCTGGGTACCAGGTCATTAGGACGATTGGAGGGACAGTAGAGCCAGGTCATTAGGACCTGATGGAGGTCATTAGGACCTCCATCAGGTCATTAGGTCATTAGGTCATTAGTACCAGGTCATTAGGACGATGGAAGGACAGTAGAGCCCTGGGTACCAGGTCATTATGACCTGATGGAGGGACAGCAGAGCCCTGGGTACCAGATCATTAGGACCTGATGGAGGGACAGTAGAGCCCTGATTACCAGGTCATTAGG
Source organism: Salvelinus fontinalis (assembly GCF_029448725.1). NCBI lineage: Eukaryota > Metazoa > Chordata > Actinopteri > Salmoniformes > Salmonidae > Salvelinus > Salvelinus fontinalis. The sequence goes on from NW_026600321.1 coordinate 146,597, forward strand.
ACGATGGAGGGAAAGTAGAGCCCTGGGTACCAGGTCATTAGGACGATTGGAGGGACAGTAGAGCCCTGAGTACCAGGTCATTAGGACCTGATGGAGCGACAGTAGAGCTCTCGGTACCAGGTCATTAGGACCTGATGGAGGGACAGTAGAGCTCTCGGTACCAGGTCATTAGGACCTGATGGAGGGACAGTAGAGCCCTGGGTACCAGGTCATTAGGACGATGGAGGGACAGTAGAGCCCTGGGTACCAGGTCATTAGGACGATGGAGGGACAGTAGAGCCCTGAGTACCAGGTCATTAGGACGATGGAGGGACAGTAGAGCCCTGAGTACCAGGTCATTAGGACCTGATGGAGGGACAGTAGAGCCCTGGGTACCAGGTCATTAGGACGATGGTAGGGACAGTAGAGCCCTGGGTACCAGGTCATTAGGACCTGATGGAGGGACAGTAGAGCCCTGGGTACCAGGTCATTAGGACCTGATGGAGGGACAGTAGAGCCCTGAGTACCAGGTCATTAGGACCTGCTGGAGGGACATTAGAGCCCTGGGTACCAGGTCATTAGGACCTGATGGAGGAACAATAGAGCCCTGGGTACCAGGTCATTAGGACCTGATGGAGGGACAGTAGAGCCCTGGGTACCAGGTCATTAGGACCTGATGGAGGGACAGTAGAGCCCTGGGTACCAGGTCATTAGGACCTGATGGAGGGACAGTAGAGCCCTGGGTACCAGGTCATTAGGACGATGGAGGGACAGTAGAGCCCTGGGTACCAGGTCATTAGGACGATGGAGGGTCAGTAGAGCCCTGAGTACCAGGTCATTAGGACGATGGAGGGACAGTAGAGCCCTGAGTACCAGGTCATTAGGACGATGGAGGGACAGTAGAGCCCTGGGTACCAGGTCATTAGGACGATGGAAGGACAGTAGAGCCCTGGGTACCAGGTCATTAGGACCTGATGGAGGGACAGTAGAGCCCTGGGTACCAGATCATTAGGACCTGATGGAGGGACAGTAGAGCCCTGAGTACCAGGTCATTAGGACGTTGGAGGGAAAGTAGAGCCCTGGGTACCAGGTCATTAGGACGATTGGAGGGATGGTAGAGCCCTGAGTACCAGGTCATTAGGACCTGATGGAGGGACAGTAGAGCTCTCGGTACCAGGTCATTAGGACCTGATGGAGGGACAGTAGAGCTCTCGGTACCAGGTCATTAGGACCTGATGGAGGGACAGTAGAGCCCTGGGTACCAGGTCATTAGGACGATGGAGGGACAGTAGAGCCCTGGGTACCAGGTCATTAGGACGATGGAGGGACAATAGAGCCCTGAGTACCAGATCATTAGGACGATGGAGGGACAGTAGAGCCCTGAGTACCAGGTCATTAGGACCTGATGGAGGGACAGTAGAGCTCTGGGTACCAGGTCATTAGGACCTGATGGAGGGACAGTAGAGCCCTGGGTACCAGGTCATTAGGACGATGGAGGGACAGTAGAGCCCTGGGTACCAGGTCATTAGGACATGATGGAGGGACAGTAGAGCCCTGAGTACCAGGTCATTAGGACGATGGAGGGACAGTAGAGCCCTGAGTACCAGGTCATTAGGACCTGATGGAGGGACAGTAGAGCCCTGGGTACCAGGTCATTAGGACGATGGAGGGACAGTAGAGCCCTGGGTACCAGGTCATTAGGACCTGATGGAGGGACAGTAGAGCCCTGGGTACCAGGTCATTAGGACCTGATGGAGGGACAGTAGAGCCATGAGTACCAGGTCATTAGGACCTGCTGGAGGGACAGTAGAGCCCTGGGTACCAGATCATTAGGACCTGATGGAGGGACAGTAGAGCCCTGAGTACCAGGTCATTAGGACGATGGAGGGAAAGTAGAGCCCTGGGTACCAGGTCATTAGGACGATTGGAGGGACAGTAGAGCCCTGGGTACCAGGTCATTAGGACGATGGAGGGACAGTAGAGCCCTGGGTACCAGGTCATTAGGACATGATGGAGGGACAGTAGAGCCCTGAGTACCAGGTCATTAGGACGATGGAGGGACAGTAGAGCCCTGAGTACCAGGTCATTAGGACCTGATGGAGGGACAGTAGAGCCCTGGGTACCAGGTCATTAGGACCTGATGGAGGGACAGTAGAGCCCTGAGTACCAGGTCATTAGGACCTGCTGGAGGGACAGAAGAGCCCTGGGTACCAGGTCATTAGGACCTGATGGAGGAACAATAGAGCCCTGGGTACCAGGTCATTAGGACCTGATGGAGGGACAGTAGAGCCCTGGGTACCAGGTCATTAGGACCTGATGGAGGGACAGTAGAGCCCTGGGTACCAGGTCATTAGGACCTGATGGAGGGACAGTAGAGCCCTGGGTACCAGGTCATTAGGACGATGGAGGGACAGTAGAGCCCTGGGTACCAGGTCATTAGGATGATGGAGGGTCAGTAGAGCCCTGAGTACCAGGTCATTAGGACGATGGAGGGACAGTAGAGCCCTGAGTACCAGGTCATTAGGACGATGGAGGGACAGTAGAGCCCTGGGTACCAGGTCATTAGGACGATGGAAGGACAGTAGAGCCCTGGGTACCAGGTCATTAGGACCTGATGGAGGGACAGTAGAGCCCTGGGTACCAGATCATTAGGACCTGATGGAGGGACAGTAGAGCCCTGAGTACCAGGTCATTAGGACGATGGAGGGAAAGTAGAGCCCTGGGTACCAGGTCATTAGGACGATTGGAGGGACAGTAGAGCCCTGAGTACCAGGTCATTAGGACCTGATGGAGGGACAGTAGAGCTCTCGGTACCAGGTCATTAGGACCTGATGGAGGGACAGTAGAGCTCTCGGTACCAGGTCATTAGGACCTGGTGGAGGGACAGTAGAGCCCTGGGTACCAAGTCATTAGGACGATGGAGGGACAGTAGAGCCCTGGGTACCAGGTCATTAGGACGATGGAGGGACAGTAGAGCCCTGAGTACCAGGTCATTAGGACGATGGAGGGACAGTAGAGCCCTGAGTATCAGGTCATTAGGACCTGATGGAGGGACAGTAGAGCTCTGGGTACCAGGTCATTAGGACCTGATGGAGGGACAGTAGAGCCCTGGGTACCAGGTCATTAGGACGATGGAGGGACAGTAGAGCCCTGGGTACCAGGTCATTAGGACCTGATGGAGGGACAGTAGAGCCCTGAGTACCAGGTCATTAGGACGATGGAGGGACAGTAGAGCCCTGAGTACCAGGTCATTAGGACCTGATGGAGGGACAGTAGAGCCCTGGGTACCAGGTCATTAGGACGATGGAAGGACAGTAGAGCCCTGGGTACCAGGTCATTAGGACCTGATGGAGGGACAGTAGAGCCCTGGGTACCAGATCATTAGGACCTGATGGAGGGACAGTAGAGCCCTGAGTACCAGGTCATTAGGACGTTGGAGGGAAAGTAGAGCCCTGGGTACCAGGTCATTAGGACGATTGGAGGGATGGTAGAGCCCTGAGTACCAGGTCATTAGGACCTGATGGAGGGACAGTAGAGCTCTCGGTACCAGGTCATTAGGACCTGATGGAGGGACAGTAGAGCTCTCGGTACCAGGTCATTAGGACCTGATGGAGGGACAGTAGAGCCCTGGGTACCAGGTCATTAGGACGATGGAGGGACAGTAGAGCCCTGGGTACCAGGTCATTAGGACGATGGAGGGACAGTAGAGCCCTGAGTACCAGATCATTAGGACGATGGAGGGACAGTAGAGCCCTGAGTACCAGGTCATTAGGACCTGATGGAGGGACAGTAGAGCTCTGGGTACCAGGTCATTAGGACCTGATGGAGGGACAGTAGAGCCCTGGGTACCAGGTCATTAGGACGATGGAGGGACAGTAGAGCCCTGGGTACCAGGTCATTAGGACATGATGGAGGGACAGTAGAGCCCTGAGTACCAGGTCATTAGGACGATGGAGGGACAGTAGAGCCCTGAGTACCAGGTCATTAGGACCTGATGGAGGGACAGTAGAGCCCTGGGTACCAGGTCATTAGGACGATGGAGGGACAGTAGAGCCCTGGGTACCAGGTCATTAGGACCTGATGGAGGGACAGTAGAGCCCTGGGTACCAGGTCATTAGGACCTGATGGAGGGACAGTAGAGCCGTGAGTACCAGGTCATTAGGACCTGCTGGAGGGACAGTAGAGCCCTGGGTACCAGATCATTAGGACCTGATGGAGGGACAGTAGAGCCCTGAGTACCAGGTCATTAGGACGATGGAGGGAAAGTAGAGCCCTGGGTACCAGGTCATTAGGACGATTGGAGGGACAGTAGAGCCCTGGGTACCAGGTCATTAGGACATGATGGAGGGACAGTAGAGCCCTGAGTACCAGGTCATTAGGACGATGGAGGGACAGTAGAGCCCTAAGTACCAGGTCATTAGGACCTGATGGAGGGACAGTAGAGCCCTGGGTACCAGGTCATTAGGACCTGATGGAGGGACAGTAGAGCCCTGAGTACCAGGTCATTAGGACCTGCTGGAGGGACAGAAGAGCCCTGGGTACCAGGTCATTAGGACCTGATGGAGGAACAATAGAGCCCTGGGTACCAGGTCATTAGGACCTGATGGAGGGACAGTAGAGCCCTGGGTACCAGGTCATTAGGACCTGATGGAGGGACAGTAGAGCCCTGGGTACCAGGTCATTAGGACCTGATGGAGGGACAGTAGAGCCCTGGGTACCAGGTCATTAGGACGATGGAGGGACAGTAGAGCCCTGGGTACCAGGTCATTAGGATGATGGAGGGTCAGTAGAGCCCTGAGTACCAGGTCATTAGGACGATGGAGGGACAGTAGAGCCCTGAGGACCAGGTCATTAGGACGATGGAGGGACAGTAGAGCCCTGGGTACCAGGTCATTAGGACGATGGAAGGACAGTAGAGCCCTGGGTACCAGGTCATTAGGACCTGATGGAGGGACAGTAGAGCCCTGGGTACCAGATCATTAGGACCTGATGGAGGGACAGTAGAGCCCTGAGTACCAGGTCATTAGGACGATGGAGGGAAAGTAGAGCCCTGGGTACCAGGTCATTAGGACGATTGGAGGGACAGTAGAGCCCTGAGTACCAGGTCATTAGGACCTGATGGAGGGACAGTAGAGCTCTCGGTACCAGGTCATTAGGACCTGATGGAGGGACAGTAGAGCTCTCGGTACCAGGTCATTAGGACCTGGTGGAGGGACAGTAGAGCCCTGGGTACCAAGTCATTAGGACGATGGAGGGACAGTAGAGCCCTGGGTACCAGGTCATTAGGACGATGGAGGGACAGTAGAGCCCTGAGTACCAGGTCATTAGGACGATGGAGGGACAGTAGAGCCCTGAGTACCAGGTCATTAGGACCTGATGGAGGGACAGTAGAGCTCTGGGTACCAGGTCATTAGGACCTGATGGAGGGACAGTAGAGCCCTGGGTACCAGGTCATTAGGACGATGGAGGGACAGTAGAGCCCTGGGTACCAGGTCATTAGGACCTGATGGAGGGACAGTAGAGCCCTGAGTACCAGGTCATTAGGACGATGGAGGGACAGTAGAGCCCTGAGTACCAGGTCATTAGGACCTGATGGAGGGACAGTAGAGCCCTGGGTACCAGGTCATTAGGACGATGGAGGGACAGTAGAGCCCTGGGTACCAGGTCATTAGGACCTGATGGAGGGACAGTAGAGCCCTGGGTACCAGGTCATTAGGACCTGATGGAGGGACAGTAGAGCCCTGAGTACCAGGTCATTAGGACCTGCTGGAGGGACAGTAGAGCCCTGGGTACCAGGTCATTAGGACCTGATGGAGGGACAGTAGAGCCCTGGGTACCAGGTCATTAGGACCTGATGGAGGGACAGTAGAGCCCTGAGTACCAGGTCATTAGGACGATGGAGGGACAGTAGAGCCCTGAGTACCAGGTCATTAGGACGATGGAGGGACAGTAGAGCCCTGAGTACCAGGTCATTAGGACCTGATGGAGGGACAGTAGAGCCCTGGGTACGAGGTCATTAGGACCTGATGGAGGGACAGTAGAGCCCTGAGTACCAGGTCATTAGGACCTGCTGGAGGGACATTAGAGCCCTGGGTACCAGGTCATTAGGACCTGATGGAGGAACAATAGAGCCCTGGGTACCAGGTCATTAGGACCTGATGGAGGGACAGTAGAGCCCTGGGTACCAGGTCATTAGGACCTGATGGAGGGACAGTAGAGCCCTGGGTACCAGGTCATTAGGACCTGATGGAGGGACAGTAGAGCCCTGGGTACCAGGTCATTAGGACGATGGAGGGACAGTAGAGCTCTGGGTACCAGGTCATTAGGACGATGGAGGGTCAGTAGAGCCCTGAGTACCAGGTCATTATTACGATGGAGGGACAGTAGAGCCCTGAGTACCAGGTCATTAGGACGATGGAGGGACAGTAGAGCCCTGGGTACCAGGTCATTAGGACGATGGAAGGACAGTAGAGCCATGGGTACCAGGTCATTAGGACCTGATGGAGGGACAGTAGAGCCCTGGGTACCAGATCATTAGGACCTGATGGAGGGACAGTAGAGCCCTGAGTACCAGGTCATTAGGACGTTGGAGGGAAAGTAGAGCCCTGGGTACCAGGTCATTAGGACGATTGGAGGGACAGTAGAGCCCTGAGTACCAGGTCATTAGGACCTGATGGAGGGACAGTAGAGCTCTCGGTACCAGGTCATTAGGACCTGATGGAGGGACAGTAGAGCTCTCGGTACCAGGTCATTAGGACCTGATGGAGGGACAGTAGAGCCCTGGGTACCAGGTCATTAGGACGATGGAGGGACAGTAGAGCCCTGGGTACCAGGTCATTAGGACGATGGAGGGACAGTAGAGCCCTGAGTACCAGATCATTAGGACGATGGAGGGACAGTAGAGCCCTGAGTACCAGGTCATTAGGACCTGATGGAGGGACAGTAGAGCCCTGGGTACCAGGTCATTAGGACGATGGAGGGACAGTAGAGCCCTGGGTACCAGGTCATTAGGACATGATGGAGGGACAGTAGAGCCCTGAGTACCAGGTCATTAGGACGATGGAGGGACAGTAGAGCCCTGAGTACCAGGTCATTAGGACCTGATGGAGGGACAGTAGAGCCCTGGGTACCAGGTCATTAGGACCTGATGGAGGGACAGTAGAGCCCTGGGTACCAGGTCATTAGGACCTGATGGAGGGACAGTAGAGCCGTGAGTACCAGGTCATTAGGACCTGCTGGAGGGACAGTAGAGCCCTGGGTACCAGATCATTAGGACCTGATGGAGGGACAGTAGAGCCCTGAGTACCAGGTCATTAGGACGATGGAGGGAAAGTAGAGCCCTGGGTACCAGGTCATTAGGACGATTGGAGGGACAGTAGAGCCCTGAGTACCAGGTCATTAGGACCTGATGGAGGGACAGTAGAGCTCTCGGTACCAGGTCATTAGGACCTGATGGAGGGACAGTAGAGCTCTCGGTACCAGGTCATTAGGACCTGATGGAGGGACAGTAGAGCCCTGGGTACCAGGTCATTAGGACGATGGAGGGACAGTAGAGCCCTGGGTACCAGGTCATTAGGACGATGGAGGGACAGTAGAGCCCTGAGTACCAGATCATTAGGACGATGGAGGGACAGTAGAGCCCTGAGTACCAGGTCATTAGGACCTGATGGAGGGACAGTAGAGCTCTGGGTACCAGGTCATTAGGACCTGATGGAGGGACAGTAGAGCCCTGGGTACCAGGTCATTAGGACGATGGAGGGACAGTAGAGCCCTGGGTACCAGGTCATTAGGACATGATGGAGGGACAGTAGAGCCCTGAGTACCAGGTCATTAGGACAATGGAGGGACAGTAGAGCCCTGAGTACCAGGTCATTAGGACCTGATGGAGGGACAGTAGAGCCCTGGGTACCAGGTCATTAGGACGATGGAGGGACAGTAGAGCCCTGGGTACCAGGTCATTAGGACCTGATGGAGGGACAGTAGAGCCCTGGGTACCAGGTCATTAGGACCTGATGGAGGGACAGTAGAGCCCTGAGTACCAGGTCATTAGGAAGATGGAGGGACAGTAGAGCCCTGAGTACCAGGTCATTAGGACCTGATGGAGGGACAGTAGAGCCCTGAGTACCAGGTCATTAGGACGATGGAGGGACAGTAGAGCCCTGGGTACCAGGTCATTAGGACCTGATGGAGGGACAGTAGAGCCCTGGGTACCAGGTCATTAGGACCTGATGGAGGGACAGTAGAGCCCTGAGTACCAGGTCATTAGGACCTGCTGGAGGGACAGTAGAGCCCTGGGTACCAGGTCATTAGGACCTGATGGAGGAACAATAGAGCCCTGGGTACCAGGTCATTAGGACCTGATGGAGGGACAGTAGAGCCCTGGGTACCAGGTCATTAGGACCTGATGGAGGGACAGTAGAGCCCTGGGTACCAGGTCATTAGGACCTGATGGAGGGACAGTAGAGCCCTGGGTACCAGGTCATTAGGACGATGGAGGGACAGTAGAGCCCTGGGTACCAGGTCATTAGGATGATGGAGGGTCAGTAGAGCCCTGAGTACCAGGTCATTAGGACGATGGAGGGACAGTAGAGCCCTGAGTACCAGGTCATTAGGACGATGGAGGGACAGTAGAGCCCTGGGTACCAGGTCATTAGGACGATGGAAGGACAGTAGAGCCCTGGGTACCAGGTCATTAGGACCTGATGGAGGGACAGTAGAGCCCTGGGTACCAGATCATTAGGACCTGATGGAGGGACAGTAGAGCCCTGAGTACCAGGTCATTAGGACGATGGAGGGAAAGTAGAGCCCTGGGTACCAGGTCATTAGGACGATTGGAGGGACAGTAGAGCCCTGAGTACCAGGTCATTAGGACCTGATGGAGGGACAGTAGAGCTCTCGGTACCAGGTCATTAGGACCTGATGGAGGGACAGTAGAGCTCTCGGTACCAGGTCATTAGGACCTGATGGAGGGACAGTAGAGCCCTGGGTACCAGGTCATTAGGACGATGGAGGGACAGTAGAGCCCTGGGTACCAGGTCATTAGGACGATGGAGGGACAGTAGAGATAGAGTACCAGGTCATTAGGACGATGGAGGGACAGTAGAGCCCTGAGTACCAGGTCATTAGGACCTGATGGAGGGACAGTAGAGCCCTGGGTACCAGGTCATTAGGACGATGGAGGGACAGTAGAGCCCTGGGTACCAGGTCATTAGGACCTGATGGAGGGACAGTAGAGCCCTGAGTACCAGGTCATTAGGACGATGGAGGGACAGTAGAGCCCTGAGTACCAGGTCATTAGGACCTGATGGAGGGACAGTAGAGCCCTGGGTACCAGGTCATTAGGACGATGGAGGGACAGTAAAGCCCTGGGTACCAGGTCATTAGGACCTGATTGAGGGACAGTAGAGCCCTGGGTACCAGGTCATTAGGACCTGATGGAGGGACAGTAGAGCCCTGAGTACCAGGTCATTAGGACCTGCTGGAGGGACAGTAGAGCCCTGGGTACCAGGTCATTAGGACCTGATGGAGGGACAGTAGAGCCCTGGGTACCAGGTCATTAGGACCTGATGGAGGGACAGTAGAGCCCTGAGTACCAGGTCATTAGGACGATGGAGGGACAGTAGAGCCCTGAGTACCAGGTCATTAGGACCTGATGGAGGGACAGTAGAGCTCTGGGTACCAGGTCATTTCGACCTGATGGAGGGACAGTAGAGCCCTGGGTACCAGGTCATTAGGACCTGATGGAGGGACAGTAGAGCCCTGAGTACCAGGTCATTAGGACGATGGAGGGACAGTAGAGCCCTGAGTACCAGGTCATTAGGACCTGATGGAGGGACAGTAGAGCTCTGGGTACCAGGTCATTAGGACCTGATGGAGGGACAGTAGAGCCCTTGGTACCAGGTCATTAGGACCTGATGGAGGGACAGTAGAGCCCTGAGTACCAGGTCATTAGGACCTGCTGGAGGGACAGTAGAGCCCTGGGTACCAGGTCATTAGGACCTGATGGAGGGACAGTAGAGCCCTGGGTACCAGGTCATTAGGACCTGATGGAGGGACAGTAGAGCCCTGGGTACCAGGTCATTAGGACCTGATGGAGGGACAGTAGAGCCCTGGGTACCAGGTCATTAGGACGATGGAGGGACAGTAGAGCCCTTGGTACCAGGTCATTAGGATGATGGAGGGTCAGTAGAGCCCTGAGTACCAGGTCATTAGGACGATGGAGGGACAGTAGAGCCCTGAGTACCAGGTCATTAGGACGATGGAGGGACAGTAGAGCCCTGGGTACCAGGTCATTAGGACGATGGAAGGACAGTAGAGCCCTGAGTACCAGGTCATTAGGACCTGATGGAGGGACAGTAGAGCCCTGGGTACCAGATCATTAGGACCTGATGGAGGGACAGTAGAGCCCTGAGTACCAGGTCATTAGGACGATGGAGGGAAAGTAGAGCCCTGGGTACCAGGTCATTAGGACGATTGGAGGGACAGTAGAGCCCTGAGTACCAGGTCATTAGGACCTGATGGAGGGACAGTAGAGCTCTCGGTACCAGGTCATTAGGACCTGATGGAGGGACAGTAGAGCTCTCGGTACCAGGTCATTAGGACCTGATGGAGGGACAGTAGAGCCCTGGGTACCAGGTCATTAGGACGATGGAGGGACAGTAGAGCCCTGGGTACCAGGTCATTAGGACGATGGAGGGACAGTAGAGCCCTGAGTACCAGGTCATTAGGACGATGGAGGGACAGTAGAGCCCTGAGTACCAGGTCATTAGGACCTGATGGAGGGACAGTAGAGCTCTGGGTACCAGCTCATTAGGACCTGATGGATGGACAGTAGAGCCCTGGGTACCAGTTCATTAGGACGATGGAGGGACAGTAGAGCCCTGGGTACCAGGTCATTAGGACCTGATGGAGGGACAGTAGAGCCCTGAGTACCAGGTCATTAGGACGATGGAGGGACAGTAGAGCCCTGAGTACCAGGTCATTAGGACGATGGAGGGACAGTAGAGCCCTGGGTACCAGGTCATTAGGACCTGATGGAGGGACAGTAGAGCCCTGGGTACCAGGTCATTAGGACCTGATGGAGGGACAGTAGAGCCCTGAGTACCAGGTCATTAGGACCTGCTGGAGGGACAGTAGAGCCCTGGGTACCAGGTCATTAGGACCTGATGGAGGGACAGTAGAGCCCTGGGTACCAGGTCATTAGGACCTGATGGAGGGACAGTAGAGCCCTGAGTACCAGGTCATTAGGACGATGGAGGGACAGTAGAGCCCTGAGTACCAGGTCATTAGGACCTGATGGAGGGACAGTAGAGCTCTGGGTACCAGGTCATTAGGACGATGGAGGGACAGTAGAGCCCTGGGTACCAGGTCATTAGGACCTGATGGAGGGACAGTAGAGCCCTGGGTACCAGGTCATTAGGACCTGATGGAGGAACAATAGAGCCCTGGGTACCAGGTCATTAGGACCTGATGGAGGGACAGTAGAGCCCTGGGTACCAGGTCATTAGGACCTGATGGAGGGACAGTAGAGCCCTGGGTACCAGGTCATTAGGACCTGATGGAGGGACAGTAGAGCCCTGGGTACCAGGTCATTAGGACGATGGAGGGACAGTAGAGCCCTGGGTACCAGGTCATTAGGATGATGGAGGGTCAGTAGAGCCCTGAGTACCAGGTCATTAGGACGATGGAGGGACAGTAGAGCCCTGAGTACCAGGTCATTAGGACGATGGAGGGACAGTAGAGCCCTGGGTACCAGGTCATTAGGACGATGGAAGGACAGTAGAGCCCTGGGTACCAGGTCATTAGGACCTGATGGAGGGACAGTAGAGCCCTGGGTACCAGATCATTAGGACCTGATGGAGGGACAGTAGAGCCCTGAGTACCAGGTCATTAGGACGATGGAGGGAAAGTAGAGCCCTGGGTACCAGGTCATTTTGACGATTGGAGGGACAGTAGAGCCCTGAGTACCAGGTCATTAGGACCTGATGGAGGGACAGTAGAGCTCTCGGTACCAGGTCATTAGGACCTGATGGAGGGACAGTAGAGCTCTCGGTACCAGGTCATTAGGACCTGATGGAGGGACAGTAGAGCCCTGGGTACCAGGTCATTAGGACGATGGAGGGACAGTAGAGCCCTGGGTACCAGGTCATTAGGACCTGATGGAGGGACAGTAGAGCCCTGAGTACCAGGTCATTAGGACGATGGAGGGACAGTAGAGCCCTGAGTACCAGGTCATTAGGACCTGATGGAGGGACAGTAGAGCCCTGGGTACCAGGTCATTAGGACCTGATGGAGGGACAGTAGAGCCCTGAGTACCAGGTCATTAGGACGATGGAGGGACAGTAGAGCCCTGGGTACCAGGTCATTAGGAAGATGGAAGGACAGTAGAGCCCCGGTACCAGGTCAGTAGGACCTGATGGAGGGACAGTAGAGCCCTGGGTACCAGATCATTAGGACCTGATGGAGGGACAGTAGAGCCCTGAGTACCAGGTCATTAGGACGATGGAGGGAAAGTAGAGCCCTGGGTACCAGGTCATTAGGACGATTGGAGGGACAGTAGAGCCCTGAGTACCAGGTCATTAGGACCTGATGGAGGGACAGTAGAGCTCTCTGTACCAGGTCATTAGGACCTGATGGAGGGACAGTAGAGCTCTCGGTACCAGGTCATTAGGACATGATGGAGGGACAGTAGAGCCCTGGGTACCAGGTCATTAGGACGATGGAGGGACAGTAGAGCCCTGGGTACCAGGTCATTAGGACGATGGAGGGACAGTAGAGCCCTGAGTACCAGGTCATTAGGACGATGGAGGGACAGTAGAGCCCTGAGTACCAGGTCATTAGGACCTGATGGAGGGACAGTAGAGCTCTGGGTACCAGGTCATTAGGACCTGATGGAGGGACAGTAGAGCCCTGGGTACCAGGTCATTAGGACGATGGAGGGACAGTAGAGCCCAGGGTACCAGGTCATTAGGACCTGATGGAGGGACAGTAGAGCCCTGGGTACCAGGCCATTAGAACCTGATGGAGTGACAGTAGAGTCCTGGGTACCAGGTCATTAGGACCTGATGGAGGGACAGTAGAGTTCTGGGTACCAGGTCATTAGGACCTGATGGAGGGACAATAGAGCCCTGGGTACCAGGTCATTAGGACCTGATGGAGGGACAGTAGAGCCCTGGGTACCAGGTCATTAGGACCTGATGGAGGGACAGTAGAGCCCTGGGTACCAGGTCATTAGGACCTGATGGAGGGACAGTAGAGCCCTGGGTACCAGGTCATTAGGACGATGGAGGGACAGTAGAGCCCTGGGTACCAGGTCATTAGGACGATGGAGGGTCAGTAGAGCCCTGAGTACCAGGTCATTAGGACGATGGAGGGACAGTAGAGCCCTGGGTTCAGGTCATTAGGAAGATGGAAGGACAGTAGAGCCCTGGGTACCAGGTCAGTAGGACCTGATGGAGGGACAGTAGAGCCCTGGGTACCAGATCATTAGGACCTGATGGAGGGACAGTAGAGCCCTGACTACCAGGTCATTAGGACGATGGAGGGACAGTAGAGCCCTGGGTACCAGGTCATTAGGACCTGATGGAGGGACAGTAGAGCCCTGAGTACCAGGTCATTAGGACGATGGAGGGACAGTAGAGCCCTGGGTACCAGGTCATTAGGACCTGATGGAGGGACAGTAGAGCCCTGACTACCAGGTCATTAGGACGATGGAGGGACAGTAGAGCCCTGGGTACCAGGTCATTAGGACCTGATGGAGGGACAGTAGAGCCCTGAGTACCAGGTCATTAGGACGATGGAGGGACAGTAGAGCCCTGGGTACCAGGTCATTAGGACCTGATGGAGGGACAGTAGAGCCCTGAGTACCAGGTCATTAGGACGATGGAGGGACAGTAGAGCCCTGAGTACCAGGTCATTAGGACCTGATGGAGGGACAGTAGAGCCCTGGGTACCAGGTCATTAGGACCTGATGGAGGGACAGTAGAGCCCTGAGTACCAGGTCATTAGGACCTGCTGGAGGGACAGTAGAGCCCTGGGTACCAGGTCATTAGGACCTGATGGAGAGACAGTAGAGCCCTGGGTACCAGGTCATTAGGACCTGATGGAGGGACAGTAGAGCCCTGAGTACCAGGTCATTAGGACGATGGAGGGACAGTAGAGCCCTGAGTACCAGGTCATTAGGACCTGATGGAGGGACAGTAGAGCTCTGGGTACCAGGTCATTAGGACGATGGAGGGACAGTAGAGCCCTGAGTACCAGGTCATTAGGACGATGGAGGGACAGTAGAGCCCTGGGTACCAGGTCATTAGGAAGATGGAAGGACAGTAGAGCCCCGGTACCAGGTCAGTAGGACCTGATGGAGGGACAGTAGAGCCCTGGGTACCAGATCATTAGGACCTGATGGAGGGACAGTAGAGCCCTGAGTACCAGGTCATTAGGACGATGGAGGGAAAGTAGAGCCCTGGGTACCAGGTCATTAGGACGATTGGAGGGACAGTAGAGCCCTGAGTACCAGGTCATTAGGACCTGATGGAGGGACAGTAGAGCTCTCTGTACCAGGTCATTAGGACCTGATGGAGGGACAGTAGAGCTCTCGGTACCAGGTCATTACGACATGATGGAGGGACAGTAGAGCCCTGGGTACCAGGTCATTAGGACGATGGAGGGACAGTAGAGCCCTGGGTACCAGGTCATTAGGACGATGGAGGGACAGTAGAGCCCTGAGTACCAGGTCATTAGGACGATGGAGGGACAGTAGAGCCCTGAGTACCAGGTCATTAGGACGATGGAGGGACAGTAGAGCCCTGAGTACCAGGTCATTAGGACCTGATGGAGGGACAGTAGAGCCCTGGGTACCAGGTCATTAGGACCTGATGGAGGGACAGTAGAGCCCTGAGTACCAGGTCATTAGGACGATGGAGGGACAGTAGAGCCCTGGGTACCAGGTCATTAGGAAGATGGAAGGACAGTAGAGCCCCGGTACCAGGTCAGTAGGACCTGATGGAGGGACAGTAGAGCCCTGGGTACCAGATCATTAGGACCTGATGGAGGGACAGTAGAGCCCTGAGTACCAGGTCATTAGGACGATGGAGGGAAAGTAGAGCCCTGGGTACCAGGTCATTAGGACGATTGGAGGGACAGTAGAGCCCTGAGTACCAGGTCATTAGGACCTGATGGAGGGACAGTAGAGCTCTCTGTACCAGGTCATTAGGACCTGATGGAGGGACAGTAGAGCTCTCGGTACCAGGTCATTAGGACATGATGGAGGGACAGTAGAGCCCTGGGTACCAGGTCATTAGGACGATGGAGGGACAGTAGAGCCCTGGGTACCAGGTCATTAGGACGATGGAGGGACAGTAGAGCCCTGAGTACCAGGTCATTAGGACGATGGAGGGACAGTAGAGCCCTGAGTACCAGGTCATTAGGACCTGATGGAGGGACAGTAGAGCTCTGGGTACCAGGTCATTAGGACCTGATGGAGGGACAGTAGAGCCCTGGGTACCAGGTCATTAGGACGATGGAGGGACAGTAGAGCCCAGGGTACCAGGTCATTAGGACCTGATGGAGGGACAGTAGAGCCCTGGGTACCAGGCCATTAGAACCTGATGGAGTGACAGTAGAGTCCTGGGTACCAGGTCATTAGGACCTGATGGAGGGACAGTAGATTTCTGGGTACCAGGTCATTAGGACCTGATGGAGGGACAATAGAGCCCTGGGTACCAGGTCATTAGGACCTGATGGAGGGACAGTAGAGCCCTGGGTACCAGGTCATTAGGACCTGATGGAGGGACAGTAGAGCCCTGGGTACCAGGTCATTAGGACCTGATGGAGGGACAGTAGAGCCCTGGGTACCAGGTCATTAGGACGATGGAGGGACAGTAGAGCCCTGGGTACCAGGTCATTAGGACGATGGAGGGTCAGTAGAGCCCTGAGTACCAGGTCATTAGGACGATGGAGGGACAGTAGAGCCCTGGGTACCAGGTCATTAGGAAGATGGAAGGACAGTAGAGCCCTGGGTACCAGGTCAGTAGGACCTGATGGAGGGACAGTAGAGCCCTGGGTACCAGATCATTAGGACCTGATGGAGGGACAGTAGAGCCCTGACTACCAGGTCATTAGGACGATGGAGGGACAGTAGAGCCCTGGGTACCAGGTCATTAGGACCTGATGGAGGGACAGTAGAGCCCTGAGTACCAGGTCATTAGGACGATGGAGGGACAGTAGAGCCCTGGGTACCAGGTCATTAGGACCTGATGGAGGGACAGTAGAGCCCTGAGTACCAGGTCATTAGGACGATGGAGGGACAGTAGAGCCCTGAGTACCAGGTCATTAGGATCTGATGGAGGGACAGTAGAGCCCTGGGTACCAGGTCATTAGGACGATGGAGGGACAGTAGAGACCTGGGTACCAGGTCATTAGGACCTGATGGAGGGACAGTAGAGCCCTGGGTACCAGGTCATTAGGACCTGATGGAGGGACAGTAGAACCCTGAGTACCAGGTCATTAGGACCTGCTGGAGGGACAGTAGAGCCCTGGGTACCAGGTCATTAGGACCTGATGGAGAGACAGTAGAGCCCTGGGTACCAGGTCATTAGGACCTGATGGAGGGACAGTAGAGCCCTGAGTACCAGGTCATTAGGACGATGGAGGGACAGTAGAGCCCTGAGTACCAGGTCATTAGGACCTGATGGAGGGACAGTAGAGCTCTGGGTACCAGGTCATTAGGACGATGGAGGGACAGTAGAGCCCTGAGTACCAGGTCATTAGGACGATGGAGGGACAGTAGAGCCCTGGGTACCAGGTCATTAGGAAGATGGAAGGACAGTAGAGCCCCGGTACCAGGTCAGTAGGACCTGATGGAGGGACAGTAGAGCCCTGGGTACCAGATCATTAGGACCTGATGGAGGGACAGTAGAGCCCTGAGTACCAGGTCATTAGGACGATGGAGGGAAAGTAGAGCCCTGGGTACCAGGTCATTAGGACGATTGGAGGGACAGTAGAGCCCTGAGTACCAGGTCATTAGGACCTGATGGAGGGACAGTAGAGCTCTCTGTACCAGGTCATTAGGACCTGATGGAGGGACAGTAGAGCTCTCGGTACCAGGTCATTACGACATGATGGAGGGACAGTAGAGCCCTGGGTACCAGGTCATTAGGACGATGGAGGGACAGTAGAGCCCTGGGTACCAGGTCATTAGGACGATGGAGGGACAGTAGAGCCCTGAGTACCAGGTCATTAGGACGATGGAGGGACAGTAGAGCCCTGAGTACCAGGTCATTAGGACCTGATGGAGAGACAGTAGAGCTCTGGGTACCAGGTCATTAGGACCTGATGGAGGGACAGTAGAGCCCTGGGTACCAGGTCATTAGGACGATGGAGGGACAGTAGAGCCCAGGGTACCAGGTCATTAGGACCTGATGGAGGGACAGTAGAGCCCTGGGTACCAGGCCATTAGAACCTGATGGAGTGACAGTAGAGTCCTGGGTACCAGGTCATTAGGACCTGATGGAGGGACAGTAGAGTTCTGGGTACCAGGTCATTAGGACCTGATGGAGGGACAATAGAGCCCTGGGTACCAGGTCATTAGGACCTGATGGAGGGACAGTAGAGCCCTGGGTACCAGGTCATTAGGACCTGATGGAGGGACAGTAGAGCCCTGGGTACCAGGTCATTAGGACCTGATGGAGGGACAGTAGAGCCCTGGGTACCAGGTCATTAGGACGATGGAGGGACAGTAGAGCCCTGGGTACCAGGTCATTAGGACCTGATGGAGGGACAGTAGAGCCCTGAGTACCAGGTCATTAGGACGATGGAGGGACAGTAGAGCCCTGAGTACCAGGTCATTAGGACCTGATGGAGGGACAGTAGAGCCCTGGGTACCAGGTCATTAGGACGATGGAGGGACAGTAGAGCCCTGGGTACCAGGTCATTAGGACCTGATGGAGGGACAGTAGAGCCCTGGGTACCAGGTCATTAGGACCTGATGGAGGGACAGTAGAGCCCTGAGTACCAGGTCATTAGGACCTGCTGGAGGGACAGTAGAGCCCTGGGTACCAGGTCATTAGGACCTGATGGAGGGACAGTAGAGCCCTGGGTACCAGGTCATTAGGACCTGATGGAGGGACAGTAGAGCCCTGAGTACCAGGTCATTAGGACGATGGAGGGACAGTAGAGCCCTGAGTACCAGGTCATTAGGACCTGATGGAGGGACAGTAGAGCTCTGATTACCAGGTCATTTCGACCTGATGGAGGGACAGTAGAGCCCTGGGTACCAGGTCATTAGGACCTGATGGAGGGACAGTAGAGCCCTGAGTACCAGGTCATTAGGACGATGGAGGGACAGTAGAGCCCTGAGTACCAGGTCATTAGGACGATGGAGGGACAGTAGAGCCCTGGGTACCAGGTCATTAGGACGATGGAGGGTCAGTAGAGCCCTGAGTACCAGGTCATTAGGACGATGGAGGGACAGTAGAGCCCTGGGTACCAGGTCATTAGGACCTGATGGAGGGACAGTAGAGCTCTCGGTACCAGGTCATTAGGACCTGATGGAGGGACAGTAGAGCTCTCGGTACCAGGTCATTAGGACCTGATGGAGGGACAGTAGAGCCCTGGGTACCAGGTCATTAGGACGATGGAGGGACAGTAGAGCCCTGGGTACCAGGTCATTAGGACGATGGAGGGACAGTAGAGCCCTGAGTACCAGGTCATTAGGACGATGGAGGGAGAGTAGAGCCCTGAGTACCAGGTCATTAGAACCTGATGGAGGGACAGTAGAGCCCTGGGTACCAGGTCATTAGGACGATGGTAGGGACAGTAGAGCCCTGGGTACCAGGTCATTAGGACCTGATGGAGGGACAGTAGAGCCCTGGGTACCAGGTCATTAGGACCTGATGGAGGGACAGTAGAGCCCTGAGTACCAGGTCATTAGGACCTGCTGGAGGGACATTAGAGCCCTGGGTACCAGGTCATTAGGACCTGATGGAGGAACAATAGAGCCCTGGGTACCAGGTCATTAGGACCTGATGGAGGGACAGTAGAGCCCTGGGTACCAGGTCATTAGGACCTGATGGAGGGACAGTAGAGCCCTGGGTACCAGGTCATTAGGACCTGATGGAGGGACAGTAGAGCCCTGGGTACCAGGTCATTAGGACGATGGAGGGACAGTAGAGCTCTGGGTACCAGGTCATTAGGACGATCGAGGGTCAGTAGAGCCCTGAGTACCAGGTCATTAGGACGATGGAGGGACAGTAGAGCCCTGAGTACCAGGTCATTAGGACGATGGAGGGACAGTAGAGCCCTGGGTACCAGGTCATTAGGACGATGGAAGGACAGTAGAGCCCTGGGTACCAGGTCATTAGGACCTGATGGAGGGACAGTAGAGCCCTGGGTACCAGATCATTAGGACCTGATGGAGGGACAGTAGAGCCCTGAGTACCAGGTCATTAGGACGTTGGAGGGAAAGTAGAGCCCTGGGTACCAGGTCATTAGGACGATTGGAGGGGCAGTAGAGCCCTGAGTACCAGGTCATTAGGACCTGATGGAGGGACAGTAGAGCTCTCGGTACCAGGTCATTAGGACCTGATGGAGGGACAGTAGAGCTCTCGGTACCAGGTCATTAGGACCTGATGGAGGGACAGTAGAGCCCTGGGTACCAGGTCATTAGGACGATGGAGGGACAGTAGAGCCCTGGGTACCAGGTCATTAGGACGATGGAGGGACAGTAGAGCCCTGAGTACCAGATCATTAGGACGATGGAGGGACAGTAGAGCCCTGAGTACCAGGTCATTAGGACCTGATGGAGGGACAGTAGAGCTCTGGGTACCAGGTCATTAGGACCTGATGGAGGGACAGTAGAGCCCTGGGTACCAGGTCATTAGGACGATGGAGGGACAGTAGAGCCCTGGGTACCAGGTCATTAGGACATGATGGAGGGACAGTAGAGCCCTGAGTACCAGGTCATTAGGACGATGGAGGGACAGTAGAGCCCTGAGTACCAGGTCATTAGGACCTGATGGAGGGACAGTAGAGCCCTGGGTACCAGGTTATTAGGACCTGATGGAGGGACAGTAGAGCCCTGGGTACCAGGTCATTAGGACCTGATGGAGGGACAGTAGAGCCGTGAGTACCAGGTCATTAGGACCTGCTGGAGGGACAGTAGAGCCCTGGGTACCAGATCATTAGGACCTGATGGAGGGACAGTAGAGCCCTGAGTACCAGGTCATTAGGACGATGGAGGGAAAGTAGAGTCCTGGGTACCAGGTCATTAGGACGATTGGAGGGACAGTAGAGCCCTGAGTACCAGGTCATTAGGACCTGATGGAGGGACAGTAGAGCTCTCGGTACCAGGTCATTAGGACCTGATGGAGGGACAGTAGAGCTCTCGGTACCAGGTCATTAGGACCTGATGGAGGGACAGTAGAGCCCTGGGTACCAGGTCATTAGGACGATGGAGGGACAGTAGAGCCCTGAGTACCAGGTCATTAGGACGATGGAGGGACAGTAGAGCCCTGAGTACCAGATCATTAGGACGATGGAGGGACAGTAGAGCCCTGAGTACCAGGTCATTAGGACCTGATGGAGGGACAGTAGAGCTCTGGGTACCAGGTCATTAGGACCTGATGGAGGGACAGTAGAGCCCTGGGTACCAGGTCATTAGGACGATGGAGGGACAGTAGAGCCCTGGGTACCAGGTCATTAGGACATGATGGAGGGACAGTAGAGCCATGAGTACCAGGTCATTAGGACGATGGAGGGACAGTAGAGCCCTGAGTACCAGGTCATTAGGACCTGATGGAGGGACAGTAGAGCCCTGGGTACCAGGTCATTAGGACGATGGAGGGACAGTAGAGCCCTGGGTACCAGGTCATTAGGACCTGATGGAGGGACAGTAGAGCCCTGGGTACCAGGTCATTAGGACCTGATGGAGGGACAGTAGAGCCCTGGGTACCAGGTCATTAGGACCTGATGGAGGGACAGTAGAGCCCTGAGTACCAGGTCATTAGGACGATGGAGGGACAGTAGAGCCCTGGGTACCAGGTCATTAGGACGATGGAAGGACAGTAGAGCCCTGGGTACCAGGTCATTAGGACCTGATGGAGGGACAGTAGAGCCCTGGGTACCAGATCATTAGGACCTGATGGAGGGACAGTAGAGCCCTGAGTACCAGGTCATTAGGACGTTGGAGGGAAAGTAGAGCCCTGGGTACCAGGTCATTAGGACGATTGGAGGGGCAGTAGAGCCCTGAGTACCAGGTCATTAGGACCTGATGGAGGGACAGTAGAGCTCTCGGTACCAGGTCATTAGGACCTGATGGAGGGACAGTAGAGCTCTCGGTACCAGGTCATTAGGACCTGATGGAGGGACAGTAGAGCCCTGGGTACCAGGTCATTAGGACGATGGAGGGACAGTAGAGCCCTGGGTACCAGGTCATTAGGACGATGGAGGGACAGTAGAGCCCTGAGTACCAGATCATTAGGACGATGGAGGGACAGTAGAGCCCTGAGTACCAGGTCATTAGGACCTGATGGAGGGACAGTAGAGCTCTGGGTACCAGGTCATTAGGACCTGATGGAGGGACAGTAGAGCCCTGGGTACCAGGTCATTAGGACGATGGAGGGACAGTAGAGCCCTGGGTACCAGGTCATTAGGACATGATGGAGGGACAGTAGAGCCCTGAGTACCAGGTCATTAGGACGATGGAGGGACAGTAGAGCCCTGAGTACCAGGTCATTAGGACCTGATGGAGGGACAGTAGAGCCCTGGGTACCAGGTTATTAGGACCTGATGGAGGGACAGTAGAGCCCTGGGTACCAGGTCATTAGGACCTGATGGAGGGACAGTAGAGCCGTGAGTACCAGGTCATTAGGACCTGCTGGAGGGACAGTAGAGCCCTGGGTACCAGATCATTAGGACCTGATGGAGGGACAGTAGAGCCCTGAGTACCAGGTCATTAGGACGATGGAGGGAAAGTAGAGTCCTGGGTACCAGGTCATTAGGACGATTGGAGGGACAGTAGAGCCCTGAGTACCAGGTCATTAGGACCTGATGGAGGGACAGTAGAGCTCTCGGTACCAGGTCATTAGGACCTGATGGAGGGACAGTAGAGCTCTCGGTACCAGGTCATTAGGACCTGATGGAGGGACAGTAGAGCCCTGGGTACCAGGTCATTAGGACGATGGAGGGACAGTAGAGCCCTGAGTACCAGGTCATTAGGACGATGGAGGGACAGTAGAGCCCTGAGTACCAGATCATTAGGACGATGGAGGGACAGTAGAGCCCTGAGTACCAGGTCATTAGGACCTGATGGAGGGACAGTAGAGCTCTGGGTACCAGGTCATTAGGACCTGATGGAGGGACAGTAGAGCCCTGGGTACCAGGTCATTAGGACGATGGAGGGACAGTAGAGCCCTGGGTACCAGGTCATTAGGACATGATGGAGGGACAGTAGAGCCATGAGTACCAGGTCATTAGGACGATGGAGGGACAGTAGAGCCCTGAGTACCAGGTCATTAGGACCTGATGGAGGGACAGTAGAGCCCTGGGTACCAGGTCATTAGGACGATGGAGGGACAGTAGAGCCCTGGGTACCAGGTCATTAGGACCTGATGGAGGGACAGTAGAGCCCTGGGTACCAGGTCATTAGGACCTGATGGAGGGACAGTAGAGCCCTGGGTACCAGGTCATTAGGACCTGATGGAGGGACAGTAGAGCCCTGAGTACCAGGTCATTAGGACCTGCTGGAGGGACAGTAGAGCCCTGGGTACCAGGTCATTAGGACCTGATGGAGGAACAATAGAGCCCTGGGTACCAGGTCATTAGGACCTGATGGAGGGACAGTAGAGCCCTGGGTACCAGGTCATTAGGACCTGATGGAGGGACAGTAGAGCCCTGGGTACCAGGTCATTAGGACCTGATGGAGGGACAGTAGAGCCCTGGGTACCAGGTCATTAGGACGATGGAGGGACAGTAGAGCCCTGGGTACCAGGTCATTAGGATGATGGAGGGTCAGTAGAGCCCTGAGTACCAGGTCATTAGGACGATGGAGGGACAGTAGAGCCCTGAGTACCAGGTCATTAGGACGATGGAGGGACAGTAGAGCCCTGGGTACCAGGTCATTAGGACGATGGAAGGACAGTAGAGCCCTGGGTACCAGGTCATTAGGACCTGATGGAGGGACAGTAGAGCCCTGGGTACCAGATCATTAGGACCTGATGGAGGGACAGTAGAGCCCTGAGTACCAGGTCATTAGGACGATGGAGGGAAAGTAGAGCCCTGGGTACCAGGTCATTAGGACGATTGGAGGGACAGTAGAGCCCTGAGTACCAGGTCATTAGGACCTGATGGAGGGACAGTAGAGCTCTCGGTACCATGTCATTAGGACCTGATGGAGGGACAGTAGAGATCTCGGTACCAGGTCATTAGGACCTGATGGAGGGACAGTAGAGCCCTGGGTACCAGGTCATTAGGACGATGGAGGGACAGTAGAGCCCTGGGTACCAGGTCATTAGGACGATGGAGGGACAGTAGAGCCCTGAGTACCAGGTCATTAGGACGATGGAGGGACAGTAGAGCCCTGAGTACCAGGTCATTAGGACCTGATGGAGGGACAGTAGAGCCCTGGGTACCAGGTCATTAGGACCTGATGGAGGGACAGTAGAGCCCTGAGTACCAGGTCATTAGGACGATGGAGGGACAGTAGAGCCCTGAGTACCAGGTCATTAGGACCTGATGGAGGGACAGTAGAGCCCTGGGTACCAGGTCATTAGGACGATGGAGGGACAGTAGAGCCCTGGGTACCAGGTCATTAGGACCTGATGGAGGGACAGTAGAGCCCTGGGTACCAGGTCATTAGGACCTGATGGAGGGACAGTAGAGCCCTGAGTACCAGGTCATTAGGACCTGCTGGAGGGACAGTAGAGCCCTGGGTACCAGGTCATTAGGACCTGATGGAGGGACAGTAGAGCCCTGGGTAGCAGGTCATTAGGACCTGATGGAGGGGCAGTAGAGCCCTGAGTACCAGGTCATTAGGACGATGGAGGGACAGTAGAGCCCTGAGTACCAGGTCATTAGGACCTGATGGAGGGACAGTAGAGCTCTGGGTACCAGGTCATTAGGACCTGATGGAGGGACAGTAGAGCCCTGGGTACCAGGTAATTAGGACCTGATGGAGGGACAGTAGAGCCCTGAGTACCAGGTCATTAGGACGATGGAGGGACAGTAGAGCCCTGAGTACCAGGTCATTAGGACCTGATGGAGGGACAGTAGAGCTCTGGGTACCAGGTCATTAGGACGATGGAGGGACAGTAGAGCCCTGGGTACCAGGTCATTAGGACCTGATGGAGGGACAGTAGAGCCCTGGGTACCAGGTCATTAGGACCTGATGGAGGGACAGTAGAGCCCTGAGTACCAGGTCATTAGGACCTGCTGGAGGGACAGTAGAGCCCTGGGTACCAGGTCATTAGGACCTGATGGAGGAACAATAGAGCCCTGGGTACCAGGTCATTAGGACCTGATGGAGGGACAGTAGAGCCCTGGGTACCAGGTCATTAGGACCTGATGGAGGGACAGTAGAGCCCTGGGTACCAGGTCATTAGGACCTGATGGAGGGACAGTAGAGCCCTGGGTACCAGGTCATTAGGACGATAGAGGGACAGTAGAGCCCTGGGTACCAGGTCATTAGGATGATGGAGGGTCAGTAGAGCCCTGAGTACCAGGTCATTAGGACGATGGAGGGACAGTAGAGCCCTGAGTACCAGGTCATTAGGACGATGGAGGGACAGTAGAGCCCTGGGTACCAGGTCATTAGGACGATGGAAGGACAGTAGAGCCCTGAGTACCAGGTCATTAGGACCTGATGGAGGGACAGTAGAGCCCTGGGTACCAGATCATTAGGACCTGATGGAGGGACAGTAGAGCCCTGAGTACCAGGTCATTAGGACGATGGAGGGAAAGTAGAGCCCTGGGTACCAGGTCATTAGGACGATTGGAGGGACAGTAGAGCCCTGAGTACCAGGTCATTAGGACCTGATGGAGGGACAGTAGAGCTCTCGGTACCAGGTCATTAGGACCTGATGGAGGGACAGTAGAGCTCTCGGTACCAGGTCATTAGGACCTGATGGAGGGACAGTAGAGCCCTGGGTACCAGGTCATTAGGGCGTTGGAGGGACAGTAGAGCCCTGGGTACCAGGTCATTAGGACGATGGAGGGACAGTAGAGCCCTGAGTACCAGGTCATTAGGACGATGGAGGGACAGTAGAGCCCTGAGTACCAGGTCATTAGGACCTGATGGAGGGACAGTAGAGCTCTGGGTACCAGGTCATTAGGACCTGATGGATGGACAGTAGAGCCCTGGGTACCAGGTCATTAGGACGATGGAGGGACAGTAGAGCCCTGGGTACCAGGTCATTAGGACCTGATGGAGGGACAGTAGAGCCCTGAGTACCAGGTCATTAGGACGATGGAGGGACAGTAGAGCCCTGAGTACCAGGTCATTAGGACCTGATAGAGGGACAGTAGAGCCCTGGGTACCAGGTCATTAGGACGATGGAGGGACAGTAGAGCCCTGGGTACCAGGTCATTAGGACCTGATGGAGGGACAGTAGAGCCCTGGGTACCAGGTCATTAGGACCTGATGGAGGGACAGTAGAGCCCTGAGTACCAGGTCATTAGGACCTGCTGGAGGGACAGTAGAGCCCTGGGTACCAGGTCATTAGGACCTGATGGAGGGACAGTAGAGCCCTGGGTACCAGGTCATTAGGACCTGATGGAGGGACAGTAGAGCCCTGAGTACCAGGTCATTAGGACGATGGAGGGACAGTAGAGCCCTGAGTACCAGGTCATTAGGACCTGATGGAGGGACAGTAGAGCTCTGGGTACCAGGTCATTAGGACGATGGAGGGACAGTAGAGCCCTGGGTACCAGGTCATTAGGACCTGATGGAGGGACAGTAGAGCCCTGGGTACCAGGTCATTAGGACCTGATGGAGGAACAATAGAGCCCTGGGTACCAGGTCATTAGGACCTGATGGAGGGACAGTAGAGCCCTGGGTACCAGGTCATTAGGACCTGATGGAGGGACAGTAGAGCCCTGGGTACCAGGTCATTAGGACCTGATGGAGGGACAGTAGAGCCCTGGGTACCAGGTCATTAGGACGATGGAGGGACAGTAGAGCCCTGGGTACCAGGTCATTAGGATGATGGAGGGTCAGTAGAGCCCAGAGTACCAGGTCATTAGGACGATGGAGGGACAGTAGAGCCCTGAGTACCAGGTCATTAGGACGATGGAGGGACAGTAGAGCCCTGGGTACCAGGTTATTAGGACGATGGAAGGACAGTAGAGCCCTGGGTACCAGGTCATTAGGACCTGATGGAGGGACAGTAGAGCCCTGGGTACCAGGTCATTAGGACCTGATGGAGGGACAGTAGAGCCCTGAGTACCAGGTCATTAGGACGATGGAGGGAAAGTAGAGCCCTGGGTACCAGGTCATTTTGACGATTGGAGGGACAGTAGAGCCCTGAGTACCAGGTCATTAGGACCTGATGGAGGGACAGTAGAGCTCTCGGTACCAGGTCATTAGGACCTGATGGAGGGACAGTAGAGCTCTCGGTACCAGGTCATTAGGACCTGATGGAGGGACAGTAGAGCCCTGGGTACCAGGTCATTAGGACGATGGAGGGACAGTAGAGCCCTGGGTACCAGGTCATTAGGACGATGGAGGGACAGTAGAGCCCTGAGTACCAGGTCATTAGGACGATGGAGGGACAGTAGAGCCCTGAGTACCAGGTCATTAGGACCTGATGGAGGGACAGTAGAGCTCTGGGTACCAGGTCATTAGGACCTGATGGAGGGACAGTAGAGCCCTGGGTACCAGGTCATTAGGACGATGGAGGGACAGTAGAGCCCTGGGTACCAGGTCATTAGGACCTGATGGAGGGACAGTAGAGCCCTGAGTACCAGGTCATTAGGACGATGGAGGGACAGTAGAGCCCTGAGTACCAGGTCATTAGGATCTGATGGAGGGACAGTAGAGCCCTGGGTACCAGGTCATTAGGACGATGGAGGGACAGTAGAGCCCTGGGTACCAGGTCATTAGGACCTGATGGAGGGACAGTAGAGCCCTGGGTACCAGGTCATTAGGACCTGATGGAGGGACAGTAGAGCCCTGAGTACCAGGTCATTAGGACCTGCTGGAGGGACAGTAGAGCCCTGGGTACCAGGTCATTAGGACCTGATGGAGAGACAGTAGAGCCCTGGGTACCAGGTCATTAGGACCTGATGGAGGGACAGTAGAGCCCTGAGTACCAGGTCATTAGGACGATGGAGGGACAGTAGAGCCCTGAGTACCAGGTCATTAGGACCTGATGGAGGGACAGTAGAGCTCTGGGTACCAGGTCATTAGGACGATGGAGGGACAGTAGAGCCCTGGGTACCAGGTCATTAGGACCTGATGGAGGGACAGTAGAGCCCTGGGTACCAGGTCATTAGGACCTGATGGAGGGACAGTAGAGCCCTGAGTACCAGGTCATTAGGACCTGCTGGAGGGACAGTAGAGCCCTGGGTACCAGGTCATTAGGACCTGATGGAGGAACAATAGAGCCCTGGGTACCAGGTCATTAGGACCTGATGGAGGGACAGTAGAGCCCTGGGTACCAGGTCATTAGGACCTAATGGAGGGACAGTAGAGCCCTGGGTACCAGGTCATTAGGACCTGATGGAGGGACAGTAGAGCCCTGGGTACCAGGTCATTAGGACGATGGAGGGACAGTAGAGCCCTGGGTACCAGGTCATTAGGACGATGGAGGGACAGTAGAGCCCTGGGGACCAGGTCATTAGGAAGATGGAAGGACAGTAGAGCCCTGGGTACCAGGTCAGTAGGACGATGGAGGGACAGTAGAGCCCTGGGTACCAGGTCATTAGGAAGATGGAAGGACAGTAGAGCCCTGGGTACCAGGTAATTAGGACCTGATGGAGGGACAGTAGAGCCCTGAGTACCAGGTCATTAGGACGATGGAGGGACAGTAGAGCCCTGAGTACCAGGTCATTAGGACCTGATGGAGGGACAGTAGAGCTCTGGGTACCAGGTCATTAGGACGATGGAGGGACAGTAGAGCCCTGGGTACCAGGTCATTAGGACCTGATGGAGGGACAGTAGAGCCCTGGGTACCAGGTCATTAGGACCTGATGGAGGGACAGTAGAGCCCTGAGTACCAGGTCATTAGGACCTGCTGGAGGGACAGTAGAGCCCTGGGTACCAGGTCATTAGGACCTGATGGAGGAACAATAGAGCCCTGGGTACCAGGTCATTAGGACCTGATGGAGGGACAGTAGAGCCCTGGGTACCAGGTCATTAGGACCTGATGGAGGGACAGTAGAGCCCTGGGTACCAGGTCATTAGGACCTGATGGAGGGACAGTAGAGCCCTGGGTACCAGGTCATTAGGACGATAGAGGGACAGTAGAGCCCTGGGTACCAGGTCATTAGGATGATGGAGGGTCAGTAGAGCCCTGAGTACCAGGTCATTAGGACGATGGAGGGACAGTAGAGCCCTGAGTACCAGGTCATTAGGACGATGGAGGGACAGTAGAGCCCTGGGTACCAGGTCATTAGGACGATGGAAGGACAGTAGAGCCCTGAGTACCAGGTCATTAGGACCTGATGGAGGGACAGTAGAGCCCTGGGTACCAGATCATTAGGACCTGATGGAGGGACAGTAGAGCCCTGAGTACCAGGTCATTAGGACGATGGAGGGAAAGTAGAGCCCTGGGTACCAGGTCATTAGGACGATTGGAGGGACAGTAGAGCCCTGAGTACCAGGTCATTAGGACCTGATGGAGGGACAGTAGAGCTCTCGGTACCAGGTCATTAGGACCTGATGGAGGGACAGTAGAGCTCTCGGTACCAGGTCATTAGGACCTGATGGAGGGACAGTAGAGCCCTGGGTACCAGGTCATTAGGGCGTTGGAGGGACAGTAGAGCCCTGGGTACCAGGTCATTAGGACGATGGAGGGACAGTAGAGCCCTGAGTACCAGGTCATTAGGACGATGGAGGGACAGTAGAGCCCTGAGTACCAGGTCATTAGGACCTGATGGAGGGACAGTAGAGCTCTGGGTACCAGGTCATTAGGACCTGATGGATGGACAGTAGAGCCCTGGGTACCAGGTCATTAGGACGATGGAGGGACAGTAGAGCCCTGGGTACCAGGTCATTAGGACCTGATGGAGGGACAGTAGAGCCCTGAGTACCAGGTCATTAGGACGATGGAGGGACAGTAGAGCCCTGAGTACCAGGTCATTAGGACCTGATAGAGGGACAGTAGAGCCCTGGGTACCAGGTCATTAGGACGATGGAGGGACAGTAGAGCCCTGGGTACCAGGTCATTAGGACCTGATGGAGGGACAGTAGAGCCCTGGGTACCAGGTCATTAGGACCTGATGGAGGGACAGTAGAGCCCTGAGTACCAGGTCATTAGGACCTGCTGGAGGGACAGTAGAGCCCTGGGTACCAGGTCATTAGGACCTGATGGAGGGACAGTAGAGCCCTGGGTACCAGGTCATTAGGACCTGATGGAGGGACAGTAGAGCCCTGAGTACCAGGTCATTAGGACGATGGAGGGACAGTAGAGCCCTGAGTACCAGGTCATTAGGACCTGATGGAGGGACAGTAGAGCTCTGGGTACCAGGTCATTAGGACGATGGAGGGACAGTAGAGCCCTGGGTACCAGGTCATTAGGACCTGATGGAGGGACAGTAGAGCCCTGGGTACCAGGTCATTAGGACCTGATGGAGGAACAATAGAGCCCTGGGTACCAGGTCATTAGGACCTGATGGAGGGACAGTAGAGCCCTGGGTACCAGGTCATTAGGACCTGATGGAGGGACAGTAGAGCCCTGGGTACCAGGTCATTAGGACCTGATGGAGGGACAGTAGAGCCCTGGGTACCAGGTCATTAGGACGATGGAGGGACAGTAGAGCCCTGGGTACCAGGTCATTAGGATGATGGAGGGTCAGTAGAGCCCAGAGTACCAGGTCATTAGGACGATGGAGGGACAGTAGAGCCCTGAGTACCAGGTCATTAGGACGATGGAGGGACAGTAGAGCCCTGGGTACCAGGTCATTAGGACGATGGAAGGACAGTAGAGCCCTGGGTACCAGGTCATTAGGACCTGATGGAGGGACAGTAGAGCCCTGGGTACCAGGTCATTAGGACCTGATGGAGGGACAGTAGAGCCCTGAGTACCAGGTCATTAGGACGATGGAGGGAAAGTAGAGCCCTGGGTACCAGGTCATTTTGACGATTGGAGGGACAGTAGAGCCCTGAGTACCAGGTCATTAGGACCTGATGGAGGGACAGTAGAGCTCTCGGTACCAGGTCATTAGGACCTGATGGAGGGACAGTAGAGCTCTCGGTACCAGGTCATTAGGACCTGATGGAGGGACAGTAGAGCCCTGGGTACCAGGTCATTAGGACGATGGAGGGACAGTAGAGCCCTGGGTACCAGGTCATTAGGACGATGGAGGGACAGTAGAGCCCTGAGTACCAGGTCATTAGGACGATGGAGGGACAGTAGAGCCCTGAGTACCAGGTCATTAGGACCTGATGGAGGGACAGTAGAGCTCTGGGTACCAGGTCATTAGGACCTGATGGAGGGACAGTAGAGCCCTGGGTACCAGGTCATTAGGACGATGGAGGGACAGTAGAGCCCTGGGTACCAGGTCATTAGGACCTGATGGAGGGACAGTAGAGCCCTGAGTACCAGGTCATTAGGACGATGGAGGGACAGTAGAGCCCTGAGTACCAGGTCATTAGGATCTGATGGAGGGACAGTAGAGCCCTGGGTACCAGGTCATTAGGACGATGGAGGGACAGTAGAGCCCTGGGTACCAGGTCATTAGGACCTGATGGAGGGACAGTAGAGCCCTGGGTACCAGGTCATTAGGACCTGATGGAGGGACAGTAGAGCCCTGAGTACCAGGTCATTAGGACCTGCTGGAGGGACAGTAGAGCCCTGGGTACCAGGTCATTAGGACCTGATGGAGAGACAGTAGAGCCCTGGGTACCAGGTCATTAGGACCTGATGGAGGGACAGTAGAGCCCTGAGTACCAGGTCATTAGGACGATGGAGGGACAGTAGAGCCCTGAGTACCAGGTCATTAGGACCTGATGGAGGGACAGTAGAGCTCTGGGTACCAGGTCATTAGGACGATGGAGGGACAGTAGAGCCCTGGGTACCAGGTCATTAGGACCTGATGGAGGGACAGTAGAGCCCTGGGTACCAGGTCATTAGGACCTGATGGAGGGACAGTAGAGCCCTGAGTACCAGGTCATTAGGACCTGCTGGAGGGACAGTAGAGCCCTGGGTACCAGGTCATTAGGACCTGATGGAGGAACAATAGAGCCCTGGGTACCAGGTCATTAGGACCTGATGGAGGGACAGTAGAGCCCTGGGTACCAGGTCATTAGGACCTAATGGAGGGACAGTAGAGCCCTGGGTACCAGGTCATTAGGACCTGATGGAGGGACAGTAGAGCCCTGGGTACCAGGTCATTAGGACGATGGA
Organism: Salvelinus fontinalis; assembly: GCF_029448725.1. Classification (NCBI taxonomy): domain Eukaryota; kingdom Metazoa; phylum Chordata; class Actinopteri; order Salmoniformes; family Salmonidae; genus Salvelinus; species Salvelinus fontinalis. The sequence continues at coordinate 178,132 of NW_026600321.1, forward strand.
GGGACAGTAGAGCCCTGGGTACCAGGTCATTAGGACGATGGAGGGACAGTAGAGCCCTGGGGACCAGGTCATTAGGAAGATGGAAGGACAGTAGAGCCCTGGGTACCAGGTCAGTAGGACGATGGAGGGACAGTAGAGCCCTGGGTACCAGGTCATTAGGAAGATGGAAGGACAGTAGAGCCCTGGGTACCAGGTCAGTAGGACCTGATGGAGGGACAGTAGAGCCCTGGGTACCAGATCATTAGGACCTGATGGAGGGACAGTAGAGCCCTGAGTACCAGGTCATTAGGACGATGGAGGGAAAGTAGAGCCCTGGGTACCAGGTCATTAGGACGATTGGAGGGACAGTAGAGCCCTGAGTACCAGGTCATTAGGACCTGATGGAGGGACAGTAGAGCTCTCTGTACCAGGTCATTAGGACCTGATGGAGGGACAGTAGAGCTCTCGGTACCAGGTCATTAGGACATGATGGAGGGACAGTAGAGCCCTGGGTACCAGGTCATTAGGACGATGGAGGGACAGTAGAGCCCTGGGTACCAGGTCATTAGGACGATGGAGGGACAGTAGAGCCCTGAGTACCAGGTCATTAGGACGATGGAGGGACAGTAGAGCCCTGAGTACCAGGTCATTAGGACCTGATGGAGGGACAGTAGAGCTCTGGGTACCAGGTCATTAGGACCTGATGGAGGGACAGTAGAGCCCTGGGTACCAGGTCATTAGGACGATGGAGGGACAGTAGAGCCCAGGGTACCACGTCATTAGGACCTGATGGAGGGACAGTAGAGCCCTGGGTACCAGGCCATTAGAACCTGATGGAGTGACAGTAGAGTCCTGGGTACCAGGTCATTAGGACCTGATGGAGGGACAGTAGAGTTCTGGGTACCAGGTCATTAGGACCTGATGGAGGGACAATAGAGCCCTGGGTACCAGGTCATTAGGACCTGATGGAGGGACAGTAGAGCCCTGGGTACCAGGTCATTAGGACCTGATGGAGGGACAGTAGAGCCCTGGGTACCAGGTCATTAGGACCTGATGGAGGGACAGTAGAGCCCTGGGTTCCAGGTCATTAGGACCTGATGGAGGGACAGTAGAGCCCTGGGTACCAGTTCATTAGGACCTGATGGAGGGACAGTAGAGCCCTGGGTACCAGGTCATTAGGACGATGGAGGGACAGTAGAGCCCTGGGTACCAGGTCATTAAGACGATGGAGGGACAGTAGAGCCCTGGGTACCAGGTCATTAGGACGATGGAGGGACAGTAGAGCCCTGGGTACCAGGCCATTAGGACGATGGAGGGACAGTAGAGCCCTTGGTAACAGGTCATTAGAACCTGATGGAGGGACTGTAGAGCCCTGGGTAACAGGTCATTAGGACCTGATGGAGGGACTGTAGAGCCCTGGGTACCAGGTCATTAGGACGATGGAGAGACAGTAGAGCCCTGGGTACCAGGTCATTAGGACGATGGAGGGACAGTAGAGCCCTGGGTACCAGGTCATTAGGACCTGATGGAGGGACAGTAGAGCCCTGGGTACCAGGTCATTAGGACCTGCTGGAGGGACAGTAGAGCCCTGGGTACCAGGTCATTAGGACCTGATGGAGGGACAATAGAGCCCTGGGTACCAGGTCATTAGGACGATGGAGGGACAGTAGAGCCCTGGATACCAGGTCATTAGGACCTGATGGAGGGACAGTAGAGCCCTGGGTACCAGGTCATTAGGACGATGGAGGGACAGTAGAGCCCTGGGTACCAGGTCATTAGGACCTGATGGCGGGACAGTAGAGCCCTGGGTACCAGGTCATTAGGACGATGGAGGGACAGTAGAGCCCTGGGTACCAGGTCATTAGGACCTGATGGAGGGACAGTAGAGCCCTGAGTACCAGGTCATTACGACCTGATGGAGGGACAGTAGAGCCCTGGGTACCAGGTCATTAGGATGATGGAGGGACAGTAGAGCCCTGAGTACCAGGTCATTAGGACCTGATGGAGGGACAATAGAGCCCTGAGTACTAGGTCATTACGACCTGATGGTGGGACAGTAGAGCCCTGAGTACCAGGTCATTTCGACCTGATGGAGGGACAGTAGAGCCCTGAGTACCAGGTCATTACGACCTGATGGAGGGACAGTAGAGGCCTGAGTACCAGGTCATTAGGACGATGGAGGGACAGTAGATCCCTGAGTACCAGGTCATTAGGACGATGGAGGGAGAGCAGTGGAAGCGGTGGAAGCGGTCGAACAATATCCCTCACGACGCCAGGACAGCGGAGTCAATCACCACATTCCGGAGACACCTGAAACCACCTCTTTAAGGAATACCTAGGATAGGATAAAGTAATCCTTCTAAACTCCCCCCCCCCTTAGAAGATTTAGATGCACTATTGTAAAGTGGCTGTTCCACTGGATATCATAAGGTGAATGCACCAATTTGTAAGTCGCTCTGGATAAGAGCGTCTGCTAAATGACTTAAATGTAAATGTAAATGTAAATGAGGGACAGTAGAGCCCTGGGTACCAGGTCATTAGGACCTGGTGGAGGGACAGTAGAGCCCTGAGTACCAGGTCATTTGGATGATGGAGGGACAGTAGAGCCCTGAGTACCAGGCCATTAGGACCTGATGGAGGGACAGTATAGCCCTGGGTACCAGGTCATTAGGATGATGGCGGGACAGTAGAGCCCTGGGTACCAGGTCATTAGGTTTGCGGAGGGACAGTAGAGCCCTGGGTAACAGGTCATTAGGACGATGGAGGGACAGTAGAGCCCTGGGTACCAGGTCATTAAGACGATGGAGGGACAGTAGAGCCCTGGGTACCAGGTCATTAGGACGATGGAGGGACAGTAGAGCCCTGGGTACCAGGCCATTAGGACGATGGAGGGACAGTAGAGCCCTTGGTAACAGGTCATTAGAACCTGATGGAGGGACTGTAGAGCCCTGGGTAACAGGTCATTAGGACCTGATGGAGGGACTGTAGAGCCCTGGGTACCAGGTCATTAGGACGATGGAGAGACAGTAGAGCCCTGGGTACCAGGTCATTAGGACGATGGAGGGACAGTAGAGCCCTGGGTACCAGGTCATTAGGACCTGATGGAGGGACAGTAGAGCCCTGGGTACCAGGTCATTAGGACCTGCTGGAGGGACAGTAGAGCCCTGGGTACCAGGTCATTAGGACCTGATGGAGGGACAATAGAGCCCTGGGTACCAGGTCATTAGGACGATGGAGGGACAGTAGAGCCCTGGATACCAGGTCATTAGGACCTGATGGAGGGACAGTAGAGCCCTGGGTACCAGGTCATTAGGACGATGGAGGGACAGTAGAGCCCTGGGTACCAGGTCATTAGGACCTGATGGCGGGACAGTAGAGCCCTGGGTACCAGGTCATTAGGACGATGGAGGGACAGTAGAGCCCTGGGTACCAGGTCATTAGGACCTGATGGAGGGACAGTAGAGCCCTGAGTACCAGGTCATTACGACCTGATGGAGGGACAGTAGAGCCCTGGGTACCAGGTCATTAGGATGATGGAGGGACAGTAGAGCCCTGAGTACCAGGTCATTAGGACCTGATGGAGGGACAATAGAGCCCTGAGTACTAGGTCATTACGACCTGATGGTGGGACAGTAGAGCCCTGAGTACCAGGTCATTTCGACCTGATGGAGGGACAGTAGAGCCCTGAGTACCAGGTCATTACGACCTGATGGAGGGACAGTAGAGGCCTGAGTACCAGGTCATTAGGACGATGGAGGGACAGTAGAGCCCTGAGTACCAGGTCATTAGGACGATGGAGGGAGAGCAGTGGAAGCGGTGGAAGCGGTCGAACAATATCCCTCACGACGCCAGGACAGCGGAGTCAAACACCACATTCCGGAGACACCTGAAACCACCTCTTTAAGGAATACCTAGGATAGGATAAAGTAATCCTTCTAAACTCCCCCCCCCCCTTAGAAGATTTAGATGCACTATTGTAAAGTGGCTGTTCCACTGGATATCATAAGGTGAATGCACCAATTTGTAAGTCGCTCTGGATAAGAGCGTCTGCTAAATGACTTAAATGTAAATGTAAATGTAAATGAGGGACAGTAGAGCCCTGGGTACCAGGTCATTAGGACCTGGTGGAGGGACAGTAGAGCCCTGAGTACCAGGTCATTTGGATGATGGAGGGACAGTAGAGCCCTGAGTACCAGGCCATTAGGACCTGATGGAGGGACAGTATAGCCCTGGGTACCAGGTCATTAGGATGATGGCGGGACAGTAGAGCCCTGGGTACCAGGTCATTAGGATGGCGGAGGGACAGTAGAGCCCTGGGTAACAGGTCATTAGGACCTGATGGAATGAAAGTAGAGCCCTGGGTACCAGGTCAATATGACGATGGAGGGAAAGTAGAGCCCTGGGTACCAGGTCATTAGCAGCTGGTGGAGGGACAGTAGAGCCCTGGGTACCAGGTCATTAGGACCTGATGGAGGGACAGTAGAGCCCTGGGTACCAGGTCATTAGGACCTGATGGAGGGACAGTAGAGCCCTGGGTACCAGGTCATTAGAACCTGATGGAGGGACAGTAGAGCCCTGGGTACCAGGTAATTAGGACCTGATGGAGGGACAGTAGAGCCCTGGGTACCAGGTCATTAGCAGCTGGTGGAGGGACAGTAGAGCCCTGGGTACCAGGTCATTAGGACGATGGAGGGACAGTAGAGCCCTGCGTACCAGGTCATTAGGACCTGATGGAGGGACAGTAGAGCCCTGGGTACCAGGTCATTAGGACCTGATGGAGGGACAGTAGAGCCCTGGGTACCAGGTCATTAGGACTTGATGGAGGGACAGTAGAGCCCTGGGTACCAGGTCATTAGGACCTGATGGAGGGACAGTAGAGCCCTGGGTACCAGGTCATTAGGACCTGATGGAGGGACAGTAGAGCCCTGGGTACCAGGTCATTAGGACCTGATGGAGGGACAGTAGAGCCCTGGGTACCAGGTCATTAGGACGATGGAGGAACAGTAGAGCCCTGGGTACCAGGTCATTAGGACTTGATGGAGGGACAGTAGAGCCCTGGGTACCAGGTCATTAGGACGATGGAGGGACAGTAGAGCCCTGGGTACCAGGTCATTAGGACCTGATGGAGGGACAGTAGAGCCCTGGGTACCAGGTCATTAGGACATGATGGAGGGACAGTAGAGCCCTGGGTACCAGGTCGTTAGGACCTGATGGAGGGACAGTAGAGCCCTGGGTACCAGGTCATTAGCAGCTGGTGGAGGGACAGTAGAGCCCTGGGTACCAGGTCATTAGGACCTGCTGGAGGGACAGTAGAGCCCTGAGTACCAGGTCATTAGGACCTGGTGGAGGGACAGTAGAGCCCTGAGTACCAGGTCATTAGAACCTGATGGAGGGACAGTAGAGCCCTGGGTACCAGGTCATTAGAACCTGATAGAGGGTCAGTAGAGCCCTGAGTACCAGGCCATTAGGACCTGATGGAGGGACAGTAGAGCCCTGGGTACCAGGTCATTAGGACCTGATGGAGGGACAGTAGAGCCCTGGGTACCAGGTCATTAGAACCTGATAGAGGGACAGTAGAGCCCTGAGTACCAGGCCATTAGGACCTGATGGAGGGACAGTAGAGCCCTGGGTACCAGGTCATTAGGACCTGATGGAGGGACAGCAGAGCCCTGGGTACCAGGTCATTAGGACGATGGCGGGACAGTAGAGCCCTGTATACCAGGTCATTAGGACCTGATGGAGGGACAGTAGAGCCCTGGGTACCAGGTCATTAGGACCTGATGGAGGGACAGTAGAGCCCTGGGTACCAGGTCATTAGGACCTGATGGAGGGACAGTAGAGCCCTGGGTACCAGGTCATTAGGACCTGATGGAGGGACAGTAGAGCAATGGGTACCAGGTCATTAGCAGCTGGTGGAGGGACAGTAGAGCCCTGGGTACCAGGTCATTAGGACCTGCTGGAGGGACAGTAGAGCCCTGGGTACCAGGTCATTAGAACCTGATGGAGGGACAGTAGAGCCCTGAGTACCAGGTTATTAGGACCTGGTGGAGGGACAGTAGAGCCCTGAGTACCAGGCCATTAGAACCTGATGGAGGGACAGTAGAGCCCTGAGTACCAGGTCATTAGAACCTGATGGAGGGACAGTAGAGCCCTGGGTACCAGGTCATTAGAACCTGATAGAGGGACAGTAGAGCCCTGAGTACCAGGCCATTAGGACCTGATGGAGGGACAGTAGAGCCCTGGGTACCAGGTCATTAGGATGATGGAGGGACAGTAGAGCCCTGGGTACCAGGTCATTAGGACGATGGCGGGACAGTAGAGCCCTGGATACCAGGTCATTAGGACCTGATGGAGGGACAGTAGAGCCCTGGGTACCAGGTCATTACGACCTGATGGAGGGACAGTAGAGCCCTGGGTACCAGGTCATTAGGACGATGGAGGGACAATAGAGCCCTGGGTACCAGGTCATTAGGACCTGATGGAGGGACAGTAGAGCTCTGGGTACCAGGTCAATAGGACCTGATGGAGGGACAGTAGAGCCCTGGGTACCAGGTCATTAGGACCTGATGGAGGGACAGTAGAGCCCTGGGTACCAGGTCATTAGGACCTGATGGGGGACAGTAGAGCCCTGGGTACCAGGTCATTAGGACGATGGAGGAACAGTAGAGCCCTGGGTACCAGGTCATTAGGACGATGGAGGGACAGTAGAGCCCTGGGTACCAGGTCATTAGGACGATGGAGGGACAGTAGAGCCCTGAGTACCAGGTCATTAGGACGATGGAGGGACAGTAGAGCCCTGAGTACCAGGTCATTAGGACCTGATGGAGGGACAGTAGAGCCCTGGGTACCAGGTCATTAGGACCTGGTGGAGGGACAGTAGAGCCCTGGGTACCAGGTCATTAGGACCTGATGGAGGGACAGTAGAGCCCTGGGTACCAGGTCATTAGGACCTGATGGAGGGACAGTAGAGCCCTGGGTACCAGGTCATTAGAAGCTGGTGGAGGGACAGTAGAGCCCTGGGTACCAGGTCATTAGGACCTGCTGGAGGAACAGTAGAGCCTTGGGTACCAGGTCATTAGAACATGATGGAGGGACAGTAGAGCCCTGAGTACCAGGTCATTAGGACCTGGTGGAGGGACAGTAGAGCCCTGGGTACCAGGTCATTAGGACGATGGAGGGACAGTAGAGCCCTGAGTACCAGGTCATTAGGACGATGGAGGGACAGTAGAATCCTGTATACCAGGTCATGAGGACCTGATGGAGGGACAGTAGAGCCCTGGGTACCAGGTCATTAAGACGATGGAGGGACAGTAGAGCCCTGGGTACCAGGTCATTAGGACCTGATGGAGGGACAGTAGAGCCCTGGGTACCAGGTCATTAGGACCTGATGGAGGGACAGTAGAGCCCTGGGTACCAGGTCATTAGGACCTGATGGAGGGACAGGAGAGCCCTGGTTACCAGGTCATTAGAACCTGATGGAGGGACAGTAGAGCCCTGAGTACCAGGTCATTAGGACCTGGTGAAGGGACAGTAGAGCCCTGAGTACCAGGTCATTAGAACCTGATGGAGGGACAGTAGAGCCCTGAGTACCAGGTCAATAGAACCTGATGGAGGGACAGTAGAGCCCTGGGTACCAGGTCATTAGAACCTGATAGAGGGACAGTAGAGCCCTGAGTACCAGGCCATTAGGACCTGATGGAGGGACAGTAGAGCCCTGGGTACCAGGTCATTAGGACGATGGAGGGACAGTAGAGCCCTGGGTACCAGGTCATTAGGACGATGGAGGGACCGCAGAGCCCTGAGTACCAGGTCATTAGGACGATGGAGGGACAGTAGATCCCTGGGTACCAGGTCATTAGGACGATGGAGGGACAGCAGAGCCCTGGTTACCAGGTCATTAGGACGATGGAGGGACAGTAGAGCCCTGGGTACCAGGTCATTAGGACGATGGAGGGACAGCAGAGCCCTGGATACCAGGTCATTAGGACCTGATGGAGGGACAGTAGAGCCCTGGGTACCAGGTCATTAGGACGATGGAGGGACCGCAGAGCCCTGAGTACCAGGTCATTATGACCTGATGGAGGGACAGTAGACCCCTGGGTACCAGGTCATTAGCAGCTGGTGGAGGAACAGTAGAGCCCTGGGTACCAGGTCATTAGGACCTGATGGAGGGACAGTAGAGCCCTGGGTACCAGGTCATTAGGACCTGATGGAGGGACAGTAGAGCCCTGGGTACCAGGTCATTAGGACCTGATGGAAGGACAATAGAGCCCTGGGTACCAGGTCATTAGGACGATGGAGGGACAGTAGAGCCCTGGATACCAGGCCATTAGGACCCGATGGAGGGACAGTAGAGCCCTGAGTACCAGGTCATTAGGACCTGGTGGAGGGACAGTAGAGCCCTGGGTACCAGGTCATTAGGACGATGGAGGGACAGTAGAGCCCTGGGTACCAGGTCATTAGGACCTGATGGAGGGACAGTAGAGCCCTGGGTACCAGGTCATTAGGACCTGATGGAGGGACAATAGAGCCCTGGGTACCAGGTCATTAGGACGATGGAGGGACAGTAGAGCCCTGAGTACCAGGTCATTAGGACGATGGAGGGACAGTAGAGCCCTGAGTACCAGGTCATTAGGACCTGATGGAGGGACAGTAGAGCCCTGTGTACCAGGTCATTAGGACCTGGTGGAGGGACAGTAGAGCCCTGGGTACCAGGTCATTAGGACCTGATGGAGGGACAGTAGAGCCCTGGGTACCAGGTCATTAGGACCTGATGGAGGGACAGTAGAGCCCTGGGTACCAGGTCATTAGAAGCTGGTGGAGGGACAGTAGAGCCCTGGGTACCAGGTCATTAGGACCTGCTGGAGGGACAGTAGAGCCTTGGGTACCAGGTCATTAGAACCTGATGGAGGGACAGTAGAGCCCTGAGTACCAGGTCATTAGGACCTGGTGGAGGGACAGTAGAGCCCTGGGTACCAGGTCATTAGGACGATGGAGGGACAGTAGAGCCCTGAGTACCAGGTCATTAGGACGATGGAGGGACAGCAGAGCCCTGGATACCAGGTCATTAGGACCTGATGGGGGGACAGTAGAGCCCTGGGTACCAGGTCATTATGACCTGATGGAGGGACAGTAGAGCCCTGAGTACCAGGTCATTAGGACCTGATGGAGGGACAATAGAGCCCTGGGTACCAGGTCATTAGGACCTGATGGAGGGACAGTAGAGCCCTGGGTACCAGGTCATTAGGACGATGGAGGGACCGCAGAGCCCTGAGTACCAGGTCATTATGACCTGATGGAGGGACAGTAGACCCCTGGGTACCAGGTCATTAGCAGCTGGTGGAGGAACAGTAGAGCCCTGGGTACCAGGTCATTAGGACCTGATGGAGGGACAGTAGAGCCCTGGGTACCAGGTCATTAGGACCTGATGGAGGGACAGTAGAGCCCTGGGTACCAGGTCATTAGGACCTGATGGAAGGACAATAGAGCCCTGGGTACCAGGTCATTAGGACGATGGAGGGACAGTAGAGCCCTGGATACCAGGCCATTAGGACCCAATGGAGGGACAGTAGAGCCCTGAGTACCAGGTCATTAGGACCTGGTGGAGGGACAGTAGAGCCCTGGGTACCAGGTCATTAGGACGATGGAGGGACAATAGAGCCCTGGGTACCAGGTCATTAGGACCTGATGGAGGGACAGTAGAGCCCTGGGTACCAGGTCATTAGGACCTGATGGAGGGACAATAGAGCCCTGGGTACCAGGTCATTAGGACGATGGAGGGACAGTAGAGCCCTGAGTACCAGGTCATTAGGACGATGGAGGGACAGTAGAGCCCTGAGTACCAGGTCATTAGGACCTGATGGAGGGACAGTAGAGCCCTGTGTACCAGGTCATTAGGACCTGGTGGAGGGACAGTAGAGCCCTGGGTACCAGGTCATTAGGACCTGATGGAGGGACAGTAGAGCCCTGGGTACCAGGTCATTAGGACCTGATGGAGGGACAGTAGAGCCCTGGGTACCAGGTCATTAGAAGCTGGTGGAGGGACAGTAGAGCCCTGGGTACCAGGTCATTAGGACCTGCTGGAGGGACAGTAGAGCCTTGGGTACCAGGTCATTAGAACCTGATGGAGGGACAGTAGAGCCCTGAGTACCAGGTCATTAGGACCTGGTGGAGGGACAGTAGCCCTGGGTACCAGGTCATTAGGACGATGGAGGGACAGTAGAGCCCTGAGTACCAGGTCATTAGGACGATGGAGGGACAGCAGAGCCCTGGATACCAGGTCATTAGGACCTGATGGGGGGACAGTAGAGCCCTGGGTACCAGGTCATTATGACCTGATGGAGGGACAGTAGAGCCCTGAGTACCAGGTCATTAGGACCTGATGGAGGGACAATAGAGCCCTGGGTACCAGGTCATTAGGACCTGATGGAGGGACAGTAGAGCCCTGGGTACCAGGTCATTAGGACGATGGAGGGACCGCAGAGCCCTGAGTACCAGGTCATTATGACCTGATGGAGGGACAGTAGACCCCTGGGTACCAGGTCATTAGCAGCTGGTGGAGGAACAGTAGAGCCCTGGGTACCAGGTCATTAGGACCTGATGGAGGGACAGTAGAGCCCTGGGTACCAGGTCATTAGGACCTGATGGAGGGACAGTAGAGCCCTGGGTACCAGGTCATTAGGACCTGATGGAAGGACAATAGAGCCCTGGGTACCAGGTCATTAGGACGATGGAGGGACAGTAGAGCCCTGGATACCAGGACATTAGGACCCGATGGAGGGACAGTAGAGCCCTGAGTACCAGGACATTAGGACCCGATGGAGGGACAGTAGAGCCCTGAGTACCAGGTCATTAGGACCTGGTGGAGGGACAGTAGAGCCCTGGGTACCAGGTCATTAGGACGATGGAGGGACAATAGAGCCCTGGGTACCAGGTCATTAGGACCTGATGGAGGGACAGTAGAGCCCTGGGTACCAGGTCATTAGGACCTGATGGAGGGACAATAGAGCCCTGGGTACCAGGTCATTAGGACGATGGAGGGACAGTAGAGCCCTGAGTACCAGGTCATTAGGACGATGGAGGGACAGTAGAGCCCTGAGTACCAGGTCATTAGGACCTGATGGAGGGACAGTAGAGCCCTGTGTACCAGGTCATTAGGACCTGGTGGAGGGACAGTAGAGCCCTGGGTACCAGGTCATTAGGACCTGATGGAGGGACAGTAGAGCCCTGGGTACCAGGTCATTAGGACCTGATGGAGGGACAGTAGAGCCCTGGGTACCAGGTCATTAGAAGCTGGTGGAGGGACAGTAGAGCCCTGGGTACCAGGTCATTAGGACCTGCTGGAGGGACAGTAGAGCCTTGGGTACCAGGTCATTAGAACCTGATGGAGGGACAGTAGAGCCTTGAGTACCAGGTCATTAGGACCTGGTGGAGGGACAGTAGAGCCCTGGGTACCAGGTCATTAGGACGATGGAGGGACAGTAGAGCCCTGAGTACCAGGTCATTAGGACGATGGAGGGACAGTAGAATCCTGTATACCAGGTCATGAGGACCTGATGGAGGGACAGTAGAGCCCTGGGTACCAGGTCATTAGGACGATGGAGGGACAGTAGAGCCCTGGGTACCAGGTCATTAGGACCTGATGGAGGGACAGTAGAGCCCTGGGTACCAGGTCATTAGGACCTGATGGAGGGACAGTAGAGCCCTGGTTTCCAGGTCATTAGAACCTGATGGAGGGACAGTAGAGCCCTGAGTACCAGGTCATTAGGACCTGGTGGAGGGACAGTAGAGCCCTGAGTACCAGGTCATTAGAACCTGATGGAGGGACAGTAGAGCCCTGAGTACCAGGTCAATAGAACCTGATGGAGGGACAGTAGAGCCCTGGGTACCAGGTCATTAGAACCTGATAGAGGGACAGTAGAGCCCTGAGTACCAGGCCATTAGGACCTGATGGAGGGACAGTAGAGCCCTGGGTACCAGGTCATTAGGACGATGGAGGGACAGTAGAGCCCTGGGTACCAGGTCATTAGGACGATGGAGGGACAGCAGAGCCCTGGATACCAGGTCATTAGGACCTGATGGAGGGACAGTAGAGCCCTGGGTACCAGGTCATTAGGACGATGGAGGGACCGCAGAGCCCTGAGTACCAGGTCATTAGGACGATGGAGGGACAGTAGATCCCTGGGTACCAGGTCATTAGGACGATGGAGGGACAGCAGAGCCCTGGTTACCAGGTCATTAGGACGATGGAGGGACAGTAGAGCCCTGGGTACCAGGTCATTAGGACGATGGAGGGACAGCAGAGCCCTGGATACCAGGTCATTAGGACCTGATGGGGGGACAGTAGAGCCCTGGGTACCAGGTCATTATGACCTGATGGAGGGACAGTAGAGCCCTGAGTACCAGGTCATTAGGACCTGATGGAGGGACAGTAGACCCCTGGGTACCAGGTCATTAGCAGCTGGTGGAGGAACAGTAGAGCCCTGGGTACCAGGTCATTAGGACCTGATGGAGGGACAGTAGAGCCCTGGGTACCAGGTCATTAGGACCTGATGGAGGGACAGTAGAGCCCTGGGTACCAGGTCATTAGGACCTGATGGAGGGACAATAGAGCCCTGGGTACCAGGTCATTAGGACGATGGAGGGACAGTAGAGCCCTGGATACCAGGCCATTAGGACCCGATGGAGGGACAGTAGAGCCCTGGGTACCAGGTCATTAGGACAATGGAGGGACAGTAGAGCCCTGGGTACCAGGTCATTAGGACCTGATGGAGGGACAGTAGAGCCCTGGGTACCAGGTCATTAGAACCTGATGGAGGGACAGTAGAGCCCTGGTTACCAGGTCATTAGAACCTGATGGAGGGACAGTAGAGCCCTGGGTACCAGGTCATTAGGACCTGGTGGAGGGACAGTAGAGCCCTGGGTACCAGGTCATTAGGACCTGATTGAGGGACAGTAGAGCCCTGGATACCAGGTCATTAGAACCTGATTGAGGGACAGTAGAGCCCTGGATACCAGGTCATTAGAACCTGATGGTGGGACAGTAGAGCCCTGGGTACCAGGTCATTAGGACGATGGAGGGACAGTAGAGCCCTGAGTACCAGGTCATTAGGACGATGGAGGGACAGTAGAGCCCTGGGTACCAGGTCATTAGGAAGATGGAAGGACAGTAGAGCCCTGGGTACCAGGTCAGTAGGACCTGATGGACGGACAGTAGAGCCCTGGGTACCAGATCATTAGGACCTGATGGAGGGACAGTAGAGCCCTGAGTACCAGGTCATTAGGACGATGGAGGGAAAGTAGAGCCCTGGGTACCAGGTCATTAGGACGATTGGAGGGACAGTAGAGCCCTGAGTACCAGGTCATTAGGACCTGATGGAGGGACAGTAGAGCTCTCTGTACCAGGTCATTAGGACCTGATGGAGGGACAGTAGAGCTCTCGGTACCAGGTCATTAGGACATGATGGAGGGACAGTAGAGCCCTGGGTACCAGGTCATTAGGACGATGGAGGGACAGTAGAGCCCTGGGTACCAGGTCATTAGGACGATGGAGGGACAGTAGAGCCCTGAGTACCAGGTCATTAGGACGATGGAGGGACAGTAGAGCCCTGAGTACCAGGTCATTAGGACCTGATGGAGGGACAGTAGAGCTCTGGGTACCAGGTCATTAGGACCTGATGGAGGGACAGTAGAGCCCTGGGTACCAGGTCATTAGGACGATGGAGGGACAGTAGAGCCCAGGGTACCAGGTCATTAGGACCTGATGGAGGGACAGTAGAGCCCTGGGTACCAGGCCATTAGAACCTGATGGAGTGACAGTAGAGTCCTGGGTACCAGGTCATTAGGACCTGATGGAGGGACAGTAGAGTTCTGGGTACCAGGTCATTAGGACCTGATGGAGGGACAATAGAGCCCTGGGTACCAGGTCATTAGGACCTGATGGAGGGACAGTAGAGCCCTGGGTACCAGGTCATTAGGACCTGATGGAGGGACAGTAGAGCCCTGGGTACCAGGTCATTAGGACCTGATGGAGGGACAGTAGAGCCCTGGGTACCAGGTCATTAGGACCTGATGGAGGGACAGTAGAGCCCTGGGTACCAGTTCATTAGGACCTGATGGAGGGACAGTAGAGCCCTGGGTACCAGGTCATTAGGACGATGGAGGGACAGTAGAGCCCTGGGTACCAGGTCATTAAGACGATGGAGGGACAGTAGAGCCCTGGGTACCAGGTCATTAGGACGATGGAGGGACAGTAGAGCCCTGGGTACCAGGCCATTAGGACGATGGAGGGACAGTAGAGCCCTTGGTAACAGGTCATTAGAACCTGATGGAGGGACTGTAGAGCCCTGGGTAACAGGTCATTAGGACCTGATGGAGGGACTGTAGAGCCCTGGGTACCAGGTCATTAGGACGATGGAGAGACAGTAGAGCCCTGGGTACCAGGTCATTAGGACGATGGAGGGACAGTAGAGCCCTGGGTACCAGGTCATTAGGACCTGATGGAGGGACAGTAGAGCCCTGGGTACCAGGTCATTAGGACCTGCTGGAGGGACAGTAGAGCCCTGGGTACCAGGTCATTAGGACCTGATGGAGGGACAATAGAGCCCTGGGTACCAGGTCATTAGGGCGATGGAGGGACAGTAGAGCCCTGGGTACCAGGTCATTAGGACGATGGAGGGACAGTAGAGCCCTGGGTACCAGGTCATTAGGACGAAGGAGGGACAGTAGAGCCCTGAGTACCAGGTCATTAGGACCTGATGAAGGGACAGTAGAGCCCTGGGTACCAGGTCATTAGGATGATGGAGGGACAGTAAAGGCCTGGGTACCAGGTCATTAGGACGATGGGTGTACAGTAGAGCCCTGGGTACCAGGTCATTAGGACCTGATGAAGGGACAGTAGAGCCCTGGGTACCAGGTCATTAGGACCTGATGGAGGGACAGTAGAGCCCTGGGTACCAGGTCATTAGGACGATGGAGGGACAGTAGAGCCCTGGGTACCAGGTCATTAGGACCTGATGGCGGGACAGTAGAGCCCTGGGTACCAGGTCATTAGGACGATGGAGGGACAGTAGAGCCCTGGGTACCAGGTCATTAGGACCTGATGGAGGGACAGTAGAGCCCTGAGTACCAGGTCATTACGACCTGATGGAGGGACAGTAGAGCCCTGGGTACCAGGTCATTAGGATGATGGAGGGACAGTAGAGCCCTGAGTACCAGGTCATTAGGACCTGATGGAGGGACAATAGAGCCCTGAGTACTAGGTCATTACGACCTGATGGTGGGACAGTAGAGCCCTGAGTACCAGGTCATTTCGTCCTGATGGAGGGACAGTAGAGCCCTGAGTACCAGGTCATTACGACCTGATGGAGGGACAGTAGAGGCCTGAGTACCAGGTCATTAGGACGATGGAGGGACAGTAGAGCCCTGAGTACCAGGTCATTAGGACGATGGAGGGAGAGCAGTGGAAGCGGTGGAAGCGGTCGAACAATATCCCTCACGACGCCAGGACAGCGGAGTCAATCACCACATTCCGGAGACACCTGAAACCACCTCTTTAAGGAATACCTAGGATAGGATAAAGTAATCCTTCTAAACTCCCCCCCCCCTTAGAAGATTTAGATGCACTATTGTAAAGTGGCTGTTCCACTGGATATCATAAGGTGAATGCACCAATTTGTAAGTCGCTCTGGATAAGAGCGTCTGCTAAATGACTTAAAAGTAAATGTAAATGTAAATGAGGGACAGTAGAGCCCTGGGTACCAGGTCATTAGGACCTGGTGGAGGGACAGTAGAGCCCTGAGTACCAGGTCATTTGGATGATGGAGGGACAGTAGAGCCCTGAGTACCAGGCCATTAGGACCTGATGGAGGGACAGTATAGCCCTGGGTACCAGGTCATTTGGATGATGGTGGGACAGTAGAGCCCTGGGTACCAGGTCATTAGGATGGCGGAGGGACAGTAGAGCCCTGGGTAACAGGTCATTAGGACCTGATGGAATGAAAGTAGAGCCCTGGGTACCAGGTCAATATGACGATGGAGGGACAGTAGAGCCCTGGGTACCAGGTCATTAGCAGCTGGTGGAGGGACAGTAGAGCCCTGGGTACCAGGTCATTAGGACCTGATGGAGGGACAGTAGAGCCCTGGGTACCAGGTCATTAGAACCTGATGGAGGGACAGTAGAGCCCTGGGTACCAGGTCATTAGGACCTGATGGAGGGACAGTAGAGCCCTGGGTACCAGGTCATTAGCAGCTGGTGGAGGGACAGTAGAGCCCTGGGTACCAGGTCATTAGGACGATGGAGGGACAGTAGACCCCTGGATACCAGGTCATTAGGACCTGATGGAGGGACAGTAGAGCCCTGGGTACCAGGTCATTAGGACATGATGGAGGGACAGTAGAGCCCTGAGTACCAGGTCATTAGGACGATGGAGGGACAGTAGAGCCCTGAGTACCAGGTCATTAGGACCTGATGGAGGGACAGTAGAGCCCTGGGTACCAGGTCATTAGGACCTGATGGAGGGACAGTAGAGCCCTGAGTACCAGGTCATTAGGACCTGCTGGAGGGACAGTAGAGCCCTGGGTACCAGGTCATTAGGACCTGATGGAGGAACAATAGAGCCTTGGGTACCAGGTCATTAGGACCTGATGGAGGGACAGTAGAGCCCTGGGTACCAGGTCATTAGGACCTGATGGAGGGACAGTAGAGCCCTGGGTACCAGGTCATTAGGACCTGATGGAGGGACAGTAGAGCCCTGGGTACCAGGTCATTAGGACGATGGAGGGACAGTAGAGCCCTGGGTACCAGGTCATTAGGATGATGGAGGGTCAGTAGAGCCCTGAGTACCAGGTCATTAGGACGATGGAGGGACAGTAGAGCCCTGAGTACCAGGTCATTAGGACGATGGAGGGACAGTAGAGCCCTGGTACCAGGTCATTAGGACGATGGAAGGACAGTAGAGCCCTGGGTACCAGGTCATTAGGACCTGATGGAGGGACAGTAGAGCCCTGGGTACGAGATCATTAGGACCTGATGGAGGGACAGTAGAGCCCTGAGTACCAGGTCATTAGGACGATGGAGGGAAAGTAGAGCCCTGGGTACCAGGTCATTAGGACGATTGGAGGGACAGTAGAGCCCTGAGTACCAGGTCATTTGGATGATGGAGGGACAGTAGAGCCCTGAGTACCAGGCCATTAGGACCTGATGGAGGGACAGTATAGCCCTGGGTACCAGGTCATTTGGATGATGGAGGGACAGTAGAGCCCTGAGTACCAGGCCATTAGGACCTGATGGAGGGACAGTATAGCCCTGGGTACCAGGTCATTAGGATGATGGCGGGACAGTAGAGCCCTGGGTACCAGGTCATTAGGATGGCGGAGGGACAGTAGAGCCCTGGGTAACAGGTCAATAGGACCTGATGGAATGAAAGTAGAGCCCTGGGTACCAGGTCAATATGACGATGGAGGGACAGTAGAGCCCTGGGTACCAGGTCATTAGCAGCTGGTGGAGGGACAGTAGAGCCCTGGGTACCAGGTCATTAGGACCTGATGGAGGGACAGTAGAGCCCTGGGTACCAGGTCATTAGGACCTGATGGAGGGACAGTAGAGCCCTGGGTACCAGGTCATTAGAACCTGATGGAGGGACAGTAGAGCCCTGGGTACCAGGTCATTAGGACCTGATGGAGGGACAGTAGAGCCCTGGGTACCAGGTCATTAGCAGCTGGTGGAGGGACAGTAGAGCCCTGGGTACCAGGTCATTAGGACGATGGAGGGACAGTAGACCCCTGGATACCAGGTCATTAGGACCTGATGGAGGGACAGTAGAGCCCTGGGTACCAGGTCATTAGGACCTGATGGAGGGACAGTAGAGCCCTGGGTACCAGGTCATTAGGACGATGGAGGGACAGTAGAGCCCTGGGTACCAGGTCATTAGGATGATGGAGGGTCAGTAGAGCCCTGAGTACCAGGTCATTAGGACGATGGAGGGACAGTAGAGCCCTGAGTACCAGGTCATTAGGACGATGGAGGGACAGTAGAGCCCTGGGTACCAGGTCATTAGGACGATGGAAGGACAGTAGAGCCCTGGGTACCAGGTCATTAGGACCTGATGGAGGGACAGTAGAGCCCTGGGTACGAGATCATTAGGACCTGATGGAGGGACAGTAGAGCCCTGAGTACCAGGTCATTAGGACGATGGAGGGAAAGTAGAGCCCTGGGTACCAGGTCATTAGGACGATTGGAGGGACAGTAGAGCCCTGAGTACCAGGTCATTTGGATGATGGAGGGACAGTAGAGCCCTGAGTACCAGGCCATTAGGACCTGATGGAGGGACAGTATAGCCCTGGGTACCAGGTCATTTGGATGATGGAGGGACAGTAGAGCCCTGAGTACCAGGCCATTAGGACCTGATGGAGGGACAGTATAGCCCTGGGTACCAGGTCATTAGGATGATGGCGGGACAGTAGAGCCCTGGGTACCAGGTCATTAGGATGGCGGAGGGACAGTAGAGCCCTGGGTAACAGGTCAATAGGACCTGATGGAATGAAAGTAGAGCCCTGGGTACCAGGTCAATATGACGATGGAGGGACAGTAGAGCCCTGGGTACCAGGTCATTAGCAGCTGGTGGAGGGACAGTAGAGCCCTGGGTACCAGGTCATTAGGACCTGATGGAGGGACAGTAGAGCCCTGGGTACCAGGTCATTAGGACCTGATGGAGGGACAGTAGAGCCCTGGGTACCAGGTCATTAGAACCTGATGGAGGGACAGTAGAGCCCTGGGTACCAGGTCATTAGGACCTGATGGAGGGACAGTAGAGCCCTGGGTACCAGGTCATTAGCAGCTGGTGGAGGGACAGTAGAGCCCTGGGTACCAGGTCATTAGGACGATGGAGGGACAGTAGACCCCTGGATACCAGGTCATTAGGACCTGATGGAGGGACAGTAGAGCCCTGGGTACCAGGTCATTAGGACCTGATGGAGGGACAGTAGAGCCCTGGGTACCAGGTCATTAGGACGATGGAGGGACAGTAGAGCCCTGGGTACCAGGTCATTAGGATGATGGAGGGTCAGTAGAGCCCTGAGTACCAGGTCATTAGGACGATGGAGGGACAGTAGAGCCCTGAGTACCAGGTCATTAGGACGATGGAGGGACAGTAGAGCCCTGGGTACCAGGTCATTAGGACGATGGAAGGACAGTAGAGCCCTGGGTACCAGGTCATTAGGACCTGATGGAGGGACAGTAGAGCCCTGGGTACGAGATCATTAGGACCTGATGGAGGGACAGTAGAGCCCTGAGTACCAGGTCATTAGGACGATGGAGGGAAAGTAGAGCCCTGGGTACCAGGTCATTAGGACGATTGGAGGGACAGTAGAGCCCTGAGTACCAGGTCATTTGGATGATGGAGGGACAGTAGAGCCCTGAGTACCAGGCCATTAGGACCTGATAGAGGGACAGTATAGCCCTGGGTACCAGGTCATTTGGATGATGGAGGGACAGTAGAGCCCTGAGTACCAGGCCATTAGGACCTGATGGAGGGACAGTATAGCCCTGGGTACCAGGTCATTAGGATGATGGCGGGACAGTAGAGCCCTGGGTACCAGGTCATTAGGATGGCGGAGGGACAGTAGAGCCCTGGGTAACAGGTCAATAGGACCTGATGGAATGAAAGTAGAGCCCTGGGTACCAGGTCAATATGACGATGGAGGGACAGTAGAGCCCTGGGTACCAGGTCATTAGCAGCTGGTGGAGGGACAGTAGAGCCCTGGGTACCAGGTCATTAGGACCTGATGGAGGGACAGTAGAGCCCTGGGTACCAGGTCATTAGGACCTGATGGAGGGACAGTAGAGCCCTGGGTACCAGGTCATTAGAACCTGATGGAGGGACAGTAGAGCCCTGGGTACCAGGTCATTAGGACCTGATGGAGGGACAGTAGAGCCCTGGGTACCAGGTCATTAGCAGCTGGTGGAGGGACAGTAGAGCCCTGGGTACCAGGTCATTAGGACGATGGAGGGACAGTAGACCCCTGGATACCAGGTCATTAGGACCTGATGGAGGGACAGTAGAGCCCTGGGTACCAGGTCATTAGGACGATGGGTGTACAGTAGAGCCCTGGGTACCAGGTCATTAGGACCTGATGAAGGGACAGTAGAGCCCTGGGTACCAGGTCATTAGGACCTGATGGAGGGACAGTAGAGCCCTGGGTACCAGGTCATTAGGACGATGGAGGGACAGTAGAGCCCTGGATACCAGGTCATTAGGACCTGATGGAGGGACAGTAGAGCCCTGGGTACCAGGTCATTAGGACGATGGAGGGACAGTAGAGCCCTGGGTACCAGGTCATTAGGACCTGATGGCGGGACAGTAGAGCCCTGGGTACCAGGTCATTAGGACGATGGAGGGACAGTAGAGCCCTGGGTACCAGGTCATTAGGACCTGATGGAGGGACAGTAGAGCCCTGAGTACCAGGTCATTACGACCTGATGGAGGGACAGTAGAGCCCTGGGTACCAGGTCATTAGGATGATGGAGGGACAGTAGAGCCCTGAGTACCAGGTCATTAGGACCTGATGGAGGGACAATAGAGCCCTGAGTACTAGGTCATTACGACCTGATGGTGGGACAGTAGAGCCCTGAGTACCAGGTCATTTCGACCTGATGGAGGGACAGTAGAGCCCTGAGTACCAGGTCATTACGACCTGATGGAGGGACAGTAGAGGCCTGAGTACCAGGTCATTAGGACGATGGAGGGACAGTAGAGCCCTGAGTACCAGGTCATTAGGACGATGGAGGGAGAGCAGTGGAAGCGGTGGAAGCGGTCGAACAATATCCCTCACGACGCCAGGACAGCGGAGTCAATCACCACATTCCGGAGACACCTGAAACCACCTCTTTAAGGAATACCTAGGATAGGATAAAGTAATCCTTCTAAACTCCCCCCCCCCTTAGAAGATTTAGATGCACTATTGTAAAGTGGCTGTTCCACTGGATATCATAAGGTGAATGCACCAATTTGTAAGTCGCTCTGGATAAGAGCGTCTGCTAAATGACTTAAAAGTAAATGTAAATGTAAATGAGGGACAGTAGAGCCCTGGGTACCAGGTCATTAGGACCTGGTGGAGGGACAGTAGAGCCCTGAGTACCAGGTCATTTGGATGATGGAGGGACAGTAGAGCCCTGAGTACCAGGCCATTAGGACCTGATGGAGGGACAGTATAGCCCTGGGTACCAGGTCATTTGGATGATGGTGGGACAGTAGAGCCCTGGGTACCAGGTCATTAGGATGGCGGAGGGACAGTAGAGCCCTGGGTAACAGGTCATTAGGACCTGATGGAATGAAAGTAGAGCCCTGGGTACCAGGTCAATATGACGATGGAGGGACAGTAGAGCCCTGGGTACCAGGTCATTAGCAGCTGGTGGAGGGACAGTAGAGCCCTGGGTACCAGGTCATTAGGACCTGATGGAGGGACAGTAGAGCCCTGGGTACCAGGTCATTAGAACCTGATGGAGGGACAGTAGAGCCCTGGGTACCAGGTCATTAGGACCTGATGGAGGGACAGTAGAGCCCTGGGTACCAGGTCATTAGCAGCTGGTGGAGGGACAGTAGAGCCCTAAGTACCAGGTCATTAGGACGATGGAGGGACAGTAGACCCCTGGATACCAGGTCATTAGGACCTGATGGAGGGACAGTAGAGCCCTGGGTACCAGGTCATTAGGACATGATGGAGGGACAGTAGAGCCCTGAGTACCAGGTCATTAGGACGATGGAGGGACAGTAGAGCCCTGAGTACCAGGTCATTGGGACCTGATGGAGGGACAGTAGAGCCCTGGGTACCAGGTCATTAGGACCTGATGGAGGGACAGTAGAGCCCTGAGTACCAGGTCATTAGGACCTGCTGGAGGGACAGTAGAGCCCTGGGTACCAGGTCATTAGGACCTGATGGAGGAACAATAGAGCCCTGGGTACCAGGTCATTAGGACCTGATGGATGGACAGTAGAGCCCTGGGTACCAGGTCATTAGGACCTGATGGAGGGACAGTAGAGCCCTGGGTACCAGGTCATTAGGACCTGATGGAGGGACAGTAGAGCCCTGGGTACCAGGTCATTAGGACGATGGAGGGACAGTAGAGCCCTGGGTACCAGGTCATTAGGATGATGGAGGGTCAGTAGAGCCCTGAGTACCAGGTCATTAGGACGATGGAGGGACAGTAGAGCCCTGAGTACCAGGTCATTAGGACGATGGAGGGACAGTAGAGCCCTGGGTACCAGGTCATTAGGACGATGGAAGGACAGTAGAGCCCTGGGTACCAGGTCATTAGGACCTGATGGAGGGACAGTAGAGCCCTGGGTACGAGATCATTAGGACCTGATGGAGGGACAGTAGAGCCCTGAGTACCAGGTCATTAGGACGATGGAGGGAAAGTAGAGCCCTGGGTACCAGGTCATTAGGACGATTGGAGGGACAGTAGAGCCCTGAGTACCAGGTCATTTGGATGATGGAGGGACAGTAGAGCCCTGAGTACCAGGCCATTAGGACCTGATGGAGGGACAGTATAGCCCTGGGTACCAGGTCATTTGGATGATGGAGGGACAGTAGAGCCCTGAGTACCAGGCCATTAGGACCTGATGGAGGGACAGTATAGCCCTGGGTACCAGGTCATTAGGATGATGGCGGGACAGTAGAGCCCTGGGTACCAGGTCATTAGGATGGCGGAGGGACAGTAGAGCCCTGGGTAACAGGTCAATAGGACCTGATGGAATGAAAGTAGAGCCCTGGGTACCAGGTCAATATGACGATGGAGGGACAGTAGAGCCCTGGGTACCAGGTCATTAGCAGCTGGTGGAGGGACAGTAGAGCCCTGGGTACCAGGTCATTAGGACCTGATGGAGGGACAGTAGAGCCCTGGGTACCAGGTCATTAGGACCTGATGGAGGGACAGTAGAGCCCTGGGTACCAGGTCATTAGAACCTGATGGAGGGACAGTAGAGCCCTGGGTACCAGGTCATTAGGACCTGATGGAGGGACAGTAGAGCCCTGGGTACCAGGTCATTAGCAGCTGGTGGAGGGACAGTAGAGCCCTGGGTACCAGGTCATTAGGACGATGGAGGGACAGTAGACCCCTGGATACCAGGTCATTAGGACCTGATGGAGGGACAGTAGAGCCCTGGGTACCAGGTCATTAGGACGATGGAGGGACAGTAGAGCCCTGCGTACCAGGTCATTAGGACCTGATGGAGGGACAGTAGAGCCCTGGGTACCAGGTCATTAGGACCTGATGGAGGGACAGTAGAGCCCTGGGTACCAGGTCATTAGGACTTGATGGAGGGACAGTAGAGCCCTGGGTACCAGGTCATTAGGACCTGATGGAGGGACAGTAGAGCCCTGGGTACCAGGTCATTAGGACCTGATGGAGGGACAGTAGAGCCCTGGGTACCAGGTCATTATGACCTGATGGAGGGACAGTAGAGCCCTGGGTACCAGGTCATTAGGACGATGGAGGAACAGTAGAGCCCTGGGTACCAGGTCATTAGGACTTGATGGAGGGACAGTAGAGCCCTGGGTACCAGGTCATTAGGACGATGGAGGGACAGTAGAGCCCTGGGTACCAGGTCATTAGGACCTGATGGAGGGACAGTAGAGCCCTGGGTACCAGGTCATTAGGACCTGATGGAGGGACAGTAGAGCCCTGGGTACCAGGTCATTAGGACATGATGGAGGGACAGTAGAGCCCTGAGTACCAGGTCATTAGGACGATGGAGGGACAGTAGAGCCCTGAGTACCAGGTCATTAGGACCTGATGGAGGGACAGTAGAGCCCTGGGTACCAGGTCATTAGGACCTGATGGAGGGACAGTAGAGCCCTGAGTACCAGGTCATTAGGACCTGCTGGAGGGACAGTAGAGCCCTGGGTACCAGGTCATTAGGACCTGATGGAGGAACAATAGAGCCCTGGGTACCAGGTCATTAGGACCTGATGGAGGGACAGTAGAGCCCTGGGTACCAGGTCATTAGGACCTGATGGAGGGACAGTAGAGCCCTGGGTACCAGGTCATTAGGACCTGATGGAGGGACAGTAGAGCCCTGGGTACCAGGTCATTAGGACGATGGAGGGACAGTAGAGCCCTGGGTACCAGGTCATTAGGATGATGGAGGGTCAGTAGAGCCCTGAGTACCAGGTCATTAGGACGATGGAGGGACAGTAGAGCCCTGAGTACCAGGTCATTAGGACGATGGAGGGACAGTAGAGCCCTGGGTACCAGGTCATTAGGACGATGGAAGGACAGTAGAGCCCTGGGTACCAGGTCATTAGGACCTGATGGAGGGACAGTAGAGCCCTGGGTACGAGATCATTAGGACCTGATGGAGGGACAGTAGAGCCCTGAGTACCAGGTCATTAGGACGATGGAGGGAAAGTAGAGCCCTGGGTACCAGGTCATTAGGACGATTGGAGGGACAGTAGAGCCCTGAGTACCAGGTCATTTGGATGATGGAGGGACAGTAGAGCCCTGAGTACCAGGCCATTAGGACCTGATGGAGGGACAGTATAGCCCTGGGTACCAGGTCATTTGGATGATGGCGGGACAGTAGAGCCCTGGGTACCAGGTCATTAGGATGGCGGAGGGACAGTAGAGCCCTGGGTAACAGGTCAATAGGACCTGATGGAATGAAAGTAGAGCCCTGGGTACCAGGTCAATATGACGATGGAGGGACAGTAGAGCCCTGGGTACCAGGTCATTAGCAGCTGGTGGAGGGACAGTAGAGCCCTGGGTACCAGGTCATTAGGACCTGATGGAGGGACAGTAGAGCCCTGGGTACCAGGTCATTAGGACCTGATGGAGGGACAGTAGAGCCCTGGGTACCAGGTCATTAGAACCTGATGGAGGGACAGTAGAGCCCTGGGTACCAGGTCATTAGGACCTGATGGAGGGACAGTAGAGCCCTGGGTACCAGGTCATTAGCAGCTGGTGGAGGGACAGTAGAGCCCTGGGTACCAGGTCATTAGGACGATGGAGGGACAGTAGACCCCTGGATACCAGGTCATTAGGACCTGATGGAGGGACAGTAGAGCCCTGGGTACCAGGTCATTAGGACGATGGAGGGACAGTAGAGCCCTGCGTACCAGGTCATTAGGACCTGATGGAGGGACAGTAGAGCCCTGGGTACCAGGTCATTAGGACCTGATGGAGGGACAGTAGAGCCCTGGGTACCAGGTCATTAGGACTTGATGGAGGGACAGTAGAGCCCTGGGTACCAGGTCATTAGGACCTGATGGAGGGACAGTAGAGCCCTGGGTACCAGGTCATTAGGACCTGATGGAGGGACAGTAGAGCCCTGAGTACCAGGTCATTAGGACGATGGAGGGAGAGCAGTGGAAGCGGTGGAAGCGGTCGAACAATATCCCTCACGACGCCAGGACAGCGGAGTCAATCACCACATTCCGGAGACACCTGAAACCACCTCTTTAAGGAATACCTAGGATAGGATAAAGTAATCCTTCTAAACTCCCCCCCCCCTTAGAAGATTTAGATGCACTATTGTAAAGTGGCTGTTCCACTGGATATCATAAGGTGAATGCACCAATTTGTAAGTCGCTCTGGATAAGAGCGTCTGCTAAATGACTTAAAAGTAAATGTAAATGTAAATGAGGGACAGTAGAGCCCTGGGTACCAGGTCATTAGGACCTGGTGGAGGGACAGTAGAGCCCTGAGTACCAGGTCATTTGGATGATGGAGGGACAGTAGAGCCCTGAGTACCAGGCCATTAGGACCTGATGGAGGGACAGTATAGCCCTGGGTACCAGGTCATTTGGATGATGGTGGGACAGTAGAGCCCTGGGTACCAGGTCATTAGGATGGCGGAGGGACAGTAGAGCCCTGGGTAACAGGTCATTAGGACCTGATGGAATGAAAGTAGAGCCCTGGGTACCAGGTCAATATGACGATGGAGGGACAGTAGAGCCCTGGGTACCAGGTCATTAGCAGCTGGTGGAGGGACAGTAGAGCCCTGGGTACCAGGTCATTAGGACCTGATGGAGGGACAGTAGAGCCCTGGGTACCAGGTCATTAGAACCTGATGGAGGGACAGTAGAGCCCTGGGTACCAGGTCATTAGGACCTGATGGAGGGACAGTAGAGCCCTGGGTACCAGGTCATTAGCAGCTGGTGGAGGGACAGTAGAGCCCTGGGTACCAGGTCATTAGGACGATGGAGGGACAGTAGACCCCTGGATACCAGGTCATTAGGACCTGATGGAGGGACAGTAGAGCCCTGGGTACCAGGTCATTAGGACATGATGGAGGGACAGTAGAGCCCTGAGTACCAGGTCATTAGGACGATGGAGGGACAGTAGAGCCCTGAGTACCAGGTCATTAGGACCTGATGGAGGGACAGTAGAGCCCTGGGTACCAGGTCATTAGGACCTGATGGAGGGACAGTAGAGCCCTGAGTACCAGGTCATTAGGACCTGCTGGAGGGACAGTAGAGCCCTGGGTACCAGGTCATTAGGACCTGATGGAGGAACAATAGAGCCCTGGGTACCAGGTCATTAGGACCTGATGGAGGGACAGTAGAGCCCTGGGTACCAGGTCATTAGGACCTGATGGAGGGACAGTAGAGCCCTGGGTACCAGGTCATTAGGACCTGATGGAGGGACAGTAGAGCCCTGGGTACCAGGTCATTAGGACGATGGAGGGACAGTAGAGCCCTGGGTACCAGGTCATTAGGATGATGGAGGGTCAGTAGAGCCCTGAGTACCAGGTCATTAGGACGATGGAGGGACAGTAGAGCCCTGAGTACCAGGTCATTAGGACGATGGAGGGACAGTAGAGCCCTGGGTACCAGGTCATTAGGACGATGGAAGGACAGTAGAGCCCTGGGTACCAGGTCATTAGGACCTGATGGAGGGACAGTAGAGCCCTGGGTACGAGATCATTAGGACCTGATGGAGGGACAGTAGAGCCCTGAGTACCAGGTCATTAGGACGATGGAGGGAAAGTAGAGCCCTGGGTACCAGGTCATTAGGACGATTGGAGGGACAGTAGAGCCCTGAGTACCAGGTCATTTGGATGATGGAGGGACAGTAGAGCCCTGAGTACCAGGCCATTAGGACCTGATGGAGGGACAGTATAGCCCTGGGTACCAGGTCATTTGGATGATGGAGGGACAGTAGAGCCCTGAGTACCAGGCCATTAGGACCTGATGGAGGGACAGTATAGCCCTGGGTACCAGGTCATTAGGATGATGGCGGGACAGTAGAGCCCTGGGTACCAGGTCATTAGGATGGCGGAGGGACAGTAGAGCCCTGGGTAACAGGTCAATAGGACCTGATGGAATGAAAGTAGAGCCCTGGGTACCAGGTCAATATGACGATGGAGGGACAGTAGAGCCCTGGGTACCAGGTCATTAGCAGCTGGTGGAGGGACAGTAGAGCCCTGGGTACCAGGTCATTAGGACCTGATGGAGGGACAGTAGAGCCCTGGGTACCAGGTCATTAGGACCTGATGGAGGGACAGTAGAGCCCTGGGTACCAGGTCATTAGAACCTGATGGAGGGACAGTAGAGCCCTGGGTACCAGGTCATTAGGACCTGATGGAGGGACAGTAGAGCCCTGGGTACCAGGTCATTAGCAGCTGGTGGAGGGACAGTAGAGCCCTGGGTACCAGGTCATTAGGACGATGGAGGGACAGTAGACCCCTGGATACCAGGTCATTAGGACCTGATGGAGGGACAGTAGAGCCCTGGGTACCAGGTCATTAGGACGATGGAGGGACAGTAGAGCCCTGCGTACCAGGTCATTAGGACCTGATGGAGGGACAGTAGAGCCCTGGGTACCAGGTCATTAGGACCTGATGGAGGGACAGTAGAGCCCTGGGTACCAGGTCATTAGGACTTGATGGAGGGACAGTAGAGCCCTGGGTACCAGGTCATTAGGACCTGATGGAGGGACAGTAGAGCCCTGGGTACCAGGTCATTAGGACCTGATGGAGGGACAGTAGAGCCCTGGGTACCAGGTCATTATGACCTGATGGAGGGACAGTAGAGCCCTGGGTACCAGGTCATTAGGACGATGGAGGAACAGTAGAGCCCTGGGTACCAGGTCATTAGGACTTGATGGAGGGACAGTAGAGCCCTGGGTACCAGGTCATTAGGACGATGGAGGGACAGTAGAGCCCTGGGTACCAGGTCATTAGGACCTGATGGAGGGACAGTAGAGCCCTGGGTACCAGGTCATTAGGACCTGATGGAGGGACAGTAGAGCCCTGGGTACCAGGTCATTAGGACATGATGGAGGGACAGTAGAGCCCTGAGTACCAGGTCATTAGGACGATGGAGGGACAGTAGAGCCCTGAGTACCAGGTCATTAGGACCTGATGGAGGGACAGTAGAGCCCTGGGTACCAGGTCATTAGGACCTGATGGAGGGACAGTAGAGCCCTGAGTACCAGGTCATTAGGACCTGCTGGAGGGACAGTAGAGCCCTGGGTACCAGGTCATTAGGACCTGATGGAGGAACAATAGAGCCCTGGGTACCAGGTCATTAGGACCTGATGGAGGGACAGTAGAGCCCTGGGTACCAGGTCATTAGGACCTGATGGAGGGACAGTAGAGCCCTGGGTACCAGGTCATTAGGACCTGATGGAGGGACAGTAGAGCCCTGGGTACCAGGTCATTAGGACGATGGAGGGACAGTAGAGCCCTGGGTACCAGGTCATTAGGATGATGGAGGGTCAGTAGAGCCCTGGGTACCAGGTCATTAGGACGATGGAGGGACAGTAGAGCCCTGAGTACCAGGTCATTAGGACGATGGAGGGACAGTAGAGCCCTGGGTACCAGGTCATTAGGACGATGGAAGGACAGTAGAGCCCTGGGTACCAGGTCATTAGGACCTGATGGAGGGACAGTAGAGCCCTGGGTACGAGATCATTAGGACCTGATGGAGGGACAGTAGAGCCCTGAGTACCAGGTCATTAGGACGATGGAGGGAAAGTAGAGCCCTGGGTACCAGGTCATTAGGACGATTGGAGGGACAGTAGAGCCCTGAGTACCAGGTCATTTGGATGATGGAGGGACAGTAGAGCCCTGAGTACCAGGCCATTAGGACCTGATGGAGGGACAGTATAGCCCTGGGTACCAGGTCATTTGGATGATGGCGGGACAGTAGAGCCCTGGGTACCAGGTCATTAGGATGGCGGAGGGACAGTAGAGCCCTGGGTAACAGGTCAATAGGACCTGATGGAATGAAAGTAGAGCCCTGGGTACCAGGTCAATATGACGATGGAGGGACAGTAGAGCCCTGGGTACCAGGTCATTAGCAGCTGGTGGAGGGACAGTAGAGCCCTGGGTACCAGGTCATTAGGACCTGATGGAGGGACAGTAGAGCCCTGGGTACCAGGTCATTAGGACCTGATGGAGGGACAGTAGAGCCCTGGGTACCAGGTCATTAGAACCTGATGGAGGGACAGTAGAGCCCTGGGTACCAGGTCATTAGGACCTGATGGAGGGACAGTAGAGCCCTGGGTACCAGGTCATTAGCAGCTGGTGGAGGGACAGTAGAGCCCTGGGTACCAGGTCATTAGGACGATGGAGGGACAGTAGACCCCTGGATACCAGGTCATTAGGACCTGATGGAGGGACAGTAGAGCCCTGGGTACCAGGTCATTAGGACGATGGAGGGACAGTAGAGCCCTGCGTACCAGGTCATTAGGACCTGATGGAGGGACAGTAGAGCCCTGGGTACCAGGTCATTAGGACCTGATGGAGGGACAGTAGAGCCCTGGGTACCAGGTCATTAGGACTTGATGGAGGGACAGTAGAGCCCTGGGTACCAGGTCATTAGGACCTGATGGAGGGACAGTAGAGCCCTGGGTACCAGGTCATTAGGACCTGATGGAGGGACAGTAGAGCCCTGGGTACCAGGTCATTAGGACCTGATGGAGGGACAGTAGAGCCCTGGGTACCAGGTCATTAGGACGATGGAGGAACAGTAGAGCCCTGGGTACCAGGTCATTAGGACTTGATGGAGGGAAGTAGAGCCCTGGGTACCAGGTCATTAGGACGATGGAGGGACAGTAGAGCCCTGGGTACCAGGTCATTAGGACCTGATGGAGGGACAGTAGAGCCCTGGGTACCAGGTCATTACGACATGATGGAGGTACAGTAGAGCCCTGGGTACCAGGTCGTTAGGACCTGATGGAGGGACAGTAGAGCCCTGGGTAACAGGTCATTAGGACCTGATGGAGAGACGGTAGAGCCCTGGGTACCAGGTCATTAGCAGCTGGTGGAGGGACAGTAGAGCCCTGGGTACCAGGTCATTAGGACCTGCTGGAGGGACAGTAGAGCCCTGAGTACCAGGTCATTAGGACCTGGTGGAGGGACAGTAGAGCCCTGAGTACCAGGTCATTAGAACCTGATGGAGGGACAGTAGAGCCCTGGGTACCAGGTCATTAGAACCTGATAGAGGGTCAGTAGAGCCCTGAGTACCAGGCCATTAGGACCTGATGGAGGGACAGTAGAGCCCTGGGTACCAGGTCATTAGGACCTGATGGAGGGACAGTAGAGCCCTGGGTACCAGGTCATTAGAACCTGATAGAGGGACAGTAGAGCCCTGAGTACCAGGTCATTAGGACCTGATGGAGGGACAGTAGAGCCCTGGGTACCAGGTCATTAGGACCTGATGGAGGGACAGCAGAGCCCTGGGTACCAGGTCATTAGGACGATGGCGGGACAGTAGAGCCCTGTATACCAGGTCATTAGGACCTGATGGAGGGACAGTAGAGCCCTGGGTACCAGGTCATTAGGACCTGATGGAGGGACAGTAGAGCCCTGGGTACCAGGTCATTAGGACCTGATGGAGGGACAGTAGAGCCCTGGGTACCAGGTCATTAGGACCTGATGGAGGGACAGTAGAGCAATGGGTACCAGGTCATTAGCAGCTGGTGGAGGGACAGTAGAGCCCTGGGTACCAGGTCATTAGGACCTGCTGGAGGGACAGTAGAGCCCTGGGTACCAGGTCATTAGAACCTGATGGAGGGACAGTAGAGCCCTGAGTACCAGGTTATTAGGACCTGGTGGAGGGACAGTAGAGCCCTGAGTACCAGGCCATTAGAACCTGATGGAGGGACAGTAGAGCCCTGAGTACCAGGTCATTAGAACCTGATGGAGGGACAGTAGAGCCCTGGGTACCAGGTCATTAGAACCTGATAGAGGGACAGTAGAGCCCTGAGTACCAGGCCATTAGGACCTGATGGAGGGACAGTAGAGCCCTGGGTACCAGGTCATTAGGATGATGGAGGGACAGTAGAGCCCTGGGTACCAGGTCATTAGGACGATGGCGGGACAGTAGAGCCCTGGATACCAGGTCATTAGGACCTGATGGAGGGACAGTAGAGCCCTGGGTACCAGGTCATTACGACCTGATGGAGGGACAGTAGAGCCCTGGGTACCAGGTCATTAGGACGATGGAGGGACAATAGAGCCCTGGGTACCAGGTCATTAGGACCTGATGGAGGGACAGTAGAGCCCTGGGTACCAGGTCAATAGGACCTGATGGAGGGACAGTAGAGCCCTGGGTACCAGGTCATTAGGACCTGATGGAGGGACAGTAGAGCCCTGGGTACCAGGTCATTAGGACCTGATGGGGGACAGTAGAGCCCTGGGTACCAGGTCATTAGGACGATGGAGGAACAGTAGAGCCCTGGGTACCAGGTCATTAGGACGATGGAGGGACAGTAGAGCCCTGGGTACCAGGTCATTAGGACGATGGAGGGACAGTAGAGCCCTGAGTACCAGGTCATTAGGACGATGGAGGGACAGTAGAGCCCTGAGTACCAGGTCATTAGGACGATGGAGGGACAGTAGAGCCCTGAGTACCAGGTCATTAGGACCTGATGGAGGGACAGTAGAGCCCTGGGTACCAGGTCATTAGGACCTGATGGAGGGACAGTAGAGCCCTGGGTACCAGGTCATTAGGACCTGATGGAGGGACAGTAGAGCCCTGGGTACCAGGTCATTAGAAGCTGGTGGAGGGACAGTAGAGCCCTGGGTACCAGGTCATTAGGACCTGCTGGAGGAACAGTAGAGCCTTGGGTACCAGGTCATTAGAACATGATGGAGGGACAGTAGAGCCCTGAGTACCAGGTCATTAGGACCTGGTGGAGGGACAGTAGAGCCCTGGGTACCAGGTCATTAGGACGATGGAGGGACAGTAGAGCCCTGAGTACCAGGTCATTAGGACGATGGAGGGACAGTAGAATCCTGTATACCAGGTCATGAGGACCTGATGGAGGGACAGTAGAGCCCTGGGTACCAGGTCATTAGGACGATGGAGGGACAGTAGAGCCCTGGGTACCAGGTCATTAGGACCTGATGGAGGGACAGTAGAGCCCTGGGTACCAGGTCATTAGGACCTGATGGAGGGACAGTAGAGATCTGGGTACCAGGTCATTAGGACCTGATGGAGGGACAGGAGAGCCCTGGTTACCAGGTCATTAGAACCTGATGGAGGGACAGTAGAGCCCTGAGTACCAGGTCATTAGGACCTGGTGGAGGGACAGTAGAGCCCTGAGTACCAGGTCATTAGAACCTGATGGAGGGACAGTAGAGCCCTGAGTACCAGGTCAATAGAACCTGATGGAGGGACAGTAGAGCCCTGGGTACCAGGTCATTAGAACCTGATAGAGGGACAGTAGAGCCCTGAGTACCAGGCCATTAGGACCTGATGGAGGGACAGTAGAGCCCTGGGTACCAGGTCATTAGGACGATGGAGGGACAGCAGAGCCCTGGATACCAGGTCATTAGGACCTGATGGAGGGACAGTAGAGCCCTGGGTACCAGGTCATTAGGACGATGGAGGGACCGCAGAGCCCTGAGTACCAGGTCATTAGGACGATGGAGGGACAGTAGATCCCTGGGTACCAGGTCATTAGGACGATGGAGGGACAGCAGAGCCCTGGTTACCAGGTCATTAGGACGATGGAGGGACAGTAGAGCCCTGGGTACCAGGTCCTTAGGACGATGGAGGGACAGCAGAGCCCTGGATACCAGGTCATTAGGACCTGATGGGGGGACAGTAGAGCCCTGGGTACCAGGTCATTATGACCTGATGGAGGGACAGTAGAGCCCTGAGTACCAGGTCATTAGGACGATGGAGGGACAGTAGAGCCCTGGGTACCAGGTCATTAGGACCTGATGGAGGGACAGTAGAGCCCTGGGTACCAGGCCATTAGGACCCGATGGAGGGACAGTAGAGCCCTGAGTACCAGGTCATTAGGACCTGGTGGAGGTACAGTAGAGCCCTGTGTACCAGGTCATTAGGACGATGGAGGGACAGTAGAGCCCTGGGTACCAGGTCATTAGGACCTGATGGAGGGACAGTAGAGCCCTGGGTACCAGGTCATTAGGACCTGATGGAGGGACAATAGAGCCCTGGGTACCAGGTCATTAGGACGATGGAGGGACAGTAGAGCCCTGAGTACCAGGTCATTAGGACGATGGAGGGACAGTAGAGCCCTGAGTACCAGGTCATTAGGACCTGATGGAGGGACAGTAGAGCCCTGTGTACCAGGTCATTAGGACCTGCTGGAGGGACAGTAGAGCCCTGGGTACCAGGTCATTAGGACCTGATGGAGGGACAGTAGAGCCCTGGGTACCAGGTCATTAGGACCTGATGGAGGGACAGTAGAGCCCTGGGTAACAGGTCATTAGAAGCTGGTGGAGGGACAGTAGAGCCCTGGGTACCAGGTCATTAGGACCTGCTGGAGGGACAGTAGAGCCTTGGGTACCAGGTCATTAGAACCTGATGGAGGGACAGTAGAGCCCTGAGTACCAGGTCATTAGGCCCTGGTGGAGGGACAGTAGAGCCCTGGGTACCAGGTCATTAGGACGATGGAGGGACAGTAGAGCCCTGAGTACCAGGTCATTAGGACGATGGAGGGACAGTAGAATCCTGTATACCAGGTCATGAGGACCTGATGGAGGGACAGTAGAGCCCTGGGTACCAGGTCATTAGGACGATGGAGGGACAGTAGAGCCCTGGGTACCAGGTCATTAGGACCTGATGGAGGGACAGTAGAGCCCTGGGTACCAGGTCATTAGGACCTGATGGAGGGACAGTAGAGCCCTGGGTACCAGTTCATTAGGACCTGATGGAGGGACAGGAGAGCCCTGGTTACCAGGTCATTAGAACCTGATGGAGGGACAGTAGAGCCCTGAGTACCAGGTCATTAGGACCTGGTGGAGGGACAGTAGAGCCCTGAGTACCAGGTCATTAGAACCTGATGGAGGGACAGTAGAGCCCTGGGTACCAGGTCATTAGAACCTGATAGAGGGACAGTAGAGCCCTGAGTACCAGGCCATTAGGACCTGATGGAGGGACAGTAGAGCCCTGGGTACCAGGTCATTAGGACGATGGAGGGACAGTAGAGCCCTGGGTACCAGGTCATTAGGACGATGGAGGGACAGCAGAGCCCTGGATACCAGGTCATTAGGACCTGATGGAGGGACAGTAGAGCCCTGGGTACCAGGTCATTAGGACGATGGAGGGACCGCAGAGCCCTGAGTACCAGGTCATTAGGACAATGGAGGGACAGTAGATCCCTGGGTACCAGGTCATTAGGACGATGGAGGGACAGCAGAGCCCTGGTTACCAGGTCATTAGGACGATGGAGGGACAGTAGAGCCCTGGGTACCAGGTCATTAGGACGATGGAGGGACAGCAGAGCCCTGGATACCAGGTCATTAGGACCTGATGGGGGGACAGTAGAGCCCTGGGTACCAGGTCATTATGACCTGATGGAGGGACAGTAGAGCCCTGAGTACCAGGTCATTAGGACCTGATGGAGGGACAGTAGACCCCTGGGTACCAGGTCATTAGCAGCTGGTGGAGGAACAGTAGAGCCCTGGGTACCAGGTCATTAGGACGATGGAGGGACAGCAGAGCCCTGGATACCAGGTCATTAGGACCAAGGTGGCTTAGCAGTTCAGACGTATTTTTCCGTGTTGTCGTGTCGTGTCCTGTATATATATATATTTACACCTTTTCTTCACATATCTTTATTTATTTTATTATCCAAGAACTCAACTACAAAAGCTTTCCTGCAAAAGCTTTCCTGCAACCCGCTTCACCAATTACAATAAGTACTATTTACCTCAATCTGAAAATCCATCGTGGAAGATAGCCAGGGGCTAATTCAGAAGCTAGCCTGAAAGCTAATCCAGAAGCTACTCCGATAGCTAGCCAGAAGCTAATCTGTAGCTGCCCCGAAATTAGCCGGTTTGCTGGCTAGCGTTGGTGTTTCAGCTGCCCACGTTTTGCGGTCATCAGCTATTCCTCTAGCTCGATAATCTACCGGCACTTTTGTGCAACGCGACTCGGACCGGAGCATTCCGGGACTTTTTTTCTCTCAGTTTCCCCGGATTCCAACCGCAGCCTCTGGACACTTGCACCTTGATTTCGCAGCTAGCTAGCTGCATACCGTGTGACTATTGGCTTACGTCGACCCCGGAGCTAACTCAAATCATGCTGGAGCTAGCCAGCTGAGGAGTTCCATCACCATCCGGACCCGCTTCTTTGTTGCTGCTGCAGATACGGAACCCCACCGGGCCTTCACGACTGACTGCCGACGTTATCTGCCCGAGGGATTTATCCAACCGGCACCTCCGTCCCGGCGTTACCTGAACGCTCATCTGAGGCCCGCTAATCGTTAGCTGTCTTATCGGCTGCTATCTGAACAAAACCCCACTACACGGAACCTACCGACGGAAACGCACGAGGTATCTACAAACAGACCTCCATCCTATGCTGCTACCGATAGCCATATACCCGGCCAGCTGTCTGGATCGCCACGACCCCAACCAACCTCTACTCACTGGACCCTTATTTATCACTCGATTAAGCTTGCCTCTCCTTAATGTAAATATGCCTTGTCCATTGCTGTTCTGGTTAGTGTTTATTGGCTTATTTCACTGTAGAGATTCTAGCCCTGCTCTCTATACCATATCCAACCCTGCAGTTCCACCACCCACATATGCGATGACATCACCTGGTTTCAATGATGTTTCTAGAGACAAGATCTCTCTCATCATCACTCAATACCTAGGTTTACCTCCACTGTATTCACATCCTACCATACCTTTGTCTGTACATTATTCCTTTAAACTATTTTATCGCCCCCAGAAACTTCCTTTTACTCTCTGCTCTGGTAGCTCTAGGCGACCAATTCTCATAGCTTTTAGCCGTACCATTATCCTACTTCTCCTCTGTTCCTCTGGTGATGTAGAGGTGAATCCAGGCCCTGCAGTACCTGGCTCCACTCCTATTCCCCAGGCGCTCTCTTTTGATGACTTCTGTAACCGTAATAGCCTTGGCTTCATGCATGTTAACATTAGGAGCCTCCTCCCTAAGTTTGTTTTGTTCACTG
The DNA here is from genome assembly GCF_029448725.1 of Salvelinus fontinalis. Lineage (NCBI taxonomy): Eukaryota > Metazoa > Chordata > Actinopteri > Salmoniformes > Salmonidae > Salvelinus > Salvelinus fontinalis. The sequence continues at coordinate 214,517 of NW_026600321.1, forward strand.
CTTTAGCACACTCTACCAACCCGGATGTTTTAGCCGTGTCTGAATCCTGGCTTAGAAAGACCACCAAAAATGCAGACATTTTTATCCCCAATTACAATATTTTCAGACAAGATAGAACGGCCAAAGGGGGCGGTGTTGCAATCTACTGCAAAGACTGCCTGCAGAGTTCTGTTATACTATCCAGGTCTGTTCCCAAACAATTTGAACTTCTACTTTTAAAAATCCACCTCTCTAAAAACAAGTCTCTCACCGTTGCCGCCTGCTATAGACCACCCTCTGCCCCCAGCTGTGCTCTGGACACTATATGTGAACTGATTGCCCCCCATCTATCTTCAGAGCTCGTGCTGCTAGGCGACCTAAATTTGAACATGCTCAACACCCCAGCCACCCTACAATCTAAGTTTGATGCCCTCAATCTCACACAAATTATTAATGAACCTACCAGGTACCACCCCAACTCCGTAAACACGGGTACCCTCATAGATATCATCCTAACAAACTTGCCCTCCAAATACACCTCTGCTGTTTTTAACCAAGATCTCAGCGATCACTGCCTCATTGCCTGCATCCGTAATGGGTCAGCGGTCAAACGACCTCCACTCATCACTGTCAAACGCTCCCTGAAACACTTCAGCGAGCAGGCCTTCCTAATTGACCTGGCCGGGGTATCCTGGAAGGATATTGATCTCATCCCGTCAGTAGAGGATGCCTGGTCATTTTTTTTAAATGCCTTCCTCACCATCTTGAATAAGCATGCCCCATTCAAGAAATTTAGAACCAGGAACAGATATAGCCCTTGGTTCTCTCCTGACCTGACTGCCCTTAACCAACAGAAAAACATCCTATGGCGTTCTGCATTAGCATCGAACAGCCCCCGTGATATGCAACTTTTCAGGGAAGCCAGAAACCAATATACACAGGCAGTTAGAACAGCCAAGGCTAGCTTTTTCAAGCAGAAATTTGCTTCCTGCAACACAAATTCAAAAAAGTTCTGGGACACCGTAAAGTCCATGGAGAATAAGAACACCTCCTCCCAGCTTCCAACCGCCCTGAAGATAGGAAACACTGTCACCACCGACAAATCCACTATAATTGAGAATTTCAATAAGCATTTTTCTACGGCTGGCCATGCTTTCCACCTGGCTACCCCTACCCGGGACAACAGCACTGCCCTCCCCTCTGCTACTCGCCCAAGCCTTCCCCATTTCTCTTTCTCCCAAATACAGTCAGCTGATGTTCTTAATGAGCTGCAAAATCTGGACCCTTACAAATCAGCCGGGCTAGATAATCTGGACCCTTTCTTTCTAAAACTATCTGCTGAAATTGTTGCCACCCCTATTACTAGCCTCTTCAACCTCTCTTTCGTGTCGTCTGAGATCCCCAAAGATTGGAAAGCAGCTGCGGTTATCCCCCTCTTCAAAGGGGGGGACACCCTTGACCCTAACTGCTACAGACCTATATCTATCCTACCCTGCCTTTCTAAGGTCTTCGAAAGCCAAGTCAACAAACAGATTGCCGACCATTTCGAATCACACCACACCTTCTCCGCTATGCAATCTGGTTTCAGAGCTGGTCATGGGTGCACCTCAGCCACGCTCAAGGTCATAAACGATATCGTAACCGCCATCGATAGGAAACAATACTGTGCAGCCGTATTCATTGACCTGGCCAAGGCTTTTGACTCTGTCAATCACCACATCCTCATTGGCAGACTCGACAGCCTTGGTTTCTCTAATGATTGCCTCGCCTGGTTCACCAACTACTTCTCTGATAGAGTTCAGTGTGTCAAATCGGAGGGTCTGTTGTCCGGGCCTCTGGCAGTCTCTATGGGGGTGCCACAGGGTTCAATTCTTGGACCGACTCTCTTCTCTGTTTACATCAATGATGTCGCTCTTGCTGCTGGTGATTCTCTGATCCACCTCTACGCAGACGACACTATTCTGTATACTTCTGGCCCTTCTTTTGACACTGTGTTAACAACCCTCCAGGCGAGCTTCAATGCCATACAACTCTCCTTCCGTGGCCTCCAACTGCTCTTAAATACAAGTAAAACCAAATGCATGCTCTTCAACCGATCGCTGCCTGCTCCTGCCCGCCTGTCCAACATCACTACTTTGGACGGCTCTGACTTAGAATATGTGGACAACTACAAATACCTAGGTGTCTGGTTAGACTGTAAACTCTCCTACCAGACCCACATCAAACATCTCCAATCCAAAGTCAAATCTAGAATTGGCTTCCTATTCCGCAACAAAGCATCCTTTACTCATGCTGCCAAACATACCCTTGTAAAACTGACCATCCTACCAATCCTCGACTTCGGTGATGTCATTTACAAAATAGCCTCCAAAACCCTACTCAATAAATTGGATGCAGTCTATCACAGTGCCATCCGTTTTGTCACCAAAGCCCCATATACTACCCACCACTGCGACCTGTACACTCTCGTTGGCTGGCCCTCGCTTCATACTCGTCGCCAAACCCATTGGTTCCAGGTCATCTACAAGACCCTGCTAGGTAAAGTCCCCCCTTATCTCAGCTCGCTGGTCACCATAGCAGCACCTACCCGTAGCACGCGCTCCAGCAGGTATATCTCTCTAGTCACCCCCAAAACCAATTCTTCCTTTGGACGCCTCTCCTTCCAGTTCTCTGCTGCCAATGACTGGAACGAACTACAAAAATCTCTGAAACTGGAAACACCTATCTCCCTCACTAGCTTTAAGCACCAGCTGTCAGAGCAGCTCATAGATTACTGCACCTGTACATAACCCATCTACAATTTAGCCCAAACAACTACCTCTTTACCTACTGTATTTATTTATTAATTTATTTTGCTCCTTTGCACCCCATTATTTCTGTCTCTACTTTGCACTTTCTTCCAATGCAAACCAACCATTCCAGTGTTTTTTTTTAGTTTTTATTTTACTTGCTGTGTTGTACTCACTTCGCCTCCATGGCCTTTTTATATTTTTATTTATTTATACATATATCTGTTTGCCTTCACCTCCCTTATCTCACCTCACTTGCTCACATTGTATATAGACTTATTTTTTTATTTTTTTCACTGTATTATTGACTATATGTTTGTTTTTACTCCATGTGTAACTATGTGTTGTTGTATGTGTCGAACTGCTTTGCTTTATCTTGGCCAGGTCGCAATTGTAAATGAGAACGTGTTCTCAATTTGCCTACCTGGTTAAATAAAGGTTAAATAAATAAAATAAATAAAAAATTAGGACCTGATGGAGGGACAGTAGAGCCCTGGGTACCAGGTCATTAGGACCTGATGGAGGGACAGTAGAGCCCTGGGTACCAGGTCATTAGGACCTGATGGAGGGACAATAGAGCCCTGGGTACCAGGTCATTAGGACGATGGAGGGACAGTAGAGCCCTGGATACCAGGCCATTAGGACCCGATGGAGGGACAGTAGAGCCCTGGGTACCAGGTCATTAGGACAATGGAGGGACAGTAGAGCCCTGGGTACCAGGTCATTAGGACCTGATGGAGGGACAGTAGAGCCCTGGGTACCAGGTCATTAGAACCTGATGGAGGGACAGTAGAGCCCTGGTTACCAGGTCATTAGAACCTGATGGAGGGACAGTAGAGCCCTGGGTACCAGGTCATTAGGACCTGGTGGAGGGACAGTAGAGCCCTGGGTACCAGGTCATTAGGACCTGATTGAGGGACAGTAGAGCCCTGGATACCAGGTCATTAGAACCTGATTGAGGGACAGTAGAGCCCTGGATACCAGGTCATTAGAACCTGATGGTGGGACAGTAGAGCCCTGAGTACCAGGTCATTAGGACCTGATGGAGGGACAGTAGAGCCCTGGGTACCAGGTCATTAGAACCTGATTGAGGGAAAGTAGAGCCCTGAGTACCAGGTAATTTGAACCTGATGGAGGGACAGTAGAGCCCTGGGTCCCAGGTCATTAGAACCTGATAGAGGGACAGTAGAGCCCTGAGTACCAGGCCATTAGGACCTGATGAAGGGACAGTAGAGCCCTGGGTACCAGGTCATTAGGACGATGGAGGGACAGTAGAGCCCTGGGTACCAGGTCATTAGGACGATGGCGGGACAGTAGAGCCCTGGATACCAGGTCATTAGGACCTGATGGAGGGACAGTAGAGCCCTGGGTACCAGGTCATTAGGACCTGATGGAGGGACAGTAGAGCCCTGGATACCAGGTCAATAGGACCTGATGGAGGGACAGTAGAGCCCTGGGTACCAGGTCATTAGGACCTGATGGAGGGACAGTAGAGCCCTGGGTACCAGGTCATTAGCAGCTGGTGGAGGGACAGTAGAGCCCTGGGTACCAGGTCATTAGGACCTGATGGAGGGACAGTAGAGCCCTGGGTAACAGGTCATTAGGACCTGATGGAGGGACAGTAGAGCCCTGGGTACCAGGTCATTAGGACCTGATGGAGGGACAGTAGAGCCCTGGGTACCAGGTCATTAGGACCTGATGGAGGGACAGTAGAGCCCTGAGTACCAGGTCATTAGGACGATGGAGGGACAGTAGAGCCCTGAGTACCAGGTCATTAGGACCTGATGGAGGGACAGTAGAGCCCTGGGTACCAGGTCATTAGGACGATGGAGGGACAGTAGAGCCCTGGGTACCAGGTCATTAGGACCTGATGGAGGGACAGTAGAGCCCTGGGTACCAGGTCATTAGGACCTGATGGAGGGACAGTAGAGCCCTGAGTACCAGGTCATTAGGACCTGCTGGAGGGACAGTAGAGCCCTGGGTACCAGGTCATTAGGACCTGATGGAGGGACAGTAGAGCTCTGGGTACCAGGTCATTAGGACCTGATGGAGGGACAGTAGAGCTCTCGGTACCAGGTCATTAGGACCTGATGGAGGGACAGTAGAGCCCTGGGTACCAGGTCATTAGGACGATGGAGGGACAGTAGAGCCCTGGGTACCAGGTCATTAGGACGATGGAGGGACAGTAGAGCCCTGAGTACCAGGTCATTAGGACGATGGAGGGACAGTAGAGCCCTGAGTAACAGGTCATTAGGACGATGGAGGGACAGTAGAGCCCTGGGTACCAGGTCATTAGGACCTGATGGAGGGACAGTAGAGCCCTGGGTACCAGGTCATTAGAAGCTGGTGGAGGGACAGTAGAGCCCTGGGTACCAGGTCATTAGGACCTGCTGGAGGGACAGTAGAGCCTTGGGTACCAGGTCATTAGGACCTGGTGGAGGGACAGTAGAGCCCTGGGTACCAGGTCATTAGGACGATGGAGGGACAGTAGAGCCCTGAGTACCAGGTCATTAGAACCTGATGGAGGGACAGTAGAGCCCTGAGTACCAGGTCATTAGGACCTGGTGGAGGGACAGTAGAGCCCTGGGTACCAGGTCATTAGGACGATGGAGGGACAGTAGAGCCCTGAGTACCAGGTCATTAGGACGATGGAGGGACAGTAGAATCCTGTATACCAGGTCATGAGGACCTGATGGAGGGACAGTAGAGCCCTGGGTACCAGGTCATTAGGACGATGGAGGGACAGTAGAGCCCTGGGTACCAGGTCATTAGGACCTGATGGAGGGACAGTAGAGCCCTGGGTACCAGGTCATTAGGACCTGATGGAGGGACAGTAGAGCCCTGGGTACCAGGTCATTAGGACCTGATGGAGGGACAGGAGAGCCCTGGTTACCAGGTCATTAGAACCTGATGGAGGGACAGTAGAGCCCTGAGTACCAGGTCATTAGGACCTGGTGGAGGGACAGTAGAGCCCTGAGTACCAGGTCATTAGAACCTGATGGAGGGACAGTAGAGCCCTGAGTACCAGGTCAATAGAACCTGATGGAGGGACAGTAGAGCCCTGGGTACCAGGTCATTAGAACCTGATAGAGGGACAGTAGAGCCCTGAGTACCAGGCCATTAGGACCTGATGGAGGGACAGTAGAGCCCTGGGTACCAGGTCATTAGGACGATGGAGGGACAGTAGTGCCCTGGGTACCAGGTCATTAAGACGATGGAGGGACAGCAGAGCCCTGGATACCAGGTCATTAGGACCTGATGGAGGGACAGTAGAGCCCTGGGTACCAGGTCATTAGGACGATGGAGGGACCGCAGAGCCCTGAGTACCAGGTCATTAGGACGATGGAGGGACAGTAGAGCCCTGGGTACCAGGTCATTAGGACGATGGAGGGACAGCAGAGCCCTGGGTACCAGGTCATTAGGACGATGGAGGGACAGTAGAGCCCTGGGTACCAGGTCATTAGGACGATGGAGGGACAGCAGAGCCCTGGATACCAGGTCATTAGGACCTGATGGGGGGACAGTAGAGCCCTGGGTACCAGGTCATTAGGACCTGATGGAGGGACAGTAGAGCCCTGAGTACCAGGTCATTAGGACCTGATGGAGGGACAGTAGAGCCCTGGGTACCAGGTCATTAGCAGCTGGTGGAGGAACAGTAGAGCCCTGGGTACCAGGTCATTAGGACCTGATGGAGGGACAGTAGAGCCCTGGGTACCAGGTCATTAGGACCTGATGGAGGGACAATAGAGCCCTGGGTACCAGGTCATTAGGACGATGGAGGGACAGTAGAGCCCTGGATACCAGGTCATTAGGACCCGATGGAGGGACAGTAGAGCCCTGGGTACCAGGTCATTAGGACAATGGAGGGACAGTAGAGCCCTGGGTACCAGGTCATTAGGACCTGATGGAGGGACAGTAGAACCCTGGGTACCAGGTCATTAGAACCTGATGGAGGGACAGTAGAGCCCTGGTTACCAGGTCATTAGAACCTGATGGAGGGACAGTAGAGCACTGGGTACCAGGTCATTAGGACCTGGTGGAGGGACAGTAGAGCCCTGGGTACCAGGTCATTAGGACCTGATTGAGGGACAGTAGAGCCCTGGATACCAGGTCATTAGAACCTGATTGAGGGACAGTAGAGCCCTGGATACCAGGTCATTAGAACCTGATGGTGGGACAGTAGAGCCCTGAGTACCAGGTCATTAGGACCTGATGGAGGGACAGTAGAGCCCTGGGTACCAGGTCATTAGAACCTGATTGAGGGAAAGTAGAGCCCTGAGTACCAGGTAATTTGAACCTGATGGAGGGACAGTAGAGCCCTGGGTACCAGGTCATTAGAACCTGATAGAGGGACAGTAGAGCCCTGAGAACCAGGCCATTAGGACCTGATGGAGGGACAATAGAGCCCTGGGTACCAGGTCATTAGGACGATGGAGGGACAGTAGAGCCCTGGGTACCAGGTCATTAGGACGATGGCGGGACAGTAGAGCCCTGGATACCAGGTCATTAGGACCTGATGGAGGGACAGTAGAGCCCTGGGTACCAGGTCATTAGGACCTGATGGAGGGACAGTAGAGCCCTGGGTACCAGGTCATTAGGACCTGATGGAGGGACAGTAGAGCCCTGGGTACCAGGTCATTAGCAGCTGGTGGAGGGACAGTAGAGCCCTGGGTACCAGGTCATTAGGACCTGATGGAGGGACAGTAGAGCCCTGGGTACCAGGTCATTAGGACCTGATGGAGGGACAGTAGAGCCCTGGTTACCAGGTCATTAGAACCTGATGGAGGGACAGTAGAGCCCTGGGTACCAGGTCATTAGGACCTGGTGGAGGGACAGTAGAGCCCTGGGTACCAGGTCATTAGGACCTGATTGAGGGACAGTAGAGCCCTGGATACCAGGTCATTAGAACCTGATTGAGGGACAGTAGAGCCCTGGATACCAGGTCATTAGAACCTGATGGTGGGACAGTAGAGCCCTGAGTACCAGGTCATTAGGACCTGATGGAGGGACAGTAGAGCCCTGGGTACCAGGTCATTAGAACCTGATTGAGGGAAAGTAGAGCCCTGAGTACCAGGTAATTTGAACCTGATGGAGGGACAGTAGAGCCCTGGGTACCAGGTCATTAGAACCTGATAGAGGGACAGTAGAGCCCTGAGTACCAGGCCATTAGGACCTGATGGAGGGACAGTAGAGCCCTGGGTACCAGGTCATTAGGACGATGGAGGGACAGTAGAGCCCTGGGTACCAGGTCATTAGGACGATGGCGGGACAGTAGAGCCCTGGATACCAGGTCATTAGGACCTGATGGAGGGACAGTAGAGCCCTGGGTACCAGGTCATTAGGACCTGATGGAGGGACAGTAGAGCCCTGGGTACCAGGTCATTAGGACCTGATGGAGGGACAGTAGAGCCCTGGGTACCAGGTCATTAGCAGCTGGTGGAGGGACAGTAGAGCCCTGGGTACCAGGTCATTAGGACCTGATGGAGGGACAGTAGAGCCCTGGGTACCAGGTCATTAGGACCTGATGGAGGGACAGTAGAGCCCTGGGTACCAGGTCATTAGGACCTGATGGAGGGACAGTAGAGCCCTAGGTACCAGGTCATTAGGACCTGATGGAGGGACAGTAGAGCCCTGAGTACCAGGTCATTAGGACGATGGAGGGACAGTAGAGCCCTGAGTACCAGGTCATTAGGACCTGATGGAGGGACAGTAGAGCCCTGGGTACCAGGTCATTAGGACGATGGAGGGACAGTAGAGCCCTGGGTACCAGGTCATTAGGACCTGATGGAGGGACAGTAGAGCCCTGGGTACCAGGTCATTAGGACCTGATGGAGGGACAGTAGAGCCCTGAGTACCAGGTCATTAGGACCTGCTGGAGGGACAGTAGAGCCCTGGGTACCAGGTCATTAGGACCTGATGGAGGGACAGTAGAGCCCTGGGTACCAGGTCATTAGGACCTGATGGAGGGACAGTAGAGCCCTGAGTACCAGGTCATTAGGACGATGGAGGGACAGTAGAGCCCTGAGTACCTGGTCATTAGGACCTGATGGAGGGACAGTAGAGCCCTGGGTACCAGGTCATTAGGACGATGGAGGGACAGTAGAGCCCTGGGTACCAGGTCATTAGGACCTGATGGAGGGACAGTAGAGCCCTGGGTACCAGGTCATTAGGACGATGGAGGGTCAGTAGAGCCCTGAGTACCAGTTCATTAGGAGGATGGAGGGACAGTAGAGCCCTGAGTACCAGGTCATTAGGACGATGGAGGGACAGTAGATTCCTGAGTACCAGGTCATTAGGACCTGATGGAGGGACAGTAGAGCCCTGAGTACCAGGTCATTAGAACCTGATGGAGGGACAGTAGAGCCCTGAGTACCAGGTCATTAGGACCTGGTGGAGGGACAGTAGAGCCCTGGGTACCAGGTCATTAGGACGATGGAGGGACAGTAGAGCCCTGAGTACCAGGTCATTAGGACGATGGAGGGACAGTAGAATCCTGTATACCAGGTCATGAGGACCTGATGGAGGGACAGTAGAGCCCTGGGTACCAGGTCATTAGGACGATGGAGGGACAGTAGAGCCCTGGGTACCAGGTCATTAGGACCTGATGGAGGGACAGTAGAGCCCTGGGTACCAGGTCATTAGGACCTGATGGAGGGACAGTAGAGCCCTGGGTACCAGGTCATTAGGACCTGATGGAGGGACAGGAGAGCCCTGGTTACCAGGTCATTAGAACCTGATGGAGGGACAGTAGAGCCCTGAGTACCAGGTCATTAGGACCTGGTGGAGGGACAGTAGAGCCCTGAGTACCAGGTCATTAGAACCTGATGGAGGGACAGTAGAGCCCTGAGTACCAGGTCAATAGAACCTGATGGAGGGACAGTAGAGCCCTGGGTACCAGGTCATTAGAACTTGATAGAGGGACAGTAGAGCCCTGAGTACCAGGTCATTAGGACCTGATGGAGGGACAGTAGAGCCCTGGGTACCAGGTCATTAGGACGATGGAGGGACAGTAGAGCCCTGGGTACCAGGTCATTAAGACGATGGAGGGACAGCAGAGCCCTGGATACCAGGTCATTAGGACCTGATGGAGGGACAGTAGAGCCCTGGGTACCAGGTCATTAGGACGATGGAGGGACCGCAGAGCCCTGAGTACCAGGTCATTAGGACGATGGAGGGACAGTAGAGCCCTGGGTACCAGGTCATTAGGACGATGGAGGGACAGCAGAGCCCTGGGTACCAGGTCATTAGGACGATGGAGGGACAGTAGAGCCCTGGGTACCAGGTCATTAGGACGATGGAGGGACAGCAGAGCCCTGGATACCAGGTCATTAGGACCTGATGGGGGGACAGTAGAGCCCTGGGTACCAGGTCATTAGGACCTGATGGAGGGACAGTAGAGCCCTGAGTACCAGGTCATTAGGACCTGATGGAGGGACAGTAGAGCCCTGGGTACCAGGTCATTAGCAGCTGGTGGAGGAACAGTAGAGCCCTGGGTACCAGGTCATTAGGACCTGATGGAGGGACAGTAGAGCCCTGGGTACCAGGTCATTAGGACCTGATGGAGGGACAGTAGAGCCCTGGGTACCAGGTCATTAGGACCTGATGGAGGGACAATAGAGCCCTGGGTACCAGGTCATTAGGACGATGGAGGGACAGTAGAGCCCTGGATACCAGGTCATTAGGACCCGATGGAGGGACAGTAGAGCCCTGGGTACCAGGTCATTAGGACAATGGAGGGTCAGTAGAGCCCTGAGTACCAGTTCATTAGGAGGATGGAGGGACAGTAGAGCCCTGAGTACCAGGTCATTAGGACGATGGAGGGACAGTAGATTCCTGAGTACCAGGTCATTAGGACCTGATGGAGGGACAGTAGAGCCCTGAGTACCAGGTCATTAGAACCTGATGGAGGGACAGTAGAGCCCTGAGTACCAGGTCATTAGGACCTGGTGGAGGGACAGTAGAGCCCTGGGTACCAGGTCATTAGGACGATGGAGGGACAGTAGAGCCCTGAGTACCAGGTCATTAGGACGATGGAGGGACAGTAGAATCCTGTATACCAGGTCATGAGGACCTGATGGAGGGACAGTAGAGCCCTGGGTACCAGGTCATTAGGACGATGGAGGGACAGTAGAGCCCTGGGTACCAGGTCATTAGGACCTGATGGAGGGACAGTAGAGCCCTGGGTACCAGGTCATTAGGACCTGATGGAGGGACAGTAGAGCCCTGGGTACCAGGTCATTAGGACCTGATGGAGGGACAGGAGAGCCCTGGTTACCAGGTCATTAGAACCTGATGGAGGGACAGTAGAGCCCTGAGTACCAGGTCATTAGGACCTGGTGGAGGGACAGTAGAGCCCTGAGTACCAGGTCATTAGAACCTGATGGAGGCACAGTAGAGCCCTGAGTACCAGGTCAATAGAACCTGATTGAGGGACAGTAGAGCCCTGGGTACCAGGTCATTAGAACCTGATAGAGGGACAGTAGAGCCCTGAGTACCAGGTCATTAGGACCTGATGGAGGGACAGTAGAGCCCTGGGTACCAGGTCATTAGGACGATGGAGGGACAGTAGAGCCCTGGGTACCAGGTCATTAAGACGATGGAGGGACAGCAGAGCCCTGGATACCAGGTCATTAGGACCTGATGGAGGGACAGTAGAGCCCTGGGTACCAGGTCATTAGGACGATGGAGGGACCGCAGAGCCCTGAGTACCAGGTCATTAGGACGATGGAGGGACAGTAGAGCCCTGGGTACCAGGTCATTAGGACGATGGAGGGACAGCAGAGCCCTGGGTACCAGGTCATTAGGACGATGGAGGGACAGTAGAGCCCTGGGTACCAGGTCATTAGGACGATGGAGGGACAGCAGAGCCCTGGATACCAGGTCATTAGGACCTGATGGGGGGACAGTAGAGCCCTGGGTACCAGGTCATTAGGACCTGATGGAGGGACAGTAGAGCCCTGAGTACCAGGTCATTAGGACCTGATGGAGGGACAGTAGAGCCCTGGGTACCAGGTCATTAGCAGCTGGTGGAGGAACAGTAGAGCCCTGGGTACCAGGTCATTAGGACCTGATGGAGGGACAGTAGAGCCCTGGGTACCAGGTCATTAGGACCTGATGGAGGGACAGTAGAGCCCTGGGTACCAGGTCATTAGGACCTGATGGAGGGACAATAGAGCCCTGGGTACCAGGTCATTAGGACGATGGAGGGACAGTAGAGCCCTGGATACCAGGTCATTAGGACCCGATGGAGGGACAGTAGAGCCCTGGGTACCAGGTCATTAGGACAATGGAGGGACAGTAGAGCCCTGGGTACCAGGTCATTAGGACCTGATGGAGGGACAGTAGAGCCCTGGGTACCAGGTCATTAGAACCTGATGGAGGGACAGTAGAGCCCTGGTTACCAGGTCATTAGAACCTGATGGAGGGACAGTAGAGCCCTGGGTACCAGGTCATTAGGACCTGGTGGAGGGACAGTAGAGCCCTGGGTACCAGGTCATTAGGACCTGATTGAGGGACAGTAGAGCCCTGGATACCAGGTCATTAGAACCTGATTGAGGGACAGTAGAGCCCTGGATACCAGGTCATTAGAACCTGATGGTGGGACAGTAGAGCCCTGAGTACCAGGTCATTAGGACCTGATGGAGGGACAGTAGAGCCCTGGGTACCAGGTCATTAGAACCTGATTGAGGGAAAGTAGAGCCCTGAGTACCAGGTAATTTGAACCTGATGGAGGGACAGTAGAGCCCTGGGTACCAGGTCATTAGAACCTGATAGAGGGACAGTAGAGCCCTGAGTACCAGGCCATTAGGACCTGATGGAGGGACAGTAGAGCCCTGGGTACCAGGTCATTAGGACGATGGAGGGACAGTAGAGCCCTGGGTACCAGGTCATTAGGACGATGGCGGGACAGTAGAGCCCTGGATACCAGGTCATTAGGACCTGATGGAGGGACAGTAGAGCCCTGGGTACCAGGTCATTAGGACCTGATGGAGGGACAGTAGAGCCCTGGGTACCAGGTCATTAGGACCTGATGGAGGGACAGTAGAGCCCTGGGTACCAGGTCATTAGCAGCTGGTGGAGGGACAATAGAGCCCTGGGTACCAGGTCATTAGGACCTGATGGAGGGACAGTAGAGCCCTGGGTACCAGGTCATTAGGACCTGATGGAGGGACAGTAGAGCCCTGGGTACCAGGTCATTAGGACCTGATGGAGGGACAGTAGAGCCCTGGGTACCAGGTCATTAGGACCTGATGGAGGGACAGTAGAGCCCTGAGTACCAGGTCATTAGGACGATGGAGGGACAGTAGAGCCCTGAGTACCAGGTCATTAGGACCTGATGGAGGGACAGTAGAGCCCTGGGTACCAGGTCATTAGGACGATGGAGGGACAGTAGAGCCCTGGGTACCAGGTCATTAGGACCTGATGGAGGGACAGTAGAGCCCTGGGTACCAGGTCATTAGGACCTGATGGAGGGACAGTAGAGCCCTGAGTACCAGGTCATTAGGACCTGCTGGAGGGACAGTAGAGCCCTGGGTACCAGGTCATTAGGACCTGATGGAGGGACAGTAGAGCCCTGGGTACCAGGTCATTAGGACCTGATGGAGGGACAGTAGAGCCCTGAGTACCAGGTCATTAGGACGATGGAGGGACAGTAGAGCCCTGAGTACCAGGTCATTAGGACCTGATGGAGGGACAGTAGAGCCCTGGGTACCAGGTCATTAGGACGATGGAGGGACAGTAGAGCCCTGGGTACCAGGTCATTAGGACCTGATGGAGGGACAGTAGAGCCCTGGGTACCAGGTCATTAGGACCTGATGGAGGGACAGTAGAGCCCTGAGTACCAGGTCATTAGGACCTGCTGGAGGGACAGTAGAGCCCTGGGTACCAGGTCATTAGGACGATGGAGGGTCAGTAGAGCCCTGAGTACCAGTTCATTAGGAGGATGGAGGGACAGTAGAGCCCTGAGTACCAGGTCATTAGGACGATGGAGGGACAGTAGAGCCCTGAGTACCAGGTCATTAGGACCTGATGGAGGGACAGTAGAGCTCTGGGTACCAGGTCATTAGGACCTGATGGAGGGACAGTAGAGCCCTGGGTACCAGGTCATTAGGACGATGGAGGGACAGTAGAGCCCTGGGTTCCAGGTCATCAGGACCTGATGGAGGGACAGTAGAGCTCTGAGTACCAGGTCATTAGGACGATGGAGGGACAGTAGAGCCATGAGTACCAGGTCATTAGGACCTGATGGAGGGACAGTAGAGCCCTGGGTACCAGGTCATTAGGACGATGGAGGGACAGTAGAGCCCTGGGTACCAGGTCATTAGGACCTGATGGAGGGACAGTAGAGCCCTGGGTACCAGGTCATTAGGACCTGATGGAGGGACAGTAGAGCCCTGAGTACCAGGTCATTAGGACCTGCTGGAGGGACAGTAGAGCACTGGGTACCAGGTCATTAGGACCTGATGGAGGGACAGTAGAGCCCTGGGTACCAGGTCATTAGGACCTGATGGAGGGACAGTAGAGCCCTGAGTACCAGGTCATTAGGACGATGGAGGGACAGTAGAGCCCTGAGTACCAGGTCATTAGGACCTGATGGAGGGACAGTAGAGCTCTGGGTACCAGGTCATTAGGACGATGGAGGGACAGTAGAGCCCTGGGTACCAGGTCATTACGACCTGATGGAGGGACAGTAGAGCCCTGGGTACCAGGTCATTAGGACGATGGAGGGTCAGTAGAGCCCTGAGTACCAGGTCATTAGGACGATGGAGGGACAGTAGAGCCCTGAGTACCAGGTCATTAGGACCTGATGGAGGGACAGTAGAGCCCTGGGTACCAGGTCATTAGGACGATGGAAGGACAGTAGAGCCCTGGGTACCAGGTCATTAGGACCTGATGGAGGGACAGTAGAGCCCTGGGTACCAGATCATTAGGATCTGATGGAGGGACAGTAGAGCCCTGAGTACCAGGTCATTAGGACGATGGAGGAAAAGTAGAGCCCTGGGTACCAGGTCATTAGGACGATTGGAGGGACAGTAGAGCCCTGAGTACCAGGTCATTAGGACCTGATGGAGGGACAGTAGAGCTCTCGGTACCAGGTCATTAGGACCTGATGGAGGGACAGTAGAGCTCTCGGTACCAGGTCATTAGGACCTGATGGAGGGACAGTAGAGCCCTGGGTACCAGGTCATTAGGACGATGGAGGGACAGTAGAGCCCTGGGTACCAGGTCATTAGGACGATGGAGGGACAGTAGAGCCCTGAGTACCAGGTCATTAGGACGATGGAGGGACAGTAGAGCCCTGAGTACCAGGTCATTAGGACCTGATGGAGGGACAGTAGAGCTCTGGGTACCAGGTCATTAGGACCTGATGGAGGGACAGTAGAGCCCTGGGTACCAGGTCATTAGGACGATGGAGGGACAGTAGAGCCCTGGGTACCAGGTCATTAGGACCTGATGGAGGGACAGTAGAGCCCTGGGTACCAGGTCATTAGGACCTGATGGAGGGACAGTAGAGCCCTGGGTACCAGGTCATTAGAACCTGATGGAGGGACAGTAGAGCCCTGGGTACCAGGTCATTAGGCCCTGATGGAGGGACAGTAGAGCCCTGGGTACCAGGTCATTAGGACCTGATGGAGGGACAGTAGAGCCCTGGGTACCAGGCCATTAGAACCTGATGGAGGGACAGTAGAGCCCTGGGTACCAGGTCATTAGGACCTGATGGAGGGACAGTAGAGCCCTGGGTACCAGGCCATTAGGACCTGATGGAGGGACAGTAGAGCCCTGGGTACCAGGTCATTAGGACCTGATGGAGGGACAGTAGAGCCCTGGGTACCAGGTCATTAGGACCTGATGGAGGGACAGTAGAGCCCTGGGTACCAGGTCATCAGGACCTGATGGAGGGACAGTAGAGCCCTGGGTACCAGGCCATTAGGACCTGATGGATGGACAGTAGAGCCCTGGGTACCAGGTCATTAGGACCTGATGGAGGGACAGTAGAGCCCTGGGTACCAGGCCATTAGGACCTGATGGAGGGACAGTAGAGCCCTGGGTACCAGGCCATTAGGACCTGATGGAGGGACAGTAGAGCCCTGGGTACCAGGTCATTAGGATGATGGAGGGACAGTAGAGCCCTGAGTACCAGGTCATTAGGACCTGGTGGAGGTACAGTAGAGCCCTGGGTACCAGGTCATTAGGACCTGATGGAGGGACAGTAGAGCCTTGGGTACCAGGTCATTAGAACCTGATGGAGGGACAGTAGAGCCCTGAGTACCAGGTCATTAGGACCTGGTGGAGGGACAGTAGAGTCCTTGGTACCAGGTCATTAGGACGATGGAGGGACAGTAGAGCCCTGAGTACCAGGTCATTAGGACGATGGAGGGACAGTAGAATCCTGTATACCAGGTCATGAGGACCTGATGGAGGGACAGTAGAGCCCTGGGTACCAGGTCATTAGGACGATGGAGGGACAGTAGAGCCCTGGGTACCAGGTCATTAGGACCTGATGGAGGGACAGTAGAGCCCTGGGTACCAGGTCATTAGGACCTGATGGAGGGACAGTAGAGCCCTGGGTACCAGTTCATTAGGACCTGATGGAGGGACAGGAGAGCCCTGGTTACCAGGTCATTAGAACCTGATGGAGGGACAGTAGAGCCCTGAGTACCAGGTCATTAGGACCTGGTGGAGGGACAGTAGAGCCCTGAGTACCAGGTCATTAGAACCTGATGGAGGGACAGTAGAGCCCTGGGTACCAGGTCATTAGAACCTGATAGAGGGACAGTAGAGCCCTGAGTACCAGGCCATTAGGACCTGATGGAGGGACAGTAGAGCCCTGGGTACCAGGTCATTAGGACGATGGAGGGACAGTAGAGCCCTGGGTACCAGGTCATTAGGACGATGGAGGGACAGCAGAGCCCTGGATACCAGGTCATTAGGACCTGATGGAGGGACAGTAGAGCCCTGGGTACCAGGTCATTAGGACGATGGAGGGACCGCAGAGCCCTGAGTACCAGGTCATTAGGACGATGGAGGGACAGTAGATCCCTGGGTACCAGGTCATTAGGACGATGGAGGGACAGCAGAGCCCTGGTTACCAGGTCATTAGGACGATGGAGGGACAGTAGAGCCCTGGGTACCAGGTCATTAGGACGATGGAGGGACAGCAGAGCCCTGGATACCAGGACATTAGGACCTGATGGGGGGACAGTAGAGCCCTGGGTACCAGGTCATTATGACCTGATGGAGGGACAGTAGAGCCCTGAGTACCAGGTCATTAGGACCTGATGGAGGGACAGTAGACCCCTGGGTACCAGGTCATTAGCAGCTGGTGGAGGAACAGTAGAGCCCTGGGTACCAGGTCATTAGGACCTGATGGAGGGACAGTAGAGCCCTGGGTACCAGGTCATTAGGACCTGATGGAGGGACAGTAGAGCCCTGGGTACCAGGTCATTAGGACCTGATGGAGGGACAATAGAGCCCTGGGTACCAGGTCATTAGGACGATGGAGGGACAGTAGAGCCCTGGATACCAGGCCATTAGGACCCGATGGAGGGACAGTAGAGCCCTGGGTACCAGGTCATTAGGACAATGGAGGGACAGTAGAGCCCTGGGTACCAGGTCATTAGGACCTGATGGAGGGACAGTAGAGCCCTGGGTACCAGGTCATTAGAACCTGATGGAGGGACAGTAGAGCCCTGGTTACCAGGTCATTAGAACCTGATGGAGGGACAGTAGAGCCCTGGGTACCAGGTCATTAGGACCTGGTGGAGGGACAGTAGAGCCCTGGGTACCAGGTCATTATGACCTGATGGAGGGACAGTAGAGCCCTGAGTACCAGGTCATTAGGACCTGATGGAGGGACAGTAGACCCCTGGGTACCAGGTCATTAGCAGCTGGTGGAGGAACAGTAGAGCCCTGGGTACCAGGTCATTAGGACCTGATGGAGGGACAGTAGAGCCCTGGGTACCAGGTCATTAGGACCTGATGGAGGGACAGTAGAGCCCTGGGTACCAGGTCATTAGGACCTGATGGAGGGACAATAGAGCCCTGGGTACCAGGTCATTAGGACGATGGAGGGACAGTAGAGCCCTGGATACCAGGCCATTAGGACCCGATGGAGGGACAGTAGAGCCCTGGGTACCAGGTCATTAGGACAATGGAGGGACAGTAGAGCCCTGGGTACCAGGTCATTAGGACCTGATGGAGGGACAGTAGAGCCCTGGGTACCAGGTCATTAGAACCTGATGGAGGGACAGTAGAGCCCTGGTTACCAGGTCATTAGAACCTGATGGAGGGACAGTAGAGCCCTGGGTACCAGGTCATTAGGACCTGGTGGAGGGACAGTAGAGCCCTGGGTACCAGGTCATTAGGACCTGATTGAGGGACAGTAGAGCCCTGGATACCAGGTCATTAGAACCTGATTGAGGGACAGTAGAGCCCTGGATACCAGGTCATTAGAACCTGATGGTGGGACAGTAGAGCCCTGAGTACCAGGTCATTAGGACCTGATGGAGGGACAGTAGAGCCCTGGGTACCAGGTCATTAGAACCTGATTGAGGGAAAGTAGAGCCCTGAGTACCAGGTAATTTGAACCTGATGGAGGGACAGTAGAGTCCTGGGTCCCAGGTCATTAGAACCTGATAGAGGGACAGTAGAGCCCTGAGTACCAGGCCATTAGGACCTGATGGAGGGACAGTAGAGCCCTGGGTACCAGGTCATTAGGACGATGGAGGGACAGTAGAGCCCTGGGTACCAGGTCATTAGGGCGATGGCGGGACAGTAGAGCCCTGGATACCAGGTCATTAGGACCTGATGGAGGGACAGTAGAGCCCTGGGTACCAGGTCATTAGGACCTGATGGAGGGACAGTAGAGCCCTGGATACCAGGTCAATAGGACCTGATGGAGGGACAGTAGAGCCCTGGGTACCAGGTCATTAGGACCTGATGGAGGGACAGTAGAGCCCTGGGTACCAGGTCATTAGCAGCTGGTGGAGGGACAGTAGAGCCCTGGGTACCAGGTCATTAGGACCTGATGGAGGAACAGTAGAGCCCTGGGTAACAGGTCATTAGGACCTGATGGAGGGACAGTAGAGCCCTGGGTACCAGGTCATTAGGACCTGATGGAGGGACAGTAGAGCCCTGGGTACCAGGTCATTAGGACCTGATGGAGGGACAGTAGAGCCCTGAGTACCAGGTCATTAGGACGATGGAGGGACAGTAGAGCCCTGAGTACCAGGTCATTAGGACCTGATGGAGGGACAGTAGAGCCCTGGGTACCAGGTCATTAGGACGATGGAGGGACAGTAGAGCCCTGGGTACCAGGTCATTAGGACCTGATGGAGGGACAGTAGAGCCCTGGGTACCAGGTCATTAGGACCTGATGGAGGGACAGTAGAGCCCTGAGTACCAGGTCATTAGGACCTGCTGGAGGGACAGTAGAGCCCTGGGTACCAGGTCATTAGGACCTGATGGAGGGACAGTAGAGCTCTGGGTACCAGGTCATTAGGACCTGATGGAGGGACAGTAGAGCTCTCGGTACCAGGTCATTAGGACCTGATGGAGGGACAGTAGAGCCCTGGGTACCAGGTCATTAGGACGATGGAGGGACAGTAGAGCCCTGGGTACCAGGTCATTAGGACGATGGAGGGACAGTAGAGCCCTGAGTACCAGGTCATTAGGACGATGGAGGGACAGTAGAGCCCTGAGTAACAGGTCATTAGGACGATGGAGGGACAGTAGAGCCCTGGGTACCAGGTCATTAGGACCTGATGGAGGGACAGTAGAGCCCTGGGTACCAGGTCATTAGAAGCTGGTGGAGGGACAGTAGAGCCCTGGGTACCAGGTCATTAGGACCTGCTGGAGGGACAGTAGAGCCTTGGGTACCAGGTCATTAGGACCTGGTGGAGGGACAGTAGAGCCCTGGGTACCAGGTCATTAGGACGATGGAGGGACAGTAGAGCCCTGAGTACCAGGTCATTAGAACCTGATGGAGGGACAGTAGAGCCCTGAGTACCAGGTCATTAGGACCTGGTGGAGGGACAGTAGAGCCCTGGGTACCAGGTCATTAGGACGATGGAGGGACAGTAGAGCCCTGAGTACCAGGTCATTAGGACGATGGAGGGACAGTAGAATCCTGTATACCAGGTCATGAGGACCTGATGGAGGGACAGTAGAGCCCTGGGTACCAGGTCATTAGGACGATGGAGGGACAGTAGAGCCCTGGGTACCAGGTCATTAGGACCTGATGGAGGGACAGTAGAGCCCTGGGTACCAGGTCATTATGACCTGATGGAGGGACAGTAGAGCCCTGGGTACCAGGTCATTAGGACCTGATGGAGGGACAGGAGAGCCCTGGTTACCAGGTCATTAGAACCTGATGGAGGGACAGTAGAGCCCTGAGTACCAGGTCATTAGGACCTGGTGGAGGGACAGTAGAGCCCTGAGTACCAGGTCATTAGAACCTGATGGAGGGACAGTAGAGCCCTGAGTACCAGGTCAATAGAACCTGATGGAGGGACAGTAGAGCCCTGGGTACCAGGTCATTAGAACCTGATAGAGGGACAGTAGAGCCCTGAGTACCAGGCCATTAGGACCTGATGGAGGGACAGTAGAGCCCTGGGTACCAGGTCATTAGGACGATGGAGGGACAGTAGAGCCATGGGTACCAGGTCATTAAGACGATGGAGGGACAGCAGAGCCCTGGATACCAGGTCATTAGGACCTGATGGAGGGACAGTAGAGCCCTGGGTACCAGGTCATTAGGACGATGGAGGGACCGCAGAGCCCTGAGTACCAGGTCATTAGGACGATGGAGGGACAGTAGAGCCCTGAGTACCAGGTCATTAGGACCTGCTGGAGGGACAATAGAGCCCTGGGTACCAGGTCATTAGGACGATGGAGGGACAGTAGAGCCCTGGATACCAGGTCATTAGGACGATGGAGGGACAGCAGAGCCCTGGATACCAGGTCATTAGGACCTGATGGGGGGACAGTAGAGCCCTGGGTACCAGGTCATTAGGCCCTGATGGAGGGACAGTAGAGCCCTGGGTACCAGGTCATTAGGACCTGATGGAGGGACAGTAGAGCCCTGGGTACCAGGTCATTAGCAGCTGGTGGAGGAACAGTAGAGCCCTGGGTACCAGGTCATTAGGACCTGATGGAGGTACAGTAGAGCCCTGGGTACCAGGTCATTAGGACCTGATGGAGGGACAGTAGAGCCCTGGGTACCAGGTCATTAGGACCTGATGGAGGGACAATAGAGCCCTGGGTACCAGGTCATTAGGACGATGGAGGGACAGTAGAGCCCTGGATACCAGGTCATTAGGACCCGATGGAGGGACAGTAGAGCCCTGGGTACAAGGTCATTAGGACAATGGAGGGACAGTAGAGCCCTGGGTACCAGGTCATTAGGACCTGATGGAGGGACAGTAGAGCCCTGGGTACCAGGTCATTAGAACCTGATGGAGGGACAGTAGAGCCCTGGTTACCAGGTCATTAGAACCTGATGGAGGGACAGTAGAGCCCTGGGTACCAGGTCATTAGGACCTGGTGGAGGGACAGTAGAGCCCTGGGTACCAGGTCATTAGGACCTGATTGAGGGACAGTAGAGCCCTGGATACCAGGTCATTAGAACCTGATTGAGGGACAGTAGAGCCCTGGATACCAGGTCATTAGAACCTGATGGTGGGACAGTAGAGCCCTGAGTACCAGGTCATTAGGACCTGATGGAGGGACAGTAGAGCCCTGGGTACCAGGTCATTAGAACCTGATTGAGGGAAAGTAGAGCCCTGAGTACCAGGTCATTTGAACCTGATGGAGGGACAGTAGAGCCCTGGGTACCAGGTCATTAGAACCTGATAGAGGGACAGTAGAGCTCTGAGTACCAGGTCATTAGGACGATGGAGGGACAGTAGAGCCATGAGTACCAGGTCATTAGGACCTGATGGAGGGACAGTAGAGCCCTGGGTACCAGGTCATTAGGACGATGGAGGGACAGTAGAGCCCTGGGTACCAGGTCATTAGGACCTGATGGAGGGACAGTAGAGCCCTGGGTACCAGGTCATTAGGACCTGATGGAGGGACAGTAGAGCCCTGAGTACCAGGTCATTAGGACCTGCTGGAGGGACAGTAGAGCCCTGGGTACCAGGTCATTAGGACCTGATGGAGGGACAGTAGAGCCCTGGGTACCAGGTCATTAGGACCTGATGGAGGGACAGTAGAGCCCTGAGTACCAGGTCATTAGGACGATGGAGGGACAGTAGAGCCCTGAGTACCAGGTCATTAGGACCTGATGGAGGGACAGTAGAGCTCTGGGTACCAGGTCATTAGGACGATGGAGGGACAGTAGAGCCCTGGGTACCAGGTCATTACGACCTGATGGAGGGACAGTAGAGCCCTGGGTACCAGGTCATTAGGACGATGGAGGGTCAGTAGAGCCCTGAGTACCAGGTCATTAGGACGATGGAGGGACAGTAGAGCCCTGAGTACCAGGTCATTAGGACCTGATGGAGGGACAGTAGAGCCCTGGGTACCAGGTCATTAGGACGATGGAGGGACAGTAGAGCCCTGGGTTCCAGGTCATCAGGACCTGATGGAGGGACAGTAGAGCTCTGAGTACCAGGTCATTAGGACGATGGAGGGACAGTAGAGCCATGAGTACCAGGTCATTAGGACCTGATGGAGGGACAGTAGAGCCCTGGGTACCAGGTCATTAGGACGATGGAGGGACAGTAGAGCCCTGGGTACCAGGTCATTAGGACCTGATGGAGGGACAGTAGAGCCCTGGGTACCAGGTCATTAGGACCTGATGGAGGGACAGTAGAGCCCTGAGTACCAGGTCATTAGGACCTGCTGGAGGGACAGTAGAGCCCTGGGTACCAGGTCATTAGGACCTGATGGAGGGACAGTAGAGCCCTGGGTACCAGGTCATTAGGACCTGATGGAGGGACAGTAGAGCCCTGAGTACCAGGTCATTAGGACGATGGAGGGACAGTAGAGCCCTGAGTACCAGGTCATTAGGACCTGATGGAGGGACAGTAGAGCTCTGGGTACCAGGTCATTAGGACGATGGAGGGACAGTAGAGCCCTGGGTACCAGGTCATTACGACCTGATGGAGGGACAGTAGAGCCCTGGGTACCAGGTCATTAGGACGATGGAGGGTCAGTAGAGCCCTGAGTACCAGGTCATTAGGACGATGGAGGGACAGTAGAGCCCTGAGTACCAGGTCATTAGGACCTGATGGAGGGACAGTAGAGCCCTGGGTACCAGGTCATTAGGACGATGGAAGGACAGTAGAGCCCTGGGTACCAGGTCATTAGGACCTGATGGAGAGACAGTAGAGCCCTGGGTACCAGATCATTAGGATCTGATGGAGGGACAGTAGAGCCCTGAGTACCAGGTCATTAGGACGATGGAGGGAAAGTAGAGCCCTGGGTACCAGGTCATTAGGACGATTGGAGGGACAGTAGAGCCCTGAGTACCAGGTCATTAGGACCTGATGGAGGGACAGTAGAGCTCTCGGTACCAGGTCATTAGGACCTGATGGAGGGACAGTAGAGCTCTCGGTACCAGGTC
Source organism: Salvelinus fontinalis (assembly GCF_029448725.1). Lineage (NCBI taxonomy): Eukaryota > Metazoa > Chordata > Actinopteri > Salmoniformes > Salmonidae > Salvelinus > Salvelinus fontinalis. The sequence goes on from NW_026600321.1 coordinate 237,854, forward strand.
ATTAGGACCTGATGGAGGGACAGTAGAGCCCTGGGTACCAGGTCATTAGGACGATGGAGGGACAGTAGAGCCCTGGGTACCAGGTCATTAGGACGATGGAGGGACAGTAGAGCCCTGAGTACCAGGTCATTAGGACGATGGAGGGACAGTAGAGCCCTGAGTACCAGGTCATTAGGACCTGATGGAGGGACAGTAGAGCTCTGGGTACCAGGTCATTAGGACCTGATGGAGGGACAGTAGAGCCCTGGGTACCAGGTCATTAGGACGATGGAGGGACAGTAGAGCCCTGGGTACCAGGTCATTAGGACCTGATGGAGGGACAGTAGAGCCCTGGGTACCAGGTCATTAGGACCTGATGGAGGGACAGTAGAGCCCTGGGTACCAGGTCATTAGAACCTGATGGATGGACAGTAGAGCCCTGGGTACCAGGTCATTAGGCCCTGATGGAGGGACAGTAGAGCCCTGGGTACCAGGTCATTAGGACCTGATGGAGGGACAGTAGAGCCCTGGGTACCAGGCCATTAGAACCTGATGGAGGGACAGTAGAGCCCTGGGTACCAGGTCATTAGGACCTGATGGAGGGACAGTAGAGCCCTGGGTACCAGGCCATTAGGACCTGATGGAGGGACAGTAGAGCCCTGGGTACCAGGTCATTAGGACCTGATGGAGGGACAGTAGAGTCCTGGGTACCAGGTCATTAGAACCTGATGGAGGGACAGTAGAGCCCTGGGTACCAGGCCATTAGAACCTGATGGAGGGACAGTAGAGCCCTGGGTACCAGGTCATTAGGACCTGATGGAGGGACATTAGAGCCCTGGGTACCAGGTCATTAGGACCTGATGGAGGGACAGTAGAGTCCTGGGTACCAGGTCATTAGGACCTGATGGAGGGACAGTAGAGCCCTGGGTACCAGGTCATTAGAACCTGATGGAGGGACAGTAGAGCCCTGGGTACCAGGTCATTAGGACCTGATGGAGGGACAGTAGAGCCCTGGATACCAGGTCAATAGGACCTGATGGAGGGACAGTAGAGCCCCGGGTACCAGGTCATTAGGACCTGATGGAGGGACAGTAGAGCCCTGGGTACCAGGTCATTAGGACCTGATGGAGGGACAGTAGAGCCCTGGGTACCAGGTCATTAGAACCTGATGGAGGGACAGTAGAGCCCTGGGTACCAGGTCATTAGGACCTGATGGAGGGACAGTAGAGCCCTGGGTACCAGGTCATTAGGACCTGATGGAGGGACAGTAGAGCCCTGGGTACCAGGTCATTAGGACGATGGAGGGACAGTAGAGCCCTGGGTACCAGGTCATTAGGACGATGGAGGGACAGTAGAGCCCTGGGTACCAAGTCATTAGAACCTGATCATTATTAGTGAGTTGGGTGCTACGAAAGCATGTCCAGAGTGCATAAGAGGAGAACACCGTGACTCAACGGTCTAGTGTCATTTTACTGCGGTCAGGACTCATGACTGCCATCACTGCAACAGCCCTAAACCTACCCTACACTACAGAAGTAATATCTAACCTCTGACCCCTAAACCCAACCCTGGGCCAGGCTGAACCCTAACCCAGTCTTTTTAAAAGCATTGCAGGGATCTTTAGTGAGCAATCTCCCATTTTCTCTGACTGTGTTAGGAGGGGGAGGTTAACGACAGGCAACCTTTAACCTCATTAACAAGGACCCATTGACCTTCGACCTGTTTGAAGAGAGAAGGAAAAACATAGGGGAGAGAGGAAGAGGAGAGAGGAAGAGAAAAAAGGAGAGAGGAGAGAAGACTAGAAGGGGAGAAAAGGAGAGAGAGGAGGAGACTAGGGGAGAGAAAATGAGAGAGGAGAGGAGACTAGGGGAGAGAAGAGGAGACTAGGGGAGAGAAGAGGAGACTAGGAGAGAGAAAATGAGAGAGGAGAGGAGACTAGGGGAGAGAAAAGGAGGGAGAAGAGGAGACTAGGGGAGACAAAATGATAGAGGAGAGGAGACTAGGGGAGAGAAGAGGAGACTAGGGGAGAGAAGAGGAGACTAGGAGAGAGAAAATGAGAGAGGAGAGGAGACTAGGGGAGAGAAAATGAGAGAGGAGAGGAGACTAGGGGAGAGAAGAGGAGACTAGGGGAGAGAAGAGGAGACTAGGAGAGAGAAAATGAGAGAGGAGAGGAGACTAGGGGAGAGAAAAGGAGGGAGAAGAGGAGACTAGGGGAGACAAAATGAGAGAGGAGAGGAGACTAGGGGAGAGAAGAGGAGACTAGAGGAGTGAAAAGGAGAGAGAAGAGGAGACTAGGGGAGAGATGAGGAGATTAGGAGAGAGAAGAGGACTCTAGGGGAGAGAAAAGGAGAGAGGAGAGGAGACTAGGGGAGAGAAAATGAGAGAGTAGAGGAGACTAGGGGGTGGAAGAGGAGATTAGGAGAGAGAAGATGACTCTAGGGGAGAGAAAAGGAGAGAGGAGACTAGGGGAGAGAAAAGGAGAGAGTAGAGGAGACTAGGCGAGAGAAAAGGATGGAGAAGAGGCAACTAGGGGAGAGAAAATGAGAGAGGGGAGGAGACTAGGGGAGAGAAGAGGAGACTAGGAGAGAGAAGAGGAGACTAGTGGAGAGAAAAGGAGAGATGAGGAGACTAGGGAAGAGAAAAGGAGAGAGGAGATGAGACTAGCGGAGGGAAGGGGAGACTAGAGGAGTGAAAAGGAGAGAGAAGAGGAGACTAGGGGAGAGAAGAGGAGATTAGGAGAGAGAAGAGGACTAGGGGAGAGAAAAGGAGAGAGGAGAGGAGAATGGGGGAGAGAAAAGGAGAGAGGAGAGGAGACTAGGGGAGAGAAAAGGAGAGAGAAGAGGAATCTAGGGGAGAGAAAACTAGAGAGGAGAGGAGACTAGGGGAGAGAAAAGGAGACTAGGAGAGAGAAGAGGAGACTAGGGGAGAGAAAATGAGACTAGGAGAGAGAGAAGGAGAGAGGAGAGGAGACTAGGGGAGAGGAGGAGACTAGGAAAGAGAAGAAGAGACTAGTGGAGAGAACAGGAGACTAGGGGAGAAAAAAGGAGAGAGGAGAGGAAACTAGCGGAGGGAAGAGGAGACTAAAGGAGTAAAAATGAGAGAGAAGAGGAGACTAGGGGAGAGAAGAGGAGATTAGGAGAGAGAAGAGGACTATAGGGGAGAGAAAAGGAGAGAGGAGAGGAGACTAGGGGAGAGAAAAGGAGAGAAGAGTGGAGACTAGGGGAGAGAAAAGGATGGAGAAGAGGCGACTAGGGGAGAGAAACAGAGAGCGGAGAGGAGACTAGGGGATAGAAGAGGAGATTAGGAGAGAGAAGAGGACTCTAGGGGAGAGAAAAGGAGAGAGGAGAGGAGACTAGGGGAGAGAAAAGGAGAGAAGAGTGGAGACTAGGGGAGAGAAAAGGATGGAGAAGAGGCGACTAGGGGAGAGAAAATGAGAGAGGAGAGGAGACTAGTGGATAGAAGAGGAGACTAGGAGAGAGAAGAGGAGACTAGTGGAGAGAAAAGGATGGAGTAGAGGCGACTAGGGGAGAGAAAATGAGAGAGGAGAGGAGACTAGGGGAGAGAAGAGGAGACTAGGAGAGAGAAGAGGAGACTAGTGGAGAGAAAAGGAGAGAGGATGAGACTAGGGGAGAGAAAAGAAGAGAGAAGAGTGGAGACTAGCGGAGGGAAGAGGAGACTAGAGGAGTGAAAAGGAGAGAGAAGAGGAGACTAGGGGAGAGAAGAGGAGATTAGGAGAGAGAAGAGGACTAGGGGAGAGAAAAGGAGAGAGGAGAGGAGAATGGGGGAGAGAGAAGGAGAGAGGACAGGAGACTAGGGGAGAGAAGAGGAGAGAGGAGAGGAGACTAGGGGAGAGAAAAGGAGAGATAAGAGGAGACTAGGGGAGAGAAAAGGAGAGAGGAGAGGAGACTAGGGGAGAGAAAAGGAGAGAGAAGAGGAATCTAGGGGAGAGAAAACAAGAGAGTAGAGGAGACTAGGGGAGAGAAAATGAGACTAGGAGAGAGAAGAGGAGACTAGGGGAGAGAAAAGGAGACTAGGAAAGAGAAGAAGAGACTAGTGGAGAGAAAAGGAGAGAGAACACGAGACTAGGGGAGAGAAAAGGAGAGAGGAGAGGAGACTAGCGGAGGGAAGAGGAGAGAGAAGAGGAGACTAGGGGAGAGAAAATGAGAGAGAAGAGGAGACTAGGGGAGAGAAAATGAGAGAGGAGAGGAGACTAGGGGATGGAAGAGGAGATTAGGAGAGAGAAGAGGAGAGAGGAGAGGAGACTAGGGGAGAGAAAAGGAGAGATAAGAGGAGACTAGTGAAAGGAGGAGGAAAAAAAAAGGAGGAGTGAAAATTAGTGAGAAGAGGAGACTAGGGGAGAGAAGAGGAGATTAGGAGAGAGAAGAGGACTCTAGGGGAGAGAAAATGAGAGAGGAGAGGAGACTAGGGGAGAGAAAATGAGAGAGAAGAGGAGACTAGGGGAGAGAAAATGAGAGAGGAGAGGAGACTAGGGGATGGAAGAGGAGATTAGGAGAGAGAAGAGGAGAGAGGAGAGGAGACTAGGGGAGAGAAAAGGAGAGATAAGAGGAGACTAGGGGAGAGAAGAGGAGAAAGAAGAGGAGACTAGGGGAGAGAAGACTAGAGAGGAGATGAGACTAGGGGAGAGAACAGGAGAGAGAAGAGGAGACTAGGGGAGAGAAAACTGGAGAGGAGACTAGAGGAGAGAAGAGGAGAGAGGATTAGAGACTAGGGGAGAGAAGACTAGAGAGGAGATGAGACTAGGGGAGAGAAGAGGAGACTAGGGGAGAGAAAAGGAGAGAGAAGAGGAGACTAGGGGAGAGAATAGGAGTGAGAAAAGGAGACTAGGGGAGAGAATAGGAGAGAGGAGATGAGACTAGGGGAGAGAAGAGGAGAGAGAAGAGGAGACTAGGGGAGAGAAAACTGGAGAGAAGAGGAGAGAGGAGAGGAGACTAGGGGAGAGAAGACTAGAGAGGAGAATAGGGGAGAGGAGAATAGAATAGAGGAGAATAGAATAGAGGAGAGGAGAATGGAGAAGACTATAGGAAAGGAGGGAAGTGGAGAATAGGGGAGAGGAGAATACGGGAGTGGAGGGAAGAGGAGAATAGAATAGAGGAGAATAGAATAGAGGAGAGGAGAATGGAGGAGAGGAGAGGAGAGGAGAGGAGAGGAGAGTAGAGTAGAGGAGAGGAGAATGGAGGAGAGGAGAGGAGAGGAGAGGAGAGGAGGAGAGGAGAGTAGAGGAGAATGGAGGAGAGGAGAATAGAGGAGACGAGAATAGAGTAGAGGAGAGTAGAGGAGAGTAGAGTAGAGTAGAGTAGAGGAGAGGAGAGTAGAGTAGAGTAGAGGAGAGGAGAGGAGAGGAGAGTAGAGGAGAGTAGAGTAGAGGAGAGGAGAGGAGAATAGAGGAGAGGAGAGTAGAGGAGAGTAGAGTAGAGGAGAGGAGAATGGAGGAGAGGAGGAGAGTAGAGTAGAGTAGAGTAGAGGAGAGGAGAATGGAGGAGAGGAGAGTAGAGTAGAGGAGAGTAGAGTAGAGGAGAGTAGAGGAGAGGAGAATAGAGGAGAGGAGAGTAGAGTAGAGGAGAGGAGAATAGAGGAGAGGAGAGGAGAGTAGAGAAGAGGATAATAGAGGAGAGGAGAGGAGAGGAGAGGAGAGGAGAATATGTCCTTCTAGAGGAACAAACAAGAGAGTTTCTCCAGCGCTGGTACAACAATCTCTGTTGACCACAGGGCCCTTGTCTGTGAAAAGTAGTGTGCTATATAGGGTGCCATTTGAGGCAGACAAGCATATCCAACATACAATGCATCTTCTGTCTGTCTCTCTGGGTTGGGTTAATTTCTAGAAGCAAGTCATAAATATAGAACTAAATACAGACGGGAAACATGAAAGGGTCTGACCACGCTGATGAATGCTAATTTATGCCATGTATCATCTTGTCAGGGGAACGACATTGGCTCTCCGGCCAGATGTTTTCAGGCAGTCCCTACCTGCTTTGGAGAATGTTGGGGAATGTTTGCGTTTGGTTTTAGCATGCCTTGTGGTAAGACATCTTTCCTGAATTAGAGTGAGCGTATGCAGCATAGTACGCCTTCTAAAACACACACACAGTCACAGGAACTCTCTGAGGCCAACAACTAGTAGCTACATGTCAACAAGACAACATAGTTTTATGCAGCATTGTTGGTTACGGGTTTGTAAGTAAGCATTTCACTGTAAGGTCTGCTGAAATCAAATCTGATTTGATTTCAGTTCTGAGGGTAGTAGAGAAAAGCGGAGAACATCACCGTGTCCATAAGAATCTCCCCTTTCCACAGTCCCATTAGTATGAAGCTCAAACGGTTCGGAGGCTACCGAACAGAAGCTGGCACATCGACGGGAACAGACTTCAGACGCATCTAGATTTATTGGGGTCGTAGTGCGTTTGTGAGAATCTCTCCTTTCCATGGAGTGGTCATTAGTTTGTAGGTGAAATCGTTCAGACACTACAGACGTTCTCGTAAAAAGACCAATGTTTGTGTTGTCTCATGGTCTGACAAACACCCCTCTACCTCTGTCAACTTCAACCACAGATGTCTCCTGGTCTGACAAACCCCTCTCTACCTCTGTCAACTTTCACCACAGATGTCTCCTGGTCTGACAAACCCCTCTCTACCTCTGTCAACTTTCACCACAGATGTCTCCTGGTCTGACAAACACCTCTCAACTTTCACCACAGATGCAGAAGTGCGACCCTGGTGGATGCGGTGGATTGAGCCACATCCAATCAAATCAATCTTTATTTATACAGCTCATTAACCCTCCTGCTGTGTTCTGGTGGCATGACTTTGTCCACACAAGGTATCCGAACACACAAAATACATATTGATGATTTTCATTCCATTTTGGGTGTTTAACTCTTGTACAACTGTGGTCAAAAATGACCGGTCATTAGAGATGAATGGGTGAGACTACAATTAGTGTATAAAATTGAGTTCAGGCACATTCCTATTCATCAGATGTACACACTTCCTCTCCCAGACCCCCACATGCATGACACACACACACACACACACACACACACACACACACACACACACACACACACACACACACACACACACCTCACTCCCCTTCTTGGCTTCCATGGCAACCCCCACGGCAACCTTTCTCTGATAGAATATTTCCCCCACGGGAACCATGTGATCCACACCTGTTGACATTCTCACAAGCAATCACAACATTGTTTCAATAATATATTTCTCACAGCTCTGGTGTATAAACCTTTTCTGAGGACTTGTTCACAATTCATTCTGTGGCAGCACAATGAACAAACGATATACTGTATGTGAGGCTCTTGATCATATCTTTGATCATGACACTGGTGAGGAGGAGATAGTCCTTGTTAAACTTTGACACAAAGTCGTCTGTGATAAATAGCACAATATGTTTAATCTGAGTATTTGTCATAGTCAAAATAATCCATACATTATGTTTATTTTCAGTTTGCACTGACGTGTGAAGTGAGAGGTGTCAAAGCCCTTGAGCCCAACAATGGCAGGAGAGTTTCACAGCCTCCCCAAGTAGATGCAGAGGCCTTTGAGGCCCCCTGCTCCATGTCTTCACCCTACGCTGTCTGGAGGAGTCACTAGATCATACTGACTAGGCTTCTTCTTCATCCCACAGTTGACCGTGCAAGTCAGAGCAAATGATGTCGAAGGTATTGTCCCTAGAGCTCCGAGGCAGGATTGTCTCAAGGCAAGATCAGGGAAGGGAACCAAAACCATTCTGCCTCATCGAAGGTCCCCAAGGACACGGTGGCCTCCATCATTCTTAAATGGAAGAAGTTTGGAACCACCAAGACTCTTCCAAGAGCTGGCCGCCCGGCCAAACTGAGCAATCGAGGGGAAAATGGTCACTCTGAGCAAATGGTCACTCTGACAGAGCTCCAGAGTTCCTCTGTGGAGATGGGAGAAACCTCCTTGAAGGTCAACCATCTCTGCAGCACTCCATCAATCAGGCCTTTATTGTAGTGGCCAGGCGGAAGCCACTACTCAGTAAAAGGCACATGACATCGCACTTGGAGTTGCAAGATTCTCTGGTTTGATGAATCCAAGATTGAACTCTTTGGCCTGAATGCCAAGCATCACAAGGAAACATGACACCATCACTACGGTGAAGCATGGTGGTGGCAGATTCATGCTGTGGGGATGTTTTTCAGTGGCAGAGACTGGAAGACTAGCTAGGTTCGAGGGGAAAATGAATGGAGCGAAGTATGGAGATCCTTGATGATCTCTAGAGTCCTCAGGATCTCAGACTGGGGCGAAGGTTTACCTTCCAACAGGACAACGACCCTAAAAACACAGCTAAGACAACGCAGGAGTGGCTTCGGGATAAGTCTCTGAAAGTCCTTGAGTGGCCCAGCGAGAGCTTGTACTTGAACCCGATCGAACATCTCTGGAGAGACCTGAAAATAGCTGTGCAACGACGCTCCTCATCCAACCTGACAGAGCTGAAGAGGATCTGCAGAGAAGAATGTGTGAAACTCCCCAAATACAGGTGTACCAATCTTGTAGCATCATACCCAAAAATAATTGAGGCTGTAATCCCTGCCAAAGGTGCTTCAACAAAGTACTGAGTAAAGTGTCTGATGTATATTAGGCATTTCAGTGTTACCATAGCTATGCCTGGACACTGGAGGAGTCACTAGATCATACTGACCAGGCTTCTTCTTCATCTACCTTGTCTCAGTGTTACCATGACTCTGTCTGGAGGAGTCACCAGGTCTTACTGACTAGGCTTCTTCTTCATCTACCTTGTCTCAGTGTTACCATGACTCTGTCTGGAGGAGTCACCAGATCATACTGACTAGGCTTCTTCTTCATCTACCTTGTCTCAGTGTTACCATGACTCTGTCTGGAGGAGTCACCAGATCATACTGACTAGGCTTCTTCTTCATCTGTCTTGTCTCAGTGTTACCATGACTCTGTCTGGAGGAGTCACCAGATCATACTGACTAGGCTTCTTCTTCATCTACCTTGTCTCAGTGTTACCATGACTCTGTCTGGAGGAGTCACCAGATCAGACAGAGTAGTTTGTGACATGGTATGCTACCCGTCAGCGGGGGATCTTTTTGTGGGAAAGACAGATCAGGAGCTGGCGGATGTTTTAGGAGTTAGAAGACTTCTGGTTAAGGTAAGAACAGAACACTGTTATCGTTACAAGACTTTGTATTATAATTGCTATATAAAAAGCCAATGTAGTCCATCTGTTGTGAAAACAAAAGACAAGTGTTAGTGTTTTCATTAAAGAGTTCAATGACTTGTTGAATAAAGTGCTGAAGAAGAAGACTAGCATTATAACAACTACAGACCCAGGGGGTTCACCTCCCGTGGCCAGAACAGGAAACCACAGGCGAGCTCCAGGGTAACTGTGTAAAAGACACACAAAAGGAACAATTAGTATCTATAGTTTGTCCTTACTCAGACGAAGTGTCAAACCCCTGCTTTCAGCTAAGAATTCATTTCAAGAAATGTGTCTCAACTGAAACCCTAAACCCGGGACTTAGTGAGTGTGACTCACCCGTGACAGTGTTGTCCGGTCAACTAGAGAAGGGGGGATCAGCCGCTAGCAGTAGTGTCAGTTGTGCACCGGGGCCTCCCACTCAAATCAAATCAAACTGTATTTGTCACATGCGCCGAATATAACAGGTGTAGACCTTACCATGAAACGCTTACAAGCCTTTAACCAAGCCTTTTACAGCTACTAAAGATTATTATTCCAACGCTATACAGCAAACGCTCTGGAAAACAACAGAAACCTGAAAACACCGTCCAACCTGGAACTGAGTGAGTAACGTTTAGTCTGAAGCTACATTTATTTTCTCCAAAAGCCAAGAAGAAAAATACATTACATTACTTTAGAAGGACTGAATGCTAAATTAAGGCTGCCAAGCTTGATACAACTTCAATTAGCACTGAGGTGTCAAGTGAGAGGTGTCAAAGTCCTTTAGCCCAACAATGGCAGGAGAGTCGCACAGTCTACTCCAACCAAATGTAGAGGCCTTAGAAGCTGCCTCCCGCTGTTCAGAGGTAAATCAAATACAGTACCCTGTGAATGTAAAGAATGATAAGGCAAGATCACAAAATGATGCTGCTTATGGAAAATCAAGAGACACTTTTTGCTGACTATTATAAAAATGGGAATATCAGCAACCTCGTCTTCCACACAGACCATCCCCTGGCATGGCACAGTGCTATATTAACCAGACCATCCCCTGGCATGGCACAGTGCTATATTAACCAGACCATCCCCTGGCATGGCACAGTGCTATATTAACCAGACCATCCCCTGGCATGGCACAGTGCTATATTAACCAGACCATCCCCTGGCATGACACAGTGCTATATTAACCAGACCATCCCCTGGCATGGCACAGTGCTATATTAACCAGACCATCCCCTGGCATGGCACAGTGCTATATTAACCAGACCATCCCCTGGCATGACACAGTGCTATATTAACCAGACCATCCCCTGGCATGACACAGTGCTATATTAACCAGACCATCCCCTGGCACAGTGCTATATTAACCAGACCATCCCCTGGCATGGCACAGTGCTATATTAACCAGACCATCCCCTGGCATGGCACAGTGCTATATTAACCAGACCATCCCCTGGCATGACACAGTGCTATATTAACCAGACCAGCCCCTGGCATGGTGCTATATTAACCAGACCATCCCCTGGCACAGTGCTATATTAACCAGACCAGCCCCTGGCATGGTGCTATATTAACCAGACCATCCCCTGGCACAGTGCTATATTAACCAGACCAGCCCCTGGCACAGTGCTATATTAACCAGACCATCCCCTGGCACAGTGCTATATTAACCAGACCATCCCCTGACACAGTGCTATATTAACCAGACCAGCCCCTGGCACAGTGCTATATTAACCAGACCAGCCCCTGGCACAGTGCTATATTAACCAGACCATCCCCTGGCATGACACAGTGCTATATTAACCAGACCAGCCCCTGGCACAGTGCTATATTAACCAGACCATCCCCTGGCATGGCACAGTGCTATATTAACCAGACCATCCCCTGGCACAGTGCTATATTAACCAGACCATCCCCTGGCATGACATAGTGCTATATTAACCAGACAATCCCCTGGCATGGCCCAGTGCTATATTAACCAGACAATCCCCTGGCATGGCCCAGTGCTATATTAACCAGACAATCCCCTGGCATGGCCCAGTGCTATATTAACCAGACCATCCCCTGGCACAGTGCTATATTAACCAGACCATCCCCTGGCATGACATAGTGCTATATTAACCAGACAATCCCCTGGCATGGCCCAGTGCTATATTAACCAGACCATCCCCTGGCATGACACAGTGCTATATTAACCAGACCATCCCATGACACAGTGCTATATTAACACAGACCATCCCCTGGCATGGCACAGTGCTATATTAACCAGACCATCCCCTGGCATGGCACAGTGCTATATTAACCAGACCATCCCCTGGCATGGCACAGTGCTATATTAACCAGACCATCCCCTGGCATGGCACAGTGCTATATTAACCAGACCATCCCCTGGCATGGTGCTATATTAACCAGACCATCCCCTGGCATGACACAGTGCTATATTAACCAGACCAGCCCCTAGTATGGCAGAGTGCTATATTAACCAGACCATCCCCTGGCATGACACAGTGCTATATTAACCAGACCATCCCCTGACATGACATAGTCCTATATTAACCAGACCATCCCCTGGCACAGTGCTATATTAACCAGACCATCCCCTGGCACAGTGCTATATTAACCAGACCATCCCCTGGCATGACACAGTGCTATATTAACCAGACCATCCCCTGGCACAGTGCTATATTAACCAGACCATCCCCTGGCATGGCACAGTGCTATATTACTGTATATTACTATTACTATATTACTGCACTGTTATGAGGGGGGGGGGAGTTACTGAGAGGTGGAAACTCAGGATACTAGACAACGAGGACTCTGAGTCAGCTAATATAAATCTCTATAAGTCTGGAACAGTATTGGTACAGGACAACCCCAAACAGTTTCAGATGGACTTTCACCTAATCAAAGATTGAGTTCAGCCGGAGAAGCTCTCCCTTGAGAAAGATACCCCTGAGCGGGTCAGACCAGACCTCTTCATTATATTACCCCACAGACGAGCAACCCCAAACAGAAAGTCAACCTCCCAGCACAGAGTACTTCTCCCTCATTAAAATGAAGAATAAATTCACCCAGCTGGAGGTAAGGCAGGTAGAGCTGGAACAGCAGGTGATTACACTCCAGTCAGCACAGACCAAGACAACAGCCCAGCACAACAACACCCCCTTAACCAGACCTGGAGTGCTGGAGGTGGAGAGAGACATATCTGCAAAAGGAGAAATATCTGCAAAAGGACAAACTTCAAAAGGAGAAAAAGCAGGAGCAGGAGAACAGAGCACTAGAGGAGAGGATCAGACTGCTGGAGGAGAGGGTGAGGGGGATGGAGGAGAGGGTGAGGGGGGGGATGGAGGAGAGGGTGAGGGGGATGGAGGAGGGTGAGGGGGATGGAGGGGGATGGAGGAGGGTGAGGGGGATGGAGGGGGGTGGAGGAGAGGATCAGACTGCTGGAGGACAGGGTGAGGGGGATGGAGGAGAGGGTGAGGGGGATGGAGGGGGATGGAGGAGAGGGTGAGGGGGATGGAGGAGAGGGTGAGGGGGATGGAGGAGAGGGTCAGAGGGATGGAGGAGAGGGTGAGGGGGATGGAGGAGAGGGTGAGGGGGATGGAGGAGAGGGTGAGGGGGATGGAGGGGAGGATCAGACTGCTGGAGGACAGGGTGAGGGGGATGGAGGAGAGGGTGAGGGTGAGGGGGGTGGAGGAGAGGGTGAGGGGGTGGAGGAGAGGGTGAGGGGGATGGAGGAGAGGGTGAGGGGGATGGAGGAGAGGGTGAGGGGGATGGAGGAGAGGGTGAGGGGGATTGAGGAGAGGGTGAGGGGGATGAAGGAGAGGGTGAGGGGGATGGAGGAGAGGGTGAGGGGGATGGAGGAGAGGGTGAGGGGGATGGAGGGGGATGGAGGAGAGGGTGAGGGGGATGGAGGAGGGTGAGGGAGATGGAGGAGAGGGTGAGGGGGATGGAGGGGGATGGAGGAGAGGGTGAGGGGGATGGAGGAGGGTGAGGGAGATGGAGGAGAGGGTGAGGGGGATGGAGGAGAGGGTGAGGGGGATGGAGGGGGATGGAGGAGAGGGTGAGGGGGATGGAGGAGAGGGTGAGGGGATGGAGGAGAGGGTGAGGGGGATGGAGGAGGGTGAGGGAGATGGAGGAGAGGGTGAGGGAGATGGAGGGGGATGGAGGAGAGGGTGAGGGGGATGGAGGAGAGGGTGAGGAGGATGGAGGAGAGGGTGAGGGGGATGGAGGAGAGGGTGAGGGAGATGGAGGAGAGGGTGAGGGGGATGGAGGAGAGGGTGAGGGGGATGGAGGGGGATGGAGGAGAGGGTGAGGGGGATGGAGGAGGGTGAGGGGGATGGAGGAGAGGGTGAGGGGGATGGAGGGGGATGGAGGATAGGGTCAGAGGGATGGAGGAGAGGGTGAGGGGGATGGAGGAGAGGGTGAGGGGGCTGGAGGAGAGGGTGAGGGGGTTGGAGGAGGGTGAGGGGGATGGAGGAGAGGGTGAGGGGGATGGAGGAGAGGGTGAGGGGGATGGAGGAGAGGGTGAGGGGGATGGAGGAGAGGGTCAGAGGGATGGAGGAGGGTGAGGGGGATGGAGGGGGATGGAGGAGGGTGAGGGGGATGGAGGGGGGTGGAGGAGAGGGTGAGGGGGATGGAGGAGGGTGAGGGGGATGGAGGGGGATAGAGGAGAGAGTGAGGGGGATGGAGGAGAGAGTGAGGGGGATGGAGGAGAGGGTGAGGGGGAGGGAGGAGAGGGTGAGGTGGATGGAGGAGAGGGTGAGGGGGATGGAGGAGAGGGTGAGGGGGATGGAGGAGAGGGTGAGGAGGATGGAGGAGAGGGTGAGGGGGATGGAGGAAGGTGAGGGGGATGGAGGGGGATGGAGGAGAGGGTGAGGGGGATGGAGGAGAGGGTGAGGGGGATGGAGGAGAGGGTCAGAGGGATGGAGGAAGGTGAGGGGGATGGAGGGGGATGGAGGAGAGGGTGAGGGGGATGGAGGAGAGGGTGAGGGGGATGGAGGGGGATGGAGGAGAGGGTGAGGGGGATGGAGGAGGGTGAGGGGGATGGAGGAGAGGGTGAGGGGGATGGAGGGGGATGGAGGAGAGGGTGAGCGGGATGGAGGAGGGTGAGGGGGATGGAGGAGAGGGTGAGGGGGATGGAGGAGAGGGTGAGGGGGATGGCAGAGAGGGTGAGGGGGATGGAGGAGAGGGTGAGGGGGATGGAGGGGGATGGAGGAGAGAGTGAGGGGGATGGAGGAGGGTGAGGGGGATGGAGGAGAGGGTGAGGGGGATGGAGGAGAGGGTCAGAGGGATGGAGGAGAGGGTGAGGGGGATGGAGGAGAGGTTCAGAGGGATGGAGGAGAGGGTGAGGGGGATGGAGGAGAGGGTGAGGGGGATGGAGGAGAGGATGAGGAGGGTGGAGGAGAGGGTCAGAGGGATGGAGGAGAGGGTGAGGGGGATGGAGGAGAGGGTGAGGGGGATGGAGGAGAGGGTGAGGGGGATGGAGGAGAGGGTGAGGGGGATGGAGGAGAGGATGAGGGGGATGGAGGAGAGGATCAGACTGCTGGAGGAGAGGGTGAGGGGGATGGAGGAGAGGGTGAGGGGGATGGAGGAGAGGGTGAGGGGGATGGAGGAGAGGATGAGGGGGATGGAGGAGAGGGTGAGGGGGATTGAGGAGAGGGTGAGGGGGATGGAGGAGAGGGTGAGGGGGATGGAGGAGAGGGTGAGGGGGATGGAGGAGAGGGTGAGGGGGATGGAGGAGAGAGTGAGGGGGATGGAGCAGAGGGTGAGGGGGATGGAGGAGAGGGTGAGGGGGATGGAGGGGGATGGAGGAGAGGGTCAGAGGGATGGAGGAGGGTGAGGGGGATGGAGGAGAGGGTGAGGGGGATGGAGGAGAGGGTGAGGGGGATGGAGGAGAGAGTGAGGGGGTTGGAGGAGAGGGTGAGGGGGATGGAGGGGGATGGAGGAGAGAGTGAGGGGGATGGAGGAGGGTGAGGGGGATGGAGGAGAGGGTGAGGGGGATGGAGGAGAGGGTCAGAGGGATGGAGGAGAGGGTGAGGAGGATGGAGGAGAGGGTGAGGGGGATGGAGGAGAGGGTGAGGGGGAGACCTTCTGTCCTAGACCTTCTGTCTGAGGACCAACTAGGTTCACCCAGCCACATAATAATACACCCAGAGCCCCCTAGACCTTTTATCTGAGGACCAACTAGGTTCACCCAGCGCCCCCTAGACCTTCTGTCTGAGGAACAACTAGGGTCACCCAGCGCCCCCTAGACCTTCTGTCTGAGGAACAACTAGGGTCACCCAGCGCCCCCTAGACCTTCTGTCTGAGGACAAACTAGGTTCACCCAGCGCCCCCTAGACCTTCTGTCTGAGGAACAACTAGGGTCACCCAGCGCCCCCTAGACCTTCTGTCTGAGGACCAACTAGGTTCACCCAGCGCCCCCTAGACCTTCTGTCTGAGGAACAACTAGGGTCACCCAGCGCCCCTTGGCCCTTCTGTCTGAGGACCAACTAGGTTCACGCAGCCACATAATAATACACCCAGCGCCCCCTAGACCTTCTGTCTGAGGACCAACTAGGTTCACCCAGCCACATAATAATACACCCAGCGCCCCCTAGACCTTCTGTCTGAGGACCAACTAGGTTCACCCAGCGTACCCTAGACCTTCTGTCTGAGGACCAACTAGGTTCACCTAGCGCCCCCTAGACCTTCTGTCTGAGGACCAACTAGGTTCACCCAGCGCCCCCTAGACCTTCTGTCTGAGGACCAACTAGGTTCATCCAGCGCCCCCTAGACCTTCTGTCTGAGGAACAACTAGGGTCACCCAGCGCCCCCTAGACCTTCTGTCTGAGGACCAACTAGGGTCACCCAGCCCCCCTAGACCTTCTGTCTGAGGACCAACTAGGTTCACCCAGCCACATAATAATACACCCAGCCCCCTAGACCTTCTGTCTGAGGACCAACTAGGTTCACCCAGCGCCCCCTAGACCTTCTGTCTGAGGACCAACTAGAGTCACCCAGCGCCCCCTAGACCTTCTGTCTGAGGACCAACTAGGGTCACCCAGCGCCCCCTAGACCTTCTGTCTGAGGACCAACTAGGGTCACCCAGCCACATAATCATACACCCAGCGCCCCCTAGACCTTCTGTCTGAGGACCAACTAGGTTCACCCAGCGCCCCCTAGACCTTCTGTCTGAGGACCAACTAGGTTCACCCAGCCACATAATAATACACCCAGCGCCCCCTAGACCTTCTGTCTGAGGACCAACTAGGTTCACCCAGCGCCCCCTAGACCTTCTGTCTGAGGACCAACTAGGTTCACCCAGCGCCCCCTAGACCTTCTGTCTGAGGACCAACTAGGTTCACCCAGCGCCCCCTAGACCTTCTGTCTGAGGACCAACTAGGTTCACCCAGCGCGCCCTAGACCTTCTGCCTGAGGACCAACTAGGTTCACCCAGCGCCCTAGACCTTCTGCCTGAGGACCAACTAGGGTCACCCAGCGCCCCCTAGACCTTCTGTCTGAGGACCAACTAGGTTCACCCAGCGCCCCCTAGACCTTCTGTCTGAGGACCAACTAGGGTCACCCAGCGCCCCCTAGACCTTCTGTCTGAGGACCAACTAGGTTCACCCAGCGCCCCCTAGACCTTCTGTCTGAGGACCAACTAGGTTCACCCAGCGCCCCCTAGACCTTCTGTCTGAGGACCAACTAGGGTCACCCAGCGCCCCCTAGACCTTCTGTCTGAGGACCAACTAGGGTCACCCAGCGCCCCCTAGACCTTCTGTCTGAGGACCAACTAGGGTCACCCAGCGCCCCCTAGACCTTCTGTCTGAGGACAAACTAGGGTCACCCAGCCACATAATAATACACCCAGCGCCCCCTAGACCTTCTGTCTGAGGACCAACTAGGGTCACCCAGCGCCCCCTAGACCTTCTGTCTGAGGACCAACTAGGTTCACCCAGCCACATAATCATACACCCAGCGCCCCCTAGACCTTCTGTCTGAGGACCAACTAGGTTCACCCAGCGCCCCCTAGACCTTCTGTCTGAGGACCAACTAGGTTCACCCAGCCACATAATAATACACCCAGCGCCCCCTAGACCTTCTGTCTGAGGACCAACTAGGTTCACCCAGCGCCCCCTAGACCTTCTGTCTGAGGACCAACTAGGTTCACCCAGCGCCCCCTAGACCTTCTGTCTGAGGACCAACTAGGTTCACCCAGCGCCCCCTAGACCTTCTGTCTGAGGACCAACTAGGTTCACCCAGCGCGCCCTAGACCTTCTGCCTGAGGACCAACTAGGTTCACCCAGCGCCCTAGACCTTCTGCCTGAGGACCAACTAGGGTCACCCAGCGCCCCCTAGACCTTCTGTCTGAGGACCAACTAGGTTCACCCAGCGCCCCCTAGACCTTCTGTCTGAGGACCAACTAGGGTCACCCAGCGCCCCCTAGACCTTCTGTCTGAGGACCAACTAGGTTCACCCAGCGCCCCCTAGACCTTCTGTCTGAGGACCAACTAGGTTCACCCAGCGCCCCCTAGACCTTCTGTCTGAGGACCAACTAGGGTCACCCAGCGCCCCCTAGACCTTCTGTCTGAGGACCAACTAGGGTCACCCAGCGCCCCCTAGACCTTCTGTCTGAGGACCAACTAGGGTCACCCAGCGCCCCCTAGACCTTCTGTCTGAGGACAAACTAGGGTCACCCAGCCACATAATAATACACCCAGCGCCCCCTAGACCTTCTGTCTGAGGACCAACTAGGGTCACCCAGCGCCCCCTAGACCTTCTGTCTGAGGACCAACTAGGGTCACCCAGCGCCCCCTAGACCTTCTGTCTGAGGACCAACTAGGTTCACCCAGCGCCCCCTAGACCTTCTGTCTGAGGACCAACTAGGTTCACCCAGCGCCCCCTAGACCTTCTGTCTGAGGACCAACTAGGGTCACCCGGCCACATAATAATACACCCAGCGCCCCCTAGACCTTCTGTCTGAGGAGCAACTAGGGTCACCCAGCGCCCCCTAGACCTTCTGTCTGAGGACCAACTAGGGTCACCCAGCGCCCCTTAGACCTTCTGTCTGAGGACCAACTAGGTTCACCCAGCGCCCCCTAGACCTTCTGTCTGAGGAACGACAAGGGTCACCCAGCGCCTCCTTGACCTTCTGTCTGAGGACCAACTAGGTTCACAGAGCCACATAATAATACACCCAGCGCCCCCTAGACCTTCTGTCTGAGGACCAACAAGGGTCACCCAGCGCCCCCTAGACCTTCTGTCTGAGGACCAACTAGGTTCACAGAGCCACATAATAATACACCCAGCGCCCCCTAGACCTTCTGTCTGAGGACCAAATAGGTTCACCCAGCGCCCCCTTGACCTTCTGTCTGAGGACCAACTAGGGTCACTCAGCGCCCCCTAGACCTTCCGTCTGAGGACCAACTAGGGTCACCCAGCGCCCCCTAGACCTTCTGTCTGAGGACCAACTAGGGTCACCCAGCGCCCCCTAGACCTTCTGTCTGAGGACCAACTAGGTTCACCCAGCGCCCCCTAGACCTTCTGTCTGAGGACCAACTAGGGTCACCCAGCGACCCCTAGACCTTCTGTCTGAGGACCAACTAGGTTCACCCAGCGCCCCCTAGACCTTCTGTCTGAGGACCAACTAGGGCCACCCAGCGCCCCCTAGACCTTCTGTCTGAGGACCAACTAGGTTCACCCAGCCACATAATAATACACCCAGCGCCCCCTAGACCTTCTGTCTGAGGACCAACTAGGGTCACCCAGCGCCCCCTAGACCTTCTGTCTGAGGACCAACTAGGTTCACCCAGCGCCCCCTAGACCTTCTGTCTGAGGACCAACTAGGGTCACCCAGCGACCCCTAGACCTTCTGTCTGAGGACCAACTAGGTTCACCCAGCGCCCCCTAGACCTTCTGTCTGAGGACCAACTAGGGCCACCCAGCGCCCCCTAGACCTTCTGTCTGAGGACCAAATAGGTTCACCCAGCGCCCCCTAGACCTTCTGTCTGAGGACCAAATAGGTTCACCCAGCGCCCCCTTGACCTTCTGTCTGAGGACCAACTAGGGTCACTCAGCGCCCCCTAGACCTTTCGTCTGAGGACCAACTAGGGTCACCCAGCGCCCCCTAGACCTTCTGTCTGAGGACCAACTAGGGTCACCCAGCGCCCCCTAGACCTTCTGTCTGAGGACCAACTAGGTTCACCCAGCGCCCCCTAGACCTTCTGTCTGAGGACCAACTAGGGTCACCCAGCGACCCCTAGACCTTCTGTCTGAGGACCAACTAGGTTCACCCAGCGCCCCCTAGACCTTCTGTCTGAGGACCAACTAGGGCCACCCAGCGCCCCCTAGACCTTCTGTCTGAGGACCAACTAGGTTCACCCAGCCACATAATAATACACCCAGCGCCCCCTAGACCTTCTGTCTGAGGACCAACTAGGGTCACCCAGCGCCCCTAGACCTTCTGTCTGAGGACCAACTAGGTTCACCCAGCGCCCCCTAGACCTTCTGTCTGAGGACCAACTAGGGTCACCCAGCGACCCCTAGACCTTCTGTCTGAGGACCAACTAGGTTCACCCAGCGCCCCCTAGACCTTCTGTCTGAGGACCAACTAGGGCCACCCAGCGCCCCCTAGACCTTCTGTCTGAGGACCAACTAGGGTCACCCAGCCACATAATAATACACCCAGCGCCCCCTAGACCTTCTGTCTGAGGACCAACTAGGTTCACCCAGCGCCCTAGACCTTCTGCCTGAGGACCAACTAAACACCCAGCGCCCCCTAGACCTTCTGCCTGAGGACCAACTAGGTTCAACCAGCGCCCCCTAGACGTTCTGTCTGAGGACCAACTAGGTTCACCCAGCGCCCCCTAGACCTTCTGTCTGAGGACCAACTAGGGTCACCCAGCGCCCTAGACCTTCTGTCTGAGGACCAACTAGGTTCACCCAGCGCCCCCTAGACCTTCTGCCTGAGGACCAACTAGGTTCACCCAGCGCCCTAGACCTTCTGTCTGAGGACCAACTAGGTTCACCCAGCGCCCTAGACCTTCTGCCTGAGGACCAACTAGGGTCACCCAGCGCCCCCTAGACCTTCTGTCTGAGGACCAACTAGGTTCACCCAGCGCCCCCTAGACCTTCTGTCTGAGGATCAACTAGGGTCACCCAGCGCCCCCTAGACCTTCTGTCTGAGGACCAACTAGGTTCACCCAGCGCCCCCTAGACCTTCTGTCTGAGGACCAACTAGGTTCACCCAGCGCCCCCTAGACCTTCTGTCTGAGGACCAACTAGGTTCACCCAGCGCCCCCTAGACCTTCTGTCTGAGGACCAACTAGGGTCACCCAGCCACATAATAATACACCCAGCGCCCCCTAGACCTTCTGCCTGAGGACCAACTAGGTTCACCCAGCGCCCCCTAGACCTTCTGTCTGAGGACCAACTAGGGTCACCCAGCGCCCTAGACCTTCTGTCTGAGGACCAACTAGGGTCACCCAGCGCCCCCTAGACCTTCTGTCTGAGGACCAACTAGGGTCACCCAGCGCCCCTTAGACCTTCTGTCTGAGGACCAACTAGGTTCACCCAGCGCCCCCTAGACCTTCTGTCTGAGGACCAACAAGGGTCACCCAGCGCCCCCTTGACCTTCTGTCTGAGGACCAACTAGGTTCACAGAGCCACATAATAATACACCCAGCGCCCCCTAGACCTTCTGTCTGAGGACCAACTAGGGTCACCCAGCGCCCCCTAGACCTTCTGTCTGAGGACCAACAAGGGTCACCCAGCGCCCCCTAGACCTTCTGTCTGAGGGCCAACTAGGTTCACAGAGCCACATAATAATACACCCAGCGCCCCCTAGACCTTCTGTCTGAGGACCAACTAGGGTCACCCAGCGCCCCTAGACCTTCTGTCTGAGGACCAACTAGGTTCACCCAGCGCCCCCTAGACCTTCTGTCTGAGGACCAACTAGGGTCACCCAGCGACCCCTAGACCTTCTGTCTGAGGACCAACTAGGTTCACCCAGCGCCCCCTAGACCTTCTGTCTGAGGACCAACTAGGGCCACCCAGCGCCCCCTAGACCTTCTGTCTGAGGACCAACTAGGGTCACCCAGCCACATAATAATACACCCAGCGCCCCCTAGACCTTCTGTCTGAGGACCAACTAGGTTCACCCAGCGCCCTAGACCTTCTGCCTGAGGACCAACTAAACACCCAGCGCCCCCTAGACCTTCTGCCTGAGGACCAACTAGGTTCAACCAGCGCCCCCTAGACGTTCTGTCTGAGGACCAACTAGGTTCACCCAGCGCCCCCTAGACCTTCTGTCTGAGGACCAACTAGGGTCACCCAGCGCCCTAGACCTTCTGTCTGAGGACCAACTAGGTTCACCCAGCGCCCCCTAGACCTTCTGCCTGAGGACCAACTAGGTTCACCCAGCGCCCTAGACCTTCTGTCTGAGGACCAACTAGGTTCACCCAGCGCCCTAGACCTTCTGCCTGAGGACCAACTAGGGTCACCCAGCGCCCCCTAGACCTTCTGTCTGAGGACCAACTAGGTTCACCCAGCGCCCCCTAGACCTTCTGTCTGAGGATCAACTAGGGTCACCCAGCGCCCCCTAGACCTTCTGTCTGAGGACCAACTAGGTTCACCCAGCGCCCCCTAGACCTTCTGTCTGAGGACCAACTAGGTTCACCCAGCGCCCCCTAGACCTTCTGTCTGAGGACCAACTAGGTTCACCCAGCGCCCCCTAGACCTTCTGTCTGAGGACCAACTAGGGTCACCCAGCCACATAATAATACACCCAGCGCCCCCTAGACCTTCTGCCTGAGGACCAACTAGGTTCACCCAGCGCCCCCTAGACCTTCTGTCTGAGGACCAACTAGGGTCACCCAGCGCCCTAGACCTTCTGTCTGAGGACCAACTAGGGTCACCCAGCGCCCCCTAGACCTTCTGTCTGAGGACCAACTAGGGTCACCCAGCGCCCCTTAGACCTTCTGTCTGAGGACCAACTAGGTTCACCCAGCGCCCCCTAGACCTTCTGTCTGAGGACCAACAAGGGTCACCCAGCGCCCCCTTGACCTTCTGTCTGAGGACCAACTAGGTTCACAGAGCCACATAATAATACACCCAGCGCCCCCTAGACCTTCTGTCTGAGGACCAACTAGGGTCACCCAGCGCCCCCTAGACCTTCTGTCTGAGGACCAACAAGGGTCACCCAGCGCCCCCTAGACCTTCTGTCTGAGGGCCAACTAGGTTCACAGAGCCACATAATAATACACCCAGCGCCCCCTAGACCTTCTGTCTGAGGACCAACTAGGGTCACCCAGCGCCCCCTAGACCTTCTGTCTGAGGACCAACTAGGTTCACCCAGCGCCCCCTTGACCTTCTGTCTGAGGACCAACTAGGGTCACCCAGCGCCCCCTAGACCTTCTGTCTGAGGACCAACTAGGTTCACCCATCCACATAATAATACACACAGGCACAAACAACCTGAGAGCAAAGCAGGAAAGGGTGGTGCTTGAAAAAGCTTCTTCTACTTTCCCCAACTCACAAGTGGTTATCCTCCACTGTGCTGCCATACAGCGGGTAAACACAAGGATTTCCCCTGACTGTGGCTCAAAACCAGATGTTTACCTGGCCCACCACTTCACCCTGGACTTGAGCAGCCTTTACGACCAGGTCCACCTCTACAAGGCAGCTGTGCCCACCTTCGCCCGCACCCTAAAGGACATCGCTCTCAAACGCAGCCCCAAAGAGCAACAGATTTAATAAACACCCCGCCCAGACCAGCGAAACACTCTCCCAGATCCCCCCGGACCTATATATAGAGGACCCACGCCGAGAGGACCTACATCCAGACCACAACACCACCAGCCACATCCACACCCCCACCCCAACCAAGTCAACCATGCCCACACCTAATTTAGGACCCCTCAGATCAGACCTAGATATCCAGAAAACCTGAGTCTACGCCTTCACTATGGTGAATCACTAAAACAATACAGAAATACACTACGGAAAAAGAAGGAACCGCACATCAGAAATCAGCTCAATGTAATTGAAGAATCTATAGACTCTAACTGGTACAAGTATTTTTAGCCAGATCCTAATTGGTATGTTGAATTTTATGTTCCTTTTGATGGCATAGAATGTCCTTCTTGCCTTGTCTCTCAGATCGTTCACAGCTTTTGTGGAAGTTACCTGTGGCGCTGATGTTTAGGCCGAGGTATGTATAGTTTTTTGTGTGCTCTAGGGCAACGGTGTCTAGATGGAATTTGTATTTGTGGTCCTGGCGACTGTATCTTTTTTGGAACACCATTATTTTGGTCTTACTGAGATTTACTGTCAGGGCCCAGAATCTGCGCAGACGATCTAGGTGCTGCTGTAGGCCCTGCTTGGTTGGTGACAGTAGCACCAGATCATCAGCAAACAGTAGACATAGGAATTCAAATTCTAGTAGGGTGAGACCGGGTGCTGCAGACTGTTCTAGTGCCCTCGCCAATTCGTTGATATACAGTATATGTTGAAGAGGGTGGGGCTTAAGATGCATCCCTGTCTCACCCCATGGCCTTGTGGGAAGAAATGTGTGTGTTTTTTGCCTATTTTAACCGTACACTTGTTGTTTGTGTACATGGATTTTATAATGTCGTATGTTTTACCCCCAACACCACTTTCCATCAATTGTATAGTAGACCCTCATTCCAAATTGAGTCAAAGGCTTTTTTGAAATCAACAAAGCATGAGAAGACTTTGCCTTTGTTTTGGTTTGTTTGTTTGTCAATTAGGGTGTGCAGGGTGAATACGTGGTCTGTCATACGATAATTTGGTAAAAAGCCAATTTGACATTTGCTCAGTACATTGTTTTCACTGAGGAAATGTATAGTCTGCTCTTAATGATAATGCAGAGGATTTTCCCAAGGTTGCAGTTGATGCATATCCCACGGTAGGTATTGAGATCAAATTTGTCTCCACTTTTATGGACTCTGGTGATCAGTCCTTGGTTCCAAATACTGGGCAAGGTACCAGAGCTAAGGATGACGTTAAAGAATTTTGGTTCAGCCAATTGGAATTTGTTGTCTGTACATTTGAAATTTTCATTTAGGATACCATCAACACCACATGCTTTTTTGGGTTGGAGGTTTTTTATTTTGTCCTGTAGCTCATTCAAGATAATTGGATAATCCAATGGGTTCTGGTAGTCTTTAATAGTTGATTTTAAGATTTGTATTTGATCATGTATATGTTTCTGAGTCAAAAAGATTGGAGAAGTGGTTTATCCCATACATCTCCATTTTGGATAGATAACTCTTTGTGTCGTTGTTTGTTTAGTGTTTTCCAATTTTTCCAGGAGTGGTTTTAACCTGTTGGGGATGGGGGCGCTGTTTAGACTATTTATGCTAATTTGGCTAATTTTTTAAACGGCTTCCCACAAAATCCTTGATCGTACAGTATGCATATTATTGTTATTATTGGATAGAAAACAGTCTATAGTTTCTATAGGAGTTGAAATTTTGTCTCTAAGTGGAACAGAGCCCATTCTACAGCAATTTCCCTGACATGGAGTCAGATTTGAGAAATGTTGGCCACTCTTCTGAAGTCAGTTAAAAGGGCACTGTCGTTGCTATGACTATACGGACATTTCTTACGTCTTCCCCTGGATGCCTTTACGTGATGACGATTCCAACGGGGTCGATTGCGCGTTCACAGGCCCTACAAATGAAAAAACCCTGAAGCTAGTCATTCTTTGGGAGCTGCGTCATGAGCCTAGAGGACACCGGCGCGCACCTGTTCCAAGCGTTAGTTTAGCCTGTTATATTTCTCCGGTCATCTTTTCACTCGTTATAGGAGTTAAAAACATCATAAGGTAGTTAATTTAAAGCGTTTTATAGCAATTTATATCCGTTTAGTGCGATTTTGGGACATTTATTTTTGCAACGATGTGAAAAGTTGGGCACGCTTTTCAGTTCATCCCGAACGCAGTTGACATTTCCACATGGCAAGAGGACAGCTTTCCACCAAAAGACGATTTCTCCCAAGAAAGGATCCTTTGCCCAAGATACTGATGGAAGAACAGCTCAAGGTAGGACATTTTTATTATGATAAATCGTGTTTCTGTCGAAACATTTTAGTGGCTTAGGACGCCATGTTTTTTGACGTAGCTTCGCTTGGCGCAAACTGTATTGAAAAGTAAGGATAAATTAAAAAATGTAATAACGCAATTGTATTAAGAATTAAATTGTCTATCAATCCCTGTCCACCCTATATTTTTTAGTCACGTTTATGAGTATTTATGTATAAGAGTAGATCACTGTCTAAGTGGCGCAAGGACTTTTTCTTTACCGGCTTGTCTACATTTCACATTGTCTAACCATGATTTTGGTGGCTAAATATAAACATTTTCGATCAAACTGTATATGCATGTTGTAATGTGATGTTACAGGAGTGTCATCGGAAGAATTCTGAGAAGGTTAGTGAAAAAATTAATATCTTTTGGCGATGTTGACTTTTATCGCTCACTTTGGCTAGAATCAATGCTGGGCTGCTAATTGCTATGTGCTAAGCTAATATAACGATTTATTGTGTTTTCGCTGTAAGACACTTAGAAAATCTGAAATATTGTCTGTATTCACAGGATCTGTGTCTTTCGATTCGTGTATGCTGTGTATTTTTACGAAATGTTTGATGATTAGTAGTTAGGTAAACACGTTGCTCATTGTAATTATTCTAGTCCATTTGTGATGGTGGGTGCAATTGTAAACTATGCCATCTACCTGAAATATGCACTTTTTTCTAACAAAACCTATCCCATACCATAAATATGTTATCAGACTGTCATCTAATGAGTTTTTTTGTTGGTTAGGGGCTATAAATATCTTAGTTTAGCCGAATTGGTGATGGCTACTGGTGTTGGTGGACAAATAAAAGATGGTGGATTATGCTAATGTGTTTTTAGGTAATAGATGTACATCTTTACATATTGTGTCTTCCCTGTAAAACATTTTAAAAATCGGAAATGTTGACTGGATTCACAAGATCTGTGTCTTTCATTAGCTGTATTGGACTTTAATGTGTGAAAGTTAAATATTTTAAAAAAATATTTTTTTTGAATTTCGCGGCACTGGTTTTTCAGTGGGGGGGGGGGGGGTGTGCCGCTAGCGCCACGCTGATCCTAGACAGGTTAAAGAACCCATTGCCCTTTATGGTTGTGAGGTCTGGGGTCCGCTCACCAACCAAGAATTCACAAAATGGGACAAACACCAAATTGAGACTCCGCATACAGAATTCTGAAAAAAGATCCTCCTTGCACAACGTAAAACACCAAATAATGCATGCAGAGCAGAATTAGGCCGATACTCGCTAATTATAAAAATCCAGAAAAGAGACGTTAAATTCGACAACCACCTAAAAGGAAGTGATTCCCAAACCTTCCATAACAAAGCCATCACCTACAGACAGATGAACCTGGAGAAGAGTCCCCTAAGCATGCTGGTCCTGGGGCTCTGTTCACAAACACAAACAGACCCCACAGAGCCCCAGGACAACAGCACAATTAGACCAAATCATGAGAAAACAACAATATAATTACTTGACACATTGGAAAGAATTAACAAAAAACAGAGCAAACTAGAATGCTATTTGGCCCTGAACAGAGAGTACACAGTGGCAGAATACCTGACCACTGTGACTGACCCAAACTTAAGGAAGGCTTTGACTATGTACAGACTCAGGGAGCATAGCCTTGCTATTGAGAAAGGCCGCCGTAGGCAGACCTGGCTCTCAAGAGAAGACAGGCTATGTGCTCACTGCCCACAAAATGAGGTGTAAACTGAGCTGCACTTCCTCACCTGCCAAAATTGTGACCATATTAGAGACACATATTTCCCTCAGATTACACAGATGCACAACAAATTTGAAAACAAACATGATTTCGATAAACTCCCATATCTACTGGGTGAAATACCACAGTGTTCCATCACAGCAGCAAGATGTGTGATCTGTTACCACATGGAAAACCAGCGAAGAACAAACACCATTGCAAATACAACCCATATTTCTGTTTATTTATTTCTCTTTTGTATTTCAACCATTTGCACACGATGACATTTGAAATATATTTATTATTTTGGAACTTTTGTGAGTGTAATGTTTACTGTTACTTTGTGTATTGTTTATTTCACTTTTATTTATGAACATTTTCACTTGTTTCCCATGCCAATAAAGCCCTTAAATTGAGAGAGAGAGAGAGAGAGAGAGAGAGAGAGAGAGAGAGAGAGAGAGAGAGAGAGAGAGAGAGAGGGGGGTGGGGGGGAGTAATAAGGCTAAGCAGGTTCCTTGATGCAGGTTAGAAACAACCTCTTCTCCAGTTACTAACTTTCTCTTCCTGCTGACTTCAGGTTCTGAGGCTCCCAGGTTTGAGAGGTTTAGCCAGAGGTGAAGAGAAGAGCAGAATACAGTGCCCCCTCCCCTGCTTCCCCCCTCTCTCCTCACCTCTCTCCTCCCCCTCCCCTCTCCTCTCCTCTCTCCTCCCCCTCCCCTCTCCTCTCCTACCCCTCCCCACTCCCCTCCTCTCTCCTTCCCTCCTCTCACCAGCAGGTATATATAAGTGGCAGTGAAGCCTACTAGAGCAGATACCATTGGTCTAGGCATCACCAAGGCAATTTCATGAGTGACTGACCCCTCGTTCAACCGTGAGATGTATTCTGTGATAAATAATAATATCATGGCTCTTTTCTTTATGTTATTGCTTTTGTTACTAGATTAATTCTCCCAACAACATCCTCCAGGCACACTAGATAGTTATTCACCAGATATACAGTATATATATAAATATATATAAATATATATATATATGTAAATATATACAGCGCTGTGAAAAAGTATTTGCCCCCTTCCTGATTTCTAATTTTCTTGCACATTTGTCACACTTAAATGTTTCAGTTCATCAAACACATTTTTATAATACACAAAGATAAGTAAACACAAAATGCAGTTTTTAAGTGATGATTTAATTTATTAAGGAAAAAAAAGCTATCCGAACCTTCATGGCCCATCGTGTCTGATTTCAGAAAGGCTTTACAGCGAAAGCACACCATATGATTATGTTAGGTCAGAGCCGAGTCACAAAACACATTCAGCCATTTTCCAGCCAAAGAGATGAGTAACAAAAAGCAGAAATAGAGATAAAATGTATCACTAACCTTTGAAGATCTTCGTCAGATGGCACTCATAGGACTTCATGTTACACAATACATGTATGTTTTGTTCCATTCAGTTCATATTTATATATAAAAATCTCAGTTTACATCCGGCGAATTTTCAGAGAGCCACATCAATTTACAGAAATACTCATCATAAACTTTAAATAAAGATACAACTGTCATGCACAGAATTAAAGAAAATCTTCTCCTTAATGCAACCGCTGTGTCAGATTTTTTTTTTTACTTTACGGAAAAATCACCCCAATAATAATAATAATAATCTGAGTACGGCACTCAGACACAAAAACAAGCCATGCAGGTACCCGCCATGTTGTGGAGTCAACAGAAGTCAGAAATAGCATTAAATATTCACTTGCCTTTGATGATCTTCATCAGAATGCACTCCCAGGAATCCCATCTCCACAATAAATGTTTGTTTTGTTCGATAAAGTCCATCATTTATGTCCAAATACCTCTGCGTTCAGTTCACAATGCAAACTCACGAGGCACGGGCAAGTCCAGGTGAAAGTTCAGACGAAAAGTCCAAAAAAGCTATACAACAGTTCGTAGAAACATGTCAAACGATGTATAGAATCAATCTTTAGGATGTTTTTAACATAAATCTTCAATAGCAAATTGTCTTTAGAAATGAAAAGAAAACGCAGGTCACTCTCACGGCCACGCGCATTCTGCCAGACCTCTGACTCAAACAGCTCTCGTTCCCTCCTCCTTCACAGTAGTAGCCTGAAACAAGGTTCTAAAGACTGTTGACATCTAGTGGAAGCCTTAGGAAGTGCAATATGACTCCATAGACACTGTATATTAGAAAGGTAATGAGTTGAAAAACTACAAACCTCAGATTTCCCACTTCCTGGTTGGATTTTTCTCAGGTTTTCGCCTGCCATATGAGTTATGTTATACTCACAGACAAAATTGTAACAGTTTTATAAACTATCCAGATCTACCAATAATATGCATATCCTAGCTTCTGGGCTGAGTAGCAGGCAGTATACTTTGGGCACACTTTTCATCCGGATGTGAAAATAGTGTTCCCTAGATCTTAAGAAGTTTTAACACTATTTAAACACCAACACTACCAAATTATCACCGTTTAGTAAAATACCAAGTCCATATTATCCTCTTGTTGCAGGGGTTTGATGGCACAAGCGGGGAGCCCAGCCAACATCGATTTGCAGTATTCTGGACTAGAGCCTGGATTAGGACATGCGCCACTTCCTGTGTGGGGTATTGTCGTACTCTATGGATGTTGTAGAGCACGAACCTGCAGGAGCGGTTCAATGCTTTTATGTTTGCAGAGAACAACAGGGTGTTTTCCAGGGGTCAAGTCGAGATTCTTTGCACTCTGGGAGGGTGACAATGTGGAGTTGTCAATCGTGAATTAGAGGTCATTGAGTGGGCAGGCCTTCCCCGAGAGGACGAGCTTGTCAAGGTTGAGTTTGAAGTGGTGGATATCTGCCAGGCAGAGATGCAGGTCGCCATTTGGGTGTCAGATGGGGGAAGGAGAAAAGTAGTTGAGTGTCATCTGCATAGCAATGATAGGAGAGACCACTTGGTGTATAGAGAGAAGAGGAGAGGTCCATCCTCATAGCAGTGATAGGAGAGACCATGTGAGGATATGACAGAGCTGAGTGACTTGGTGTATAGAGAGAAGAGGAGAGGTCCATCCTCATAGCAGTGATAGGTGTAACGGTCCTGACCTGTTTTATGTTGTTTTTTATGTGTTTATGGTCAGGGCATGTGTTTTGGGTGGGCAGTCTATGTTATCTGTTTCTATGTTGGTTTTGGGTTGCCTGGTATGGCTCTTGATTAGAGGCAGGTGTTTTGCGTTCTCCTCTAATTAAGAGTCATATTTAGGTAGGCGTTGTCACAGTGTTCGTTTGTGGGTGATTGTCTTCCGTGTCTGTATGTTATTTCGTACCACACGGGACTGTTTCGGTTTATGTAGTCTGTTTCCTATTCGTGCGTTCTTCGTGTCTATGTAAGTTCTCATGTTTAGGTCAGTCTACGTCGTTTGTTATTTTGTATCATTTCAAGTGTAGTTCGTGTTCGTTTTTCGTCTTGTTTGAATAAATATGTATTCAAACTTCGCTGCGCCTTGGTTCCCTCAATACTCCTCCTTTTCCGAAGATGGAGAGGAGGAGGATCGCCGTTACAATAGGAGAGACCATGTGAGGATATGACGGAGCTGAGTGACTTGGTGTATAGAGAAAAGAGGAGAGGGTCTAGAACCGAGCCCTGGGGGACACCAGTAGTGAGAATACGTGGTGCAGACAACAGAGACACAGAGGAGCGGCCTGCCAGGTAGGATGCAATCTAAGAGTGTGCATAGCCTGAGACACCCAGCCCTGAGAGGGTGGATAGGAGGATCTGATGGTTCACGATTAAGAGGAGAAGGGGGAAAAGAGTTTGCTAGGGTTGGAGGCAGAAGCTTGACATTTAGAGTGATAGAAAGTGGCTTTAGCAGCAGATACAGAGGAAGAGAAGGTAGAGAGCAGGGAGTGAAAGGATGATAGGTCCCCCAGAAGTTTAGTTTTCTCTAATGTTCTCTCAGCTGCCCGCAGCCCTGTTCTGTAAGCTCACAATGAGTCCCCCAGCCACGGAGCAGGAGGGGAGGGCTGAGCCACCACAACAACGATACTCCACCACAGTAACCACACTTCTCAAGAGCTAAAGGAACCAATGAACCTCCAGCTAGCCTGGCTTACACCAGACCGTGAGCTGAGTCTTGCCATTTTAGCCAGGCGACCTCCAAAACGCATATCAAGACAAATATAAATGCTAATATTTTCATTTTCTAAATAAAACAAAGACCCAGTTCCATGTCGTATGCTTCATGTCAGTTGAGTTTATTAAAGGTCAGAGGTCATTGGCTGTCATTATAAAGAACTGACAGAGGGTGATGATATTAAATATTAAAAAGATATACATATTGCATGCATAGTGCCTGATATCAGAGGCCCTGGGACATATAGAGACAGCAGTCCACAGTGAGACATTATACCAAATGGCGTCCTATTCCTAGTGCACTGCTTTGATCAAGGCTCTGAGAATAGGGTGTCATTTTAGATGCAACCCATATCCTCATCATCTATGGCCAGAGAGGAAGCAGAGAGGAAGCAGAGAGGAAGCAGAGAGGAAGCAGAGAGGAAGCAGAGAGGAAGCACTTGAAGTTTAGATGAGATTCTATCATAATTCAAATCATATTGAATAGATTTGCTCTTGTGTTTTAGGTTATTACCCTGCTGAAAGGTGATTTGGAAAGCAGACTGAAACAAGTTTTAGACATTTTGCTTGTGCTTAGATACATTCTGTTTCTTTTTTATCCTGAAAAACTTCCATCCTTAATGATTACAAGCATTCCCCTAACATGATGCAGACACCACTATGCGTGAAAATATGGAAAGTGTTACTCATTAATATGTTCTATTGGATTGCCCCGAACATAACACTTTCTTTTCAGGACTAAAAGTGAATTGGTTCGCCACATTTTTTAGCGAGAGAGAGAGGGGGTGAGAGAGTATTCCTTTAGCGCAACAATGTTGTGTTAGTGTTGCAAACAGGCTTTGGAATGATTTTATTTTAGTGGAATAACTACAATGTGGTTGATCCATCCTCGGTTCTCATATCACACCCATTAAACTCTGTAACTGTTTAAAAGTCACCATTATCCTTATGGTGAAAATCCCTGAGCAGTTTCCTCTCAGATAACTGCGTTAGGAAGTACGCCTGTATCAAATCAAACTTTATTTGTCACCATGCGCCGAATACAACAAGTGTGAAATGAGAGTCAGAGTCAATGTCAATGTGTCAATGTGGAGGCTATATACAGGGGGTACCGGTACAGAGTCAATGTGGAGGCTATATACAGGGGGTACCGGTACAGAGTCAATGTGGAGGCTATATACAGGGGGTACCGGTACAGAGTCAATGTGGAGGCTATATACAGGGTGTTAAGGTACAGAGTCAATGTGGAGGCTATATACAGGGGGAACTGGTACAGAGTCAATGTGGAGGCTATATACAGGGTGTTACGGTACAGAGTCAATGTGGAGGCTATATACAGGGGGTACCGGTACAGAGTCAATGTGGAGGCTATATACAGGGTGTTACGGTACAGAGTCAATGTGGAGGCTATATACAGGGGGTACCGGTACAGAGTCAATGTGGAGGCTATATACAGGGGGTAGAGGTACAGAGTTAATGTGGAGGCTATATACAGGGGGTACTGGTACAGAGTCAATGTGGAGGCTATATACAGGGGGTACTGGTACAGAGTCAATGTGGAGACTATATACAGGGGGTACCGGTACAGAGTCAATGTGGAGGCTATATACAGGGGGTACCGGTACAGAGTCAATGTGGAGACTATATACAGGGGGTACCGGTACAGAGTCAATGTGGAGGCTATATACAGGGGGTACCGGTACCGAGTCAGTGTGGAGGCTATATACAGGGGGTACCGGTACAGAGTCAATGTGGATGCTATATACAGGGTGTACCGGTACAGAGTCAGTGTGGAGGCTATATACATGGTGTTACGGTAGAGAGTCAATGTGGAGGCTATATACAAGGGGTACCATTACAGAGTTCATTTGGAGGCTATATACAGGGGGTACCGGTACAGAGTCAAGGTGGAGGCTATATACAGGGGGTACCGGTACAGAGTCAATGTGGAGGCTATATACAGGGTGTTACGGTACAGAGTCAATGTGGAGGCTATATACAGGGTGTTACGGTACAGAGTCAATGTGGAGGCTATATACAGGGGGTACCGGTACAGAGTCAATGTGGAGACTATATACAGGGTGTTACGGTACAGAGTCAATGTGGAGACTATATACAGGGGGTACCGGTACAGAGTCAGTGTGGGGGCTATATACAGGGGGTACCGGTACCGAGTCAGTGTGCAGGCTATATACAGGGGGCACCGGTACCGAGTCAGTGTGGAAGCTATATACAGGGGGTACCGGTACAGAGTCAGTGTGGAGGCTATATACATGGGGGTACCGGTACCGAGTCAGTGTGGAGGCTATATACAGGGGGTACCAGTACCGAGTCAGTGTGCAGGCTATATACAGGGGGTACCGGTACAGAGTCAGTGTGGAGGCTATATACAGTACCGAGTCAGTGTGCAGGCTATATACAGGGGGTACCGGTACAGAGTCAATGTGGAGGCTATATACAGGGGGTACTGGTACAGAGTCAATGTGGAGGCTATATACAGGGTGTTACGGTACAGAGTCAATGTGGAGGCTATATACAGGGGGTACCGGTACAGAGTCAATGTGGAGGCTATATACAGGGGGTACCGTTACAGAGTCAATGTGGAGGCTATATACAGGGTGTTACGGTAGAGAGTCAATGTGGAGGCTATATACAAGGGGTACCATTACAGAGTTAATTTGGAGGCTATAAACAGGGGGTACCGGTACAGAGTCAAGGTGGAGGCTATTTACAGGGGGTACCGGTACAGAGTCAATGTGGAGGCTATATACAGGGTGTTACAGTACAGAGTCAATGTGGAGGCTATATACAGTACCGAGTCAGTGTGCAGGCTATATACAGGGTGTTACGGTACAGAGTCAATGTGGAGGCTATATACAGGGGGTACCGGTACAGAGTCAATGTGGAGGCTATATACAGGGTGTTACGGTACAGAGTCAATGTGGAGGCTATATACAGGGGGTACCGGTACAGAGTCAATGTGGAGGCTATATACAGGGGGTAGAGGTACAGAGTTAATGTGGAGGCTATATACAGGGGGTACTGGTACAGAGTTAATGTGCAGGCTATATACAGGGGGTACCGGTACAGAGTCAGTGTGGAGGCTATATACAGTACCGAGTCAGTGTGCAGGCTATATACAGGGGGTACCGGTACAGAGTCAATGTGGAGGCTATATACAGGGGGTACCGGTACCGAGTCAATGTGGAGGCTATATACAGGGGGTACCGGTACAGAGTCAATGTGGAGGCTATATACAGGGTGTTACGGTACAGAGTCAATGTGGAGGCTATATACAGGGGGTACCGGTACAGAGTCAATGTGGAGGCTATATACAGGGGGTACCAGTACAGAGTCAATGTGGAGGCTATATACAGGGGGTACCGGTACAAAGTCAATGTGCAGGCTATATACAGGGGGTACCAGTACCGAGTCAGTGTGCAGGCTATATACAGGGGGTACCGGTACAGAGTCAATGTGGAGACTATATACAGGGGGTACCGGTACCGATTCAGTGTGGAGGCTATATACAGGGGGTACCGGTACAGAGTCAATGTGGAGGCTATATACAGGGGGTACCGGTACAGAGTCAATGTGGAGGCTATATACAGGGTATTACGGTACAGAGTCAATGTGGAAACTATATACAGGGGGTACCGGTACCGAGTCAGTGTGCAGGCTATATACAGGGGGTACAGGTACCGAGTCAGTGTGAAGGTTATATACAGGGGTTACCGGTACCGAGTCAGTGTGGAGGCTATATACAGGGGGTACCGGTACAGAGTCAATGTGGAGGCTATATACAGGGGGTACTGGTACAGAGTCAATGTGGAGGCTATATACAGGGGGTACCGGTACAGAGTCAATGTGGAGGCTATATACAGGGGGTACCGGTACAGAGTCAATGTGGAGGCTATATACAGGGGGTACTGGTACAGAGTCAATGTGGAGGCTATATACAGGGGGTACTGGTACAGAGTCAATGTGGAGGCTATATACAGGGGGTACCAGTACAGAGTCAGTGTGGAGGCTATATACAGGGGGTACCAGTACCGAGTCAATGTGGAGGCTATATACAGGGGGTACTGGTACAGAGTCAATTTGGAGGCTATATACAGGGTGTTACGGGTACCGAGTCAGTGTGCAGGCTATATACAGGGGGTACGGGTACAGAGTCAATGTGCAGGATATATACAGGGTTGTACGGGTACCGAGTCAGTGTGCAGGCTATATACAGGGGGTACTGGTACAGAGTCAATGTGGAGGCTATATACAGGGTGTACCGGTACAGAGTCAATGTGGAGGCTATATACAGGGGGTATTGGTACAGAGTCAATGTGGAGGCTATATACAGGGGGTACCGGTACAGAGTCAATGTGGAGACTATATACAGGGGGTACTGGTACAGAGTCAATGTGGAGGCTATATACAGGGGGTACTGGTACAGAGTCAATGTGGAGGCTATATACAGGGGGTACCGGTACCGAGTCAATGTGGATGCTATATACAGGGTGTACCGGTACAGAGTCAGTGTGGAGGCTATATACAAGGGGTACCATTACAGAGTTAATTTGGAGGCTATATACATGGGGGTACCGGTACAGAGTCAGTGTGGAGGCTATATACAGTACCGAGTCAGTTTGCAGGCTATATACAGGGTGTTACAGTACAGAGTCAATGTGGAGGCTATATACAGGGTGTTACGGTACAGAGTCAATGTGGAGGCTATATAGAGGGGGTACCGGTACAGAGTCAATGTGGAGACTATATACAGGGTGTTACGGTACAGAGTCAATGTGGAGACTATATACAGGGGGTACCGGTACAGAGTCAGTGTGGAGGCTATATACAGGGGGTACCGGTACCGAGTCAGTGTGCCGGCTATATACAGGGGGCACCGGTACCGAGTCAGTGTGGAAGCTATATACAGGGGGTACCGGTACAGAGTCAGTGTGGAGGCTATATACATGGGGGTACCGGTACCGAGTCAGTGTGGAGGCTATATACAGGGGGTACCAGTACCGAGTCAGTGTGCAGGCTATATACAGGGGGTACCGGTACAGAGTCAGTGTGGAGGCTATATACAGTACCGAGTCAGTGTGCAGGCTATATACAGGGGGTACCGGTACAGAGTCAATGTGGAGGCTATATACAGGGGGTACCGGTACCGAGTCAGTGTGGAGGCTATATACAGGGGGTACCGGTACAGAGTCAATGTGGAGGCTATATACAGGGTGTTACGGTACAGAGTCAATGTGGAGGCTATATACAGGGGGTACCGGTACAGAGTCAATGTGGAGGCTATATACAGGGGGTACCAGTACAGAGTCAATGTGGAGGCTATATACAGGGGGTACCGGTACAAAGTCAATGTGCAGGCTATATACAGGGGGTACCAGTACCGAGTCAGTGTGCAGGCTATATACAGGGGGTACCGGTACAGAGTCAATGTGGAGACTATATACAGGGGGTACCGGTACCGATTCAGTGTGGAGGCTATATACAGGG
This sequence comes from Salvelinus fontinalis, assembly GCF_029448725.1. Lineage (NCBI taxonomy): Eukaryota > Metazoa > Chordata > Actinopteri > Salmoniformes > Salmonidae > Salvelinus > Salvelinus fontinalis. The sequence continues at coordinate 274,451 of NW_026600321.1, forward strand.
GGTACCGGTACAGAGTCAATGTGGAGGCTATATACAGGGGGTACCGGTACAGAGTCAATGTGAAGGCTATATACAGGGTATTACGGTACAGAGTCAATGTGGAGACTATATACAGGGGGTACCGGTACCGAGTCAGTGTGCAGGCTATATACAGGGGGTACAGGTACCGAGTCAGTGTGAAGGTTATATACAGGGGTTACCGGTACCGAGTCAGTGTGGAGGCTATATACAGGGGGTACCGGTACAGAGTCAATGTGGAGGCTATATACAGGGGGTACTGGTACAGAGTCAATGTGGAGGCTATATACAGGGGGTACCGGTACAGAGTCAATGTGGAGGCTATATACAGGGGGTACCGGTACAGAGTCAATGTGGAGGCTATATACAGGGGGTACTGGTACAGAGTCAATGTGGAGGCTATATACAGGGGGTACTGGTACAGAGTCAATGTGGAAGCTATATACAGGGGGTACCAGTACAGAGTCAGTGTGGAGGCTATATACAGGGGGTACCAGTACAGAGTCAATGTGGAGGCTATATACAGGGGGTACCGGTACAGAGTCAATGTGGAGGCTATATACAGGGGGTACCAGTACAGAGTCAATGTGGAGGCTATATACAGGGGGTACCGGTACAGAGTCAATGTGGAGGCTATATACAGGGGGTACCGGTACAGAGTCAATGTGGAGGCTATATACAGGGGGTACCGGTACAGAGTCAATGTGGAGGCTATATACAGGGGGTACTGGTACAGAGTCAATGTGGAGGCTATATACAGGGGGTACTGGTACAGAGTCAATGTGGAGGCTATATACAGGGGGTACCAGTACAGAGTCAGTGTGGAGGCTATATACAGGGGGTACCAGTACAGAGTCAATGTGGAGGCTATATACAGGGGGTACCGGTACAGAGTCAATGTGGAGGCTATATACAGGGGGTACCAGTACAGAGTCAATGTGGAGGCTATATACAGGGGGTACCGGTACAGAGTCAATGTGGAGGCTATATACAGGGGGTACCAGTACAGAGTCAATGTGGAGGCTATATACAGGGGGTACCGGTACAGAGTCAATGTGGAGGCTATATACAGGGGGTACCAGTACAGAGTCAATGTGGAGGCTATATACAGGGGGTACTGGTACAGAGTCAATGTGGAGGCTATATACAGGGGGTACCAGTACAGAGTCAGTGTGGAGGCTATATACAGGGGGTACCAGTACAGAGTCAATGTGGAGGCTATATACAGGGGGTACCGGTACAGAGTCAATGTGGAGGCTATATACAGGGGGTACCAGTACAGAGTCAATGTGGAGGCTATATACAGGGGGTACTGGTACAGAGTCAATCTTAATCGTAGGTCATCAATTTTATTTTCCAATGATTGCACGTTAGCAAGAAGAACGGATGGCAGTGGGAGTTTACTCACTCGGCTAAGGATTCTCAGAAGGCTGCCCGATCTGGTCCCCTTTTCCTGCGTCTTTTCTTTACGCAAAAGGCATGGATCTGGGCCTGTTCTAATGAAAGCTGGATATCCTTCTCGTCGACTCATTAAAGGAAAAAGTTTCTTCCAATCGCGGTGAGTAATCGCAGTTCTGAGAGAACTGTAACATTATGTACACTGTAACATTATGTAGCTGTAACATTATGTACACAATATGTAACATTATGTACACAATAATTTAAGAAATAAGTTACACAAAACACAAACCAACTAACAAAATAGCACAATTGGTTGGGAGAATGTAAACCATCAGCAATGTTCTTTGTCATATTGATACACCATCCAAAGTGTAATTAAGAGTCTATTGAAGTACCGGTGCGTTAATCTAATTAATCTCATTTTTAAAAATCCCCATCAAAATCTGTCAGTTTAAACTAGAGATATTTAAACTAGAGATATTTAAACTAGAGATATTTAAACTAGAGATATTTAAACTAGAGATTTTTAAACTAGAGATTTTTAAACTAGAGATTTTTAAACTAGAGATTTTTAAACTAGAGATTTTTAAACTAGAGATATTTAAACTAGAGATATTTAAACTAGAGATATTTAAACTAGAGATATGTAAACTAGAGATATGTAAACTAGAGATATGTAAACTAGAGATATTTAAACTAGAGATATTATAAACTAGAGATATTTAAACTAGAGATATTTTAAACTAGAGATATTTTAAAGCAGAGATATTTAAACTAGAGATATTTAAACTAGAGATATTTTAAACTATAGATATATTTAAACTAGAGAGATATTTAAACTAGAGATATTTAAACTAGAGATATTTTAAACTAGAGATATTTAAACTAGAGATATGTTGGCATTCCGCATCTGCGGTGGAAGGTGGCCAAGTTACAGTGGTGTTTGTAAGACCATAAAACATCTTCTCACGAAAACGTCTCACAAATACATCTGTAGCTTCCTACAAATTAATATGAAGCCTCTATGGAAATACGAGACTCTCAGAAGCCCCACTGTCTGTGCTCGTCTGAATTCGGTAATGCTGATGTGCCAACTTCTGTCTGTAGCGTCCGAACCGGTTGGACTACAAACTAATATGACCCCACAGTGGAAAGGAGAGACTCTCAAGACCCCCCAATTGTCACGGGCCTAGTCTGAATGGACGTGTTATTCAATGCATATCTAACGGCTAAAATAGTAAAGGCCAAATTCAATATTTTATCAAATACATACAAATACTGTATATAAATCAAATATTGTATTGACATGACCATCTTAAAACATACGTTAGCTTAGTACCCCACTCAGGCTGTAACACAACAACATGTGGAAAAAAAGTCAAGAGGATACATGTACCTTCTGAAGGAAGTACACCCCTCTGATCATGGGATGAATTAGTATTCAGATATTCTTGCATTTTTCCATTTCCTTTTCGCGATGGTATTATGGCTTTTCCTGTTTTTGAGCATTCTAACAAGCCTCCTGATTACCCTGCTGAGTAGAAGAACTTCCGGGTTACTGAGTCACTCTTGTTTTAATGTGGTACACACAAAAATACACATCAAAACCAGGAGCAAATGGGGCTCTGGAGACATATTAGCTGTAATTTGTTGAGCGGGAGACGGACATGGATCTTTCAGAGGCAGCTTTACAGCTGAATGTTACTGCACAGGAAGTAGAGAGAAACAGATACTACAGCTGAATGTTACTGCCCTGGAACTAGAGAGAAACAGATACTACAGCTGAATGTTACTGCCCTGGAAGTAGAGAGAAACAGATACTACAGCTGAATGTTACTGCCCTGGGAGTAGAGAAACAGATACTACAGCTGGATGTTACTGCCCTGGAAGTAGAGAAACAGATACTACAGCTGAATGTTACTGCCCTGGAAGTAGAGAGAAACAGATACTACAGCTGGATGTTACTGTCCTGGGAGTAGAGAAACAGATACTACAGCTGAATGTTACTGCCCTGGGAGTAGAGAGAAACAGATACTACAGCTGGATGTTACTGTCCTGGGAGTAGAGAAACAGATACTACAGCTGAATGTTACTGCCCTGGGAGTAGAGAAACAGATACTACAGCTGAATGTTACTGCCCTGGAACTAGAGAAACAGATACTACAGCTGGATGTTACTGTCCTGGGAGTAGAGAAACAGATACTACAGCTGAATGTTACTGCCCTGGAACTAGAGAGAAACAGATACTACAGCCCTGGGAGTAGAGAGAAACAGATACTACAGCTGAATGTTACTGCCCTGGAAGTAGAGAGAAACAGATACTACAGCCCTGGGAGTAGAGAGAAACAGATACTACAGCTGAATGTTACTGCCCTGGAACTAGAGAGAAACAGATACTACAGCTGAATGTTACTTCCCTGGAAGTAGAGAGAAACAGATACTACAGCTGAATATTACTGCCCTGGAAGTAGAGAGAAACAGATACTACAGCTGAATGTTACTGCCCTGGAACTAGAGAAACAGATACTACAGCTGCATGTTACTGCCCTGGAAGTAGAGAGAAACAGATACTACAGCTGCATGTTACTGCCCTGGAAGTAGAGAGAAACAGATACTACAGCTGCATGTTACTGCCCTGGAAGTAGAGAGAAACAGATACTACAGCTGGATGTTACTGCCCTGGAACAAGAGAAACAGATACTACAGCTGAATGTTACTGCCCTGGGAGTAGAGAGAAACAGATACTACAGCTGAATGTTACTGCCCTGGAAGTAGAGAGAAACAGATACTACAGCTGCATGTTACTGCCCTGGAAGTAGAGAGAAACAGATACTACAGCTGCATGTTACTGCCCTGGAAGTAGAGAGAAACAGATACTACAGCTGGATGTTACTGCCCTGGAACTAGAGAAACAGATACTACAGCTGAATGTTACTGCCCTGGAAGTAGAGAGAAACAGATACTACAGCTGAATGTTACTGCCCTGGAACTAGAGAAACAGATACTACAGCTGAATGTTACTGCCCTGGAAGTAGAGAGAAACAGATACTACAGCTGCATGTTACTGCCCTGGAACTAGAGAAACAGATACTACAGCTGAATGTTACTGACCTGGGGGTAGAGAGAAACAGATACTACAGCTGGATGTTACTGTCCTGGGAGTAGAGAGAAACAGATACTACAGCTGAATGTTACTGACCTGGGGGTAGAGAGAAACAGATACTACAGCTGAATATTACTGCCCTGGAAGTAGAGAGAAACAGATACTACAGCTGGATGTTACTGCCCTGGAACTAGAGAAACAGATACTACAGCTGAATGTTACTGCCCTGGAAGTAGAGAGAAACAGATACTACAGCTGAATGTTACTGCCCTGGAAGTAGAGAGAAACAGATACTACAGCTGAATATTACTGCCCTGGAAGTAGAGAGAAACAGATACTACAGCTGAATGTTACTGCCCTGGAACAAGAGAAACAGATACTACAGCTGGATGTTACTGCCCTGGAAGTAGAGAAACAGATACTACAGCTGAATGTTACTGCCCTGGGAGTAGAGAGAAACAGATACTACAGCTGAATGTTACTGCCCTGGAAGTAGAGAGAAACAGATACTACAGCTGGATGTTACTGCCCTGGAACTAGAGAAACAGATACTGCAGCTGAATGTTACTGCCCTGGAAGTAGAGAGAAACAGATACTACAGCTGAATGTTACTGCCCTGGAACTAGAGAAACAGATACTACAGCTGGATGTTACTGCCCTGGAAGTAGAGAGAAACAGATACTACAGCTGCATGTTACTGCCCTGGGAGTAGAGAGAAACAGATACTACAGCTGAATGTTACTGCCCTGGAAGTAGAGAAACAGATACTACAGCTGGATGTTACTGTCCTGGGAGTAGAGAAACAGATACTACAGCTGAATGTTACTGCCCTGGAACTAGAGAGAAACAGATACTACAGCTGGATGTTACTGCCCTGGAAGTAGAGAGAAACAGATACTACAGCTGAATGTTACTGCCCTGGGAGTAGAGAGAAACAGATACTACAGCTGGATGTTACTGTCCTGGGAGTAGAGAAACAGATACTACAGCTGAATGTTACTGCCCTGGGAGTAGAGAGAAACAGATACTACAGCTGAATATTACTGCCCTGGAAGTAGAGAGAAACAGATACTACAGCTGAATGTTACTGCCCTGGAAGTAGAGAAACAGATACTACAGCTGAATGTTACTGCCCTGGAAGTAGAGAAACAGATACTACAGCTGAATGTTACTGCCCTGGGACTAGAGAGAAACAGATACTACAGCTGGATGTTACTGCCCTGGAACTAGAGAAACAGATACTACAGCTGAATGTTACTGCCCTGGAAGTAGAGAGAAACAGATACTACAGCTGAATGTTACTGCCCTGGAACTAGAGAAACAGATACTACAGCTGGATGTTACTGCCCTGGAAGTAGAGAGAAACAGATACTACAGCTGCATGTTACTGCCCTGGGAGTAGAGAGAAACAGATACTACAGCTGAATGTTACTGCCCTGGAAGTAGAGAAACAGATACTACAGCTGGATGTTACTGTCCTGGGAGTAGAGAAACAGATACTACAGCTGAATGTTACTGCCCTGGGAGTAGAGAGAAACAGATACTACAGCTGAATATTACTGCCCTGGAAGTAGAGAGAAACAGATACTACAGCTGAATGTTACTGCCCTGGGACTAGAGAGAAACAGATACTACAGCTGAATGTTACTGCCCTGGAAGTAGAGAGAAACAGATACTACAGCTGAATGTTACTGCCCTGGAAGTAGAGAGAAACAGATACTACAGCTGAATGTTACTGCCCTGGAAGTAGAGAGAAACAGATACTACAGCTGGATGTTACTGCCCTGGAAGTAGAGAGAAACAGATACTACAGCTGAATGTTACTGCCCTGGGACTAGAGAGAAACAGATACTACAGCTGGATGTTACTGCCCTGGAAGTAGAGAGAAACAGATACTACAGCTGGATGTTACTGCCCTGGAAGTAGAGAGAAACAGATACTACAGCTGAATGTTACTGCCCTGGAAGTAGAGAGAAACAGATACTACAGCTGAATGTTACTGCCCTGGAAGTAGAGAGAAACAGATACTACAGCTGAATGTTACTGCCCTGGGAGTAGAGAGAAACAGATACTACAGCTGAATATTACTGCCCTGGAAGTAGAGAGAAACAGATACTACAGCTGAATGTTACTGCCCTGGGAGTAGAGAGAAACAGATACTACAGCTGAATATTACTGCCCTGGAAGTAGAGAGAAACAGATACTACAGCTGAATGTTACTGCCCTGGAAGTAGAGAGAAACAGATACTACAGCTGAATGTTACTGCCCTGGGAGTAGAGAGAAACAGATACTACAGCTGAATGTTACTGCCCTGGAAGTAGAGAGAAACAGATACTACAGCTGGATGTTACTGCCCTGGAAGTAGAGAGAAACAGATACTACAGCTGAATGTTACTGCCCTGGGACTAGAGAGAAACAGATACTACAGCTGGATGTTACTGCCCTGGAAGTAGAGAGAAACAGATACTACAGCTGAATGTTACTGCCCTGGAAGTAGAGAGAAACAGATACTACAGCTGGATGTTACTGCCCTGGAAGTAGAGAGAAACAGATACTACAGCTGAATGTTACTGCCCTGGAAGTAGAGAGAAACAGATACTACAGCTGAATGTTACTGCCCTGGAAGTAGAGAGAAACAGATACTACAGCTGAATGTTACTGCCCTGGGAGTAGAGAGAAACAGATACTACAGCTGAATATTACTGCCCTGGAAGTAGAGAGAAACAGATACTACAGCTGAATGTTACTGCCCTGGAAGTAGAGAGAAACAGATACTACAGCTGAATGTTACTGCCCTGGAAGTAGAGAGAAACAGATACTACAGCTGAATGTTACTGCCCTGGAAGTAGAGAGAAACAGATACTACAGCTGAATGTTACTGCCCTGGAAGTAGAGAGAAACAGATACTACAGCTGAATGTTACTGCCCTGGAAGTAGAGAGAAACAGATACTACAGCCCTGGGACTAGAGAGAAACCCTCAGTACTGACATCACACAGAGGTATAGGAGGAATATAAACACTAGCTAAATGCAAGAGCTTTAAAGCAGTAGGTGTTGTTTTTATTTCTCAAGCAAATGAGAGAATGTAGCCACAGTAAATCAAATGGAATGAAAAACGTACCAGGTCACTAAATAGGGATCTTGATGGAGGATGTAAAACATTGAGACTTGTTTTTCATTTAACTAGGCAAGTAAGTTATTAAGATCAAATTTGCATGTACAATGATGGTCTAGGAACAGTGGGGTAACTGCCTTGTTCGGGAGTAGAACACCTGATGTTCACCTTGTCATGTCGAGGATTCGATCTAGTAACCTTTCGGTTACTGGCTCAACGCTCTAACCACTAGGCTACCTGTGAAATGACACTCACACCTTGGTGTATGAAAAGGTATGTTAACCATACCAAGTAAAAACCAAGAGGTTCAGGAATGAAATCCAAACAAATAGACATCATTATTCTTCTGATAAGATCTGATTGCAGCTGCTTCCATTTTTTTGTCATAAACATGAGTAATATTCAAAAGAGGGAAACATATATCATCCACCAAATGTGTGTGGGAACCCCTCCATTAACCTCCTCAACACATCATTCACTCTGCCTCCTCTCCAGTCCTCTGGTGGAGATCTGCTCTCCACCAAGTCTCTGATATACAACAGGTTACATCATGAATTTACAGTGTTCTGAAGCCTGCTGCGAGAGCAGCGAGGTGAACTCTGTACTTTAAAAGAAAAATTCACCACGACAGAAGTTTCCCTGTCTGTATCCAGGAGTTGAACCACTCTGTGTGGGCCTACCATTACCTTCCGTGTTCCCCAGTCGCACAGTAAGACCACTGTGGTATGTTGAAGCCTGCTGAGGGACGGGAACTCTGTACTGTGGTGTCTTGAAGCCTGCTGAGGTAGAAGAATTCTGTACAGTTTTGTTTTGAAGCCTTCTGAGGGAGGGAGGGGAACTCTGTACTGTGGTGCATTGAAGCTTTCTGAGGAATGAGGATAAATATGTATTGTGGTGTATCGAAGCATGCTGAAGGAGGGAGGAGAGGTCTATACTGTGATGTCTTGAAACCTGCTGAGGGAGACGGGGGCCCGGGTAATGTGGTGTCTTGCAGCCTGCTGAGGGAGGACAGCTCTGTACTGCAGTGTATTAAGGCCTGCTGTGGCAGGGAGATGAACTATGTATTGTGGTGTCTTGAACCCTGCTGAGGTAGAATAATTCTGTACAGTTTTGTTTTGAAGCCTTCTGAGGGAGGGAGGGGAACTCTGTACTGTGGTGTCTTGAAGCGAGCTGAGGGATGGAGGAGAAATCTGAACAGATTGCAGCTGGTGGGGATCTGCTCTGACTCCAGCACACCTGTCTCCACTCACACAACTAGATACACCCACACAGAGAAAGAGGGGGAGAGCACTGGGGGAGAGTGAGGGCAGTCGATTATGCGGAAACTGATAATTTTCTGGTGGTTTCCAGAGAGATGCAGGATGACAGGGACAGTTCTCTCCCAGATACGGGCGAGGAGCTGTCCTTTCCTGGTGGTCTCCAGAGAGATGCAGGATGACAGGGACAGTTCTCTCCCAGATACGGGCGAGGAGCTGTCCGTTGAGAGGGTTGGCATCGAGGGGTGAATTGAGTGGAACAGTGTCCAGGCCCAACTGGGTAACGACACCACAGTCCAGGAAACTCTCTTCGGCGCCCGAGTCGATGAGAGCAGGCAGAGGAAAGGCCTGGCTCTGCCACACGGGGGAGCCGTCAAGCAGGGGTCTGGGGGAGACGAGCAGGTGATTTGGCTCAACAGTATGTCCCGCACTACTGCCGAGCCACTTCTTTTGCTGGACGCAGGGAACAAGTGGAGACAAAGTGACCAACCGCTCCTAGTGCTAATTCGCCGCTGCCTCTCCTCTGGAGAGAGACGGAGATGGCCGAGCTGCATGGGTTCAGGTTCTGGAATAGACTGATGGTCTCAGTGAGAGCTGGAAATGCTCCCTGGAGGTCCTCCTCAGTCCACAAACTCGATCGTCAGGTTGGCCACGTTCTATGGAAGACGGAGGGACAGGAGTCGAAATGGTCGGTTTGTTAACTTGGCTTTCGAAGACCTTAGAAAGGAAGGGTAAAAATAAATATAGGTCTGTAACAGTTTGGGTCTAGAGTGTCTCTTCCTTTGAAGAGGGGGATGACCACGGCAGCTTGCTAATCTTTGGGGATCTAAGACGATACAAAAGAGAGATTGAACAGCCTAGTAATAGGGGTTGCAACAATTATGGCGGATAATTTTAGAAAGAGAGGATCCAGATTGTCTAGCCCGGATGATTTGTAGGGGTCCAGATTTTGCAACTCTTTCAGAACATCGGCTATCTGGATTTGGGTGAAGAAGAAATAGCGGAGGTTTGGGCAAGTTGCTGTGGGGGTGCAGGGCTGTTGACCGGGGTAGGGGTAGCCGTGGAGGGTGCAGGGCTGTTGACCGGGGTAGGGGGAGCCAGGTGGAAAGCAGCCAGCCGTAGAAAAATGCTTATTGAAATTCTCAATTATCGTGGATTTATCGGTGGTGACAATGTTTCCTAGCCTCAGTACAGAGGGCAGATGGGAGGAGGTGCTCTTATTCTCCGTGGACTTGACAATGTTCCAGAACTTTGGGAGTTTGTGCTACAGGATGCAAATTTCTGTTTGAAAAAGCTAGCCTTAGCTTTCCCAAGTGCCTGTGTATATTGGTACTAGCTTCCCTGAAAAATTGGGTATCGCGGGGGCTATTCGATGCTAATGCAGAAAGCCATAGGATGTTTTTATGCTGGTCAAGGGCAGTCAGGTCTGGAGAGAACCAAGGGCTATATCTGTTCCTGGATCTACATTTTTTGAATGGAGCATGCTTATTTAAGATGGTGAGGAAAGCACTTTTAACCTGTTGGGGATGGGGGCGCTGTTTAGACTATTTATGCTAATTTGGCTAATTTTTTAAACGGCTTCCCACAAAATCCTTGATCGTACAATATGCATATTATTATTATTATTGGATAGAAAACAGTCTATAGTTTCTATAGGAGTTGAAATTTTGTCTCTAAGTGGAACAGAGCCCATTCTACAGCAATTTCCCTGACATGGAGTCAGATTTGAGAAATGTTGGCCACTCTTCTGAAGTCAGTTAAAAGGGCACTGTCATTGCTATGACTATACGGACACTTCTTACGTCTTCCCCTGGATGCCTTTACGTGATGACGATTCCAATGGGGTCGATTGCGCGTTCACAGGCCCTACAAATGAAAAAACCCTGAAGCTAGTCATTCTTTTGGAGCTGCGTCATGAGCCTAGAGGACACCGGCGCGCACCTGTTCCAAGCGTTAGTTTAGCCTGTTATATTTCTCCGGTCATCTTTTCACTCGTTATAGGAGTTAAAAACATCATAAGGTAGTTAATTTAAAGCGTTTTATAGCAATTTATATCCGTTTAGTGCGATTTTGGGACATTTATTTTTGCAACGATGTGAAAAGTTGGGCACGCTTTTCAGTTCATCCCGAACGCAGTTGACATTTCCACATGGCAAGAGGACAGCTTTCCACCAAAAGACGATTTCTCCCAAGAAAGGATCCTTTGCCCAAGATACTGATGGAAGAACAGCTCAAGGTAGGACATTTTTATTATGATAAATCGTGTTTCTGTCGAAACATTTTAGTGGCTTAGGACGCCATGTTTTTTGACGTAGCTTCGCTTGGCGCAAACTGTATTGAAAAGTAAGGATAAATTAAAAAATGTAATAACGCAATTGTATTAAGAATTAAATTGTCTATCAATCCCTGTCCACCCTATATTTTTTAGTCACGTTTATGAGTATTTATGTATAAGAGTAGATCACTGTCTAAGTGGCGCAAGGACTTTTTCTTTACCAGCTTGTCTACATTTCACATTGTCTAACCATGATTTTGGTGGCTAAATATAAACATTTTCGATCAAACTGTATATGCATGTTGTAATGTGATGTTACAGGAGTGTCATCGGAAGAATTCTGAGAAGGTTAGTGAAAAAATTAATATCTTTTGGCGATGTTGACTTTTATCGCTCACTTTGGCTAGAATCAATGCTGGGCTGCTAATTGCTATGTGCTAAGCTAATATAACGATTTATTGTGTTTTCGCTGTAAGACACTTAGAAAATCTGAAATATTGTCTGTATTCACAGGATCTGTGTCTTTCGATTCGTGTATGCTGTGTATTTTTACGAAATGTTTGATGATTAGTAGTTAGGTAAACACGTTGCTCATTGTAATTATTCTAGTCCATTTGTGACGGTGGGTGCAATTGTAAACTATGCCATCTACCTGAAATATGCACTTTTTTCTAACAAAACCTATCCCATACCATAAATATGTTATCAGACTGTCATCTAATGAGTTTTTTTGTTGGTTAGGGGCTATAAATATCTTAGTTTAGCCGAATTGGTGATGGCTACTGGTGTTGGTGGACAAATAAAAGATGGTGGATTATGCTAATGTGTTTTTAGGTAATAGATGTACATCTTTACATATTGTGTCTTCCCTGTAAAACATTTTAAAAATCGGAAATGTTGACTGGATTCACAAGATCTGTGTCTTTCATTAGCTGTATTGGACTTTAATGTGTGAAAGTTAAATATTTAAAAAAAATATTTTTTTTGAATTTCGCGGCACTGGTTTTTCAGTGGGGGGGGGGGGGGGTGCCGCTAGCGCCACGCTGATCCTAGTCAGGTTAAAGAATAACATGGCATCCTCTACTGACGGAATGAGGTCAATATCCTTCCAGGATACCCGGGCCAGGTCGATTAGAAAGGCCTGCTCGCTGAAGTGTTTTAGGGAGCGTTTGACAGTGATGAGGGGTGGTCCGCAGACCCATTACGGATGCAGGCAATGAGGCAGTGATCGCTGAGATCCTGATTGAAGACAGCAGAGGTGTATTTAGAGGGCAGGTTGGTCAGGATGATATCTATGAGGGTACACATGTTTACAGATTTGGGGTTGTACCTGGTAGGTTCATTGATAATTTGTGTGAGATTGAGGGCATCAATCTTAGATTGTAGGATGGCCGGGGTGTTAAGCATGTCCCAGTTTAGGTCACCTAACAGTACGAGCTCTGAAGCTAGATGGGGGGCAATCAATTCACATATGGTGTCCAGGGCTCAGCTGGGGGCAGAAGGTGGTCTGTAACAAGCGGCAACGGTGACTTGTTTCTGGAAAAGTGGATTTTTAGAAGTAGAACCTCGAATTGTTTTGGCACAGACCTGGAAAGTATTACAGAAGTCTGCAGGCTGTCTCTGCAGTAGATTGCAACTCCGCCACCTTTGGCAGTTCTGTTTTGTCGGAAAGTGTTATAGTTAGGGATTGAAATGTCAGTATTTTTGGTGGCCTTCCTTAGCCAGGATTCAGACATGGCTAGCCTCTCTGGTGCAGGCATTCCGCTTGCAACCCACCTCGACAACATCCGGTGAAATTGCAGAGCGCCAAATTCAAAATACAGAAATAGTGATAATAAACATTCACAAAAATACAAGTGGACAAGTGTAAAACATCGGCTTAAAGATGAACTTCTTGTTAATCCAGCCACTTTGTCAGATTTTAAAAAAGGCTTTACGGCGAAAGCATACCATGTGATTATCTGAGGACAGTGCCTCGCTTACTGTCTGAGTGAAGCCCATGTTCAAAAGCATACAACATTTTCCAAGTAGAAGAGTCACGAACATCCGAAATAGCGAGGCGCTGTCACAAGAGTCCCAGCTACACAATAAATGTTTGTTTTGTTCGGTAAAGTCCCTCTTATATCCCAAAAACTCAGTTTTGTTGGCTCGTTTTGTTCAGTAATCCACAGGCTCAAAGGAGGTCAAAACATGCAGACGAATACACACTAATAGTACCGGTAAAGTTCGTCGAAACATGTCAAATGATGTTTATAATTAATCCTCAGGTTGTCTACTGTCTAAATAATCGATAATATTTCAACCGGACAATAGCGCATTCAATAAAAAGGAAAAATAATGGAGGGCACTCCGGTCACTCGGTCACGCGTGCAAACCAGCACTGCATGATTTTACAGTCCACTGACAGAAAGGTCTCATTCTTCTTAATTTTTCAGAAAACAAGCCTAAAACAATGTCTAAAGACTGTTGACATCTAGTGGAAGCCATAGGAACTGCAATCTGGGTCCTAACCATTTCGGTACTCTATAGGCATTCAATTGAAATCTACCCACATCAAAAAATCCCACTTCCTGGATAGATTTTCCTCGGGTTTTCGCCTGCCATATCAGTTCTGTTATACGCACAGACATTATTTTAAAGGTTTTTGAAACTTTAGAGTGTTTTCTATCCAAATCTACCAATTAAATGCATATCATAGCTTCTGGGCCTTAGTAATAGGCAGTTTACTTTGGGCACGCTTCTCATCCAGACGTCATAATACTGCCCCCAAGCCATAAGAAGCTAACACATCCGGGTTGGCAGAGTGTGCTAAAGCACTGAGTAAAACAAACTTGGGGAGGCTTCTAATGTTAACATGCATGAAACCAAGGCTTTTACGGTTACAGAAACAAATGAGAGCACCTGGGGAATGGGAGTGGAGCTAGGCGCTGCAGGGCCTGGATTAACCTCTACATCACCAGAGGAACAGAGGAGGAGTAGGATAAGGGTACGGCTAAAGGCTATAAGGACTGGCCGTCTAGTACGTTCCGAACAGAGAGTAAAAGGAACAGGTTTCTGGGTGTGGAAGAATAGATTCAAGGCTTGTACAGACATGGGTATGGTAGGATGTGAATATAGTGGAGGTAAACCTAGGCATTGCGTGACAATGAGAGAAAAATTGTCTCTAGAGACATCATTTAGACCAGGTGAGATCACTGCATGTGTGGGAGGTGAAACAAAAGGGCTAGCTAAGGCATATTGAGCAGGGCTGGAGTCTCTACAGTGAAATAAGACAATAATCCCTAACCAAAACAGAAATGGTCAAGACATATTGACATTAGGGAGAGCATGCGTAGCCGAGTGATCATAGTGATCATAGGGAGCATTGGGAGGCGAGCTGGAGACACGGCGATTCAGACAGCTAGCGGGCCGGGGCTAGCAGGCTAGCAGAAGGGCCTTAGGGGGACGTCGCAACGGAAGAAAGCCTGTTGTAGCCCCCTTGGATGGTTACTTTGGCAGACCAGTCGTTTTGGATTGGCTCCGTGTAGACAGTAAAAGGATCCAGGCCAATTGGCAAAATAGGTATTGTAGCCCAATAAATTGGCTGACGCTGATGGTCCTGCTCTAGACAGCTAGCGGGCCGTGGATAGCAGTCTAGCGGATGGGCCTTCAGGGGGTGTTGTAGCTCCCTCCAGTAACCACGAGCACAACCGTTCCTTGATTTTAACTGGCGGCTTTATTCTGTAGATTTAGTCAGAATTATCACCTTCCGTGAAAACTATAAAGTAAATGAAAATACAGTTAAGCACACTCTTACAACCTCCTTATCTTATGAGTGACTTATTAGCTTGATATAACTCTGAAGTGCTTACATACATAAACAGTTTGCCGGCGCTATAACAGTATCAGATTAAACACATGAATAAAGGAAAAATACCTCATTGGCTGCTTATTGCAGAAGGGAGGAAATCAAAAACTTCACACTTATTATTCCTGGCATGAATTCACACTTCATTCTTAATTATTATAACTTTACCATCCTAACATACATGCTTCAACCTTTAGGAACTACACCCGCTGACATGAAAACTTAGCTAACACAGCGTGGGATTGCCTTCCCTCCAAAAGTGTGTTGCTACAATAAGGATCCCCGTTACAACAGTTATTAGCTACGTAGTTCCGCTTGTCTTATCATTTCCCCCGCACAGCGAACACGTAAACAATTCAAACAAAAAACAATGACATAACCTGTAAGTCTAACTGTCAGTTACACTCCCACCAATCACCGGTGATTTCTGTGAAAGGGGTCTGCAGGTTTCTTGATAACTACTCTAAACTGGAACACGTCTGATGTGACACACCACAGTACACCAAGCGCTCTCTTCATGTGTGGTTCTTTGGCACCCTCGGCACGTTCTTCCTTGGGAATTGTGGCTATAACTTCCTTGCTGTTAGAGATAAACTTGTGCAACAGGAGTTTGCCGATGCTGCAAAAGCTCTCTTGCTTCTTTCACCAGCTGGACCACTTCAGCTTCCGACGATACGCTCGTCAACCCATCATCAACATAAGGGTTCCTTTCAATGACCTGGATAGACTTCTCACTGAAGCTTCCTCGTCCTTCGGCAGCAAGATGTTTGAGACCATAGTTGGCGCAACCAGGAGATGAAGCTGCGCCGAACAAGTGGACCTTCATACGATACACTGAGGGTTGAGACTCTAGATCTCTGTTCTCCCACCAAAGGAACCGTAGATAATCTTGGTCTTCTGCTTTCACATGAACTGGTGGAACATGCGCTCTACATCACGCAACTGGACCCTTACGAAAATGACAAAGGACGCCCAGCAATGTGTTTGTCAACTCTGGACCGGTAAGGAGATGGTCATTCAAGGATGTCTCTCGAAACTTAGCTGAGCAGTCAAAGACGACTCGTATCTTCCCAGGCTTTTGTGGTTGATAAACCCCATGGTGCGAGATGTACCATGCTGGATGCTTGTTAATTTCCTCTTTGGAGACCTTCTCAGCATCTCCACAAGCTATGTTCCATGAATGCTGTGTAGTCCTTGTAGTACTGCTTGTCTCTCCTTTCCAGGCACTTGAGACGGTGAACTGCACATGTTTTATTGTTCGGCAGGTTGGCTCTTTCTTCCTTAAACGGCAGCGGCATCTCATTGAGGGCTGATAGTTGAGACTTGACTTATGTGAGAGTTCGGACATGCACAAGGAATTGCTGTCTTTCCAGTGCAGCTCTATCTGATTACTTTGACCTTCTTCCATGCCTTTTAAATGACACCTTATAGTCTTGATAATAGACATTGTAACTGCTTCACAAGTATCAACTCTGTGTCGTGTATCGTTGTCGGGAATGTCGATTTGACGCACATTTACATAGACGAGGTTTAGCTCTGTAGAGGTATAGCTAATCTTGTTTAAGAGGTCTTCTAGTAGGTCTTCAGAGCAACAGCCTGTCAGTGACAGTTTTGCTTCCTTTACAGAGCCTTCCACTTCTTACTGACCCTGAATTGATGTTCGAGCTGTCTCCACCTTTCGTCGCGCAGTTGTCTGCCCTTTTCAGTTAACCTGCGGAGCCTCTCACCTTTCCGTGGCTCTTGTTGTGAAATCTCATTAGCAGCCTCTGTATCATCATTCGCTGGCAGAAGTGACTCCACACCAGTCTGGGTCTTTTCCTGCTGCTCTGTTTGTTCTGATGAAGGCTTGAAGTTTCCAATCCGCTCCTCCTCTCCTCCTCCTCTCCTCGTCTCCTCCTCCTCTTCTCCTCTCTTCTCCAATCCTCTCCTCCTCCTCCTCTCCTCCCCTCCTCCTCTCCTCTCTCATCCTCTCCTCCTCCCATCCTCCCCTCCTCCCCTCCTCTCCCCTCCTCTCCTCATCTCTTCCTCCTCTCCTCTCCTCTCCTCCTCTCCTCCTCCAATCCTCTCCTCTCCTCGTCCTCTCCTCCCCTCCTCGTCCTCTCTCCTCCTCTCCTCTCCTCCTCTCCTCCTCTCTTCTCCAATCCTCTCCTCCTCTCCTCCTCCTCTCTTCTCCAATCCTCTCCTCCTCTCCTCCTCTCCTCCTCTCCTCCTCTCCTCCTCCTTCTCCAATCCTCTCCTCCTCTCCTCCTCCTCTCTTCTCCAATCCTCTCCTCCTCTCCTCCTCTCCTCCTCGTCCTCTCTCCTCCTCTCCTCTCCTCCTCTCCTCCTCTCTTCTCCAATCCTCTCCTCCTCTCCTCCTCCTCTCTTCTCCAATCCTCTCCTCCTCTCCTCCTCTCCTCCTCTCCTCCTCTCCTCCTCCTTCTCTCTCAGGCTCCAGTGGATATGTAGATGGCGCTTGTTGGCTGTATTCTAGCTGAGTGGTCCACCTCTCTCTCTAAAGTCTCATTGAGGCATTGTTAACTCAAGGTGTCACAGGGAGAACAGAGGAAGACAGAGGACAGTGTTATAGTGTGAAGCTGGGACATATTAGCGGTAAGAAGAGAACGAGGCAGTAGCAGGAAGTGGGTGAGTTGAATAGATCGAATAGAGGAGGATACTGTCAACATGATGAAGGAATAGATTATATAGAGGAGGATACTGTCTACTGTCAACGTGATGAAGGAATAGATCATATAGAGGAGGATACTGTCAACGTGATGAAGGAATAGATCATATAGAGGAGGATACTGTCAATGTGATGAAGGAATAGATCATATAGAGGAGGATACTGTCAACGTGATGAAGGAATAGATCATATAGAGGAGGATACTGTCTACTGTCAACGTGATGAAGGAATAGATCATATAGAGGAGGATACTGTCAACGTGATGAAGGAATAGATCATATAGAGGAGGATACTGTCAACGTGATGAAGGAATAGATCATATAGAGGAGGATACTGTCTACTGTCAACGTGATGAAGGAATAGATTATATAGAGGAGGATACTGTCTACTGTCAACGTGATGAAGGAATAGATCATATAGAGGAGGATAATGTCTACTGTCAACATGATGAAGGAATAGATCATATAGAGGAGGATACTGTCTACTGTCAACGTGATGAAGGAATAGATCATATAGAGGAGGATACTGTCAACGTGATGAAGGAATAGATCATATAGAGGAGGATACTGTCAATGTGATGAAGGAATAGATCATATAGAGGAGGATACTGTCAACGTGATGAAGGAATAGATCATATAGAGGAGGATACTGTCTACTGTCAACGTGATGAAGGAATAGATCATATAGAGGAGGATACTGTCTACTGTCAACGTGATGAAGGAATAGATCATATAGAGGAGGATACTGTCTACTGTCAACGTGATGAAGGAATAGATTATATAGAGGAGGATACTGTCAACATGATGAAGGAATAGATCATATAGAGGAGGATACTGTCAACATGATGAAGGAATAGATTATATAGAGGAGGATACTGGCTACTGTCAACGTGATGAAGGAATAGATCATATAGAGGAGGATACTGTCAACGTGATGAAGGAATAGATCATATAGAGGAGGATACTGTCAACGTGATGAAGGAATAGATCATATAGAGGAGGATACTGTCTACTGTCAACGTGATGAAGGAATAGATTATATAGAGGAGGATACTGTCTACTGTCAACGTGATGAAGGAATAGATTATATAGAGGAGGATACTGTCTACTGTCAACGTGATGAAGGAATAGATCATATAGAGGAGGATACTGTCTACTGTCAACATGATGAAGGAATAGATCATATAGAGGAGGATACTGTCTACTGTCAACGTGATGAAGGCCTAGATCGTATAGAGGAGGATACTGTCAACGTGATGAAGGAATAGATCATATAGAGGAGGATACTGTCTACTGTCAACGTGATGAAGGAATAGATCATATAGAGGAGGATACTGTCTACTGTCAACATGATGAAGGAATAGATCATATAGAGGAGGATACTGTCTACTGTCAACATGATGAAGGAATAGATCATATAGAGGAGGATACTGTCAACATGATGAAGGAATAGATCATATAGAGGAGGATACTGTCTACTGTCAACGTGATGAAGGAATAGATCATATAGAGGAGGATACTGTCTACTGTCAACATGATGAAGGAATAGATTATATAGAGGAGGATACTGTCTACTGTCAACATGATGAAGGAATAGATCATATAGAGGAGGATACGGTCTACTATCAACATGATGAAGGAATAGATCATATAGAGGAGGATACTGTCAACGTGATGAAGGAATAGATCATATAGAGGAGGATACTGTCAACGTGATGAAGGAATAGATCATATAGAGGAGGATACTGTCAACGTGATGAAGGAATAGATCATATAGAGGAGGATACTGTCAACGTGATGAAGGAATAGATCATATAGAGGAGGATACTGTCTACTGTCAACATGATGAAGGAATAGATTATATAGAGGAGGATATTGTCTACTGTCAACATGATGAAGGAATAGATTATATAGAGGAGGATACTGTCTACTGTCAACGTGATGAAGGAATATATTATATAGAGGAGGATACTGTCTACTGTCAACGTGATGAAGGAATAGATCATATAGAGGAGGATACTGTCAACATGATGAAGGAATAGATCATATAGAGGAGGATACTGTCTACTGTCAACATGATGAAGGAATAGATCATATAGAGGAGGATACTGTCTACTGTCAATGTGATGAAGGAATAGATCATATAGAGGAGGATACTGTCTACTCTCAACGTGATGAAGGAATAGATTATATAGAGGAGGATACTGTCAACATGATGAAGGAATAGATCATATAGAGGAGGATACTGTCAACATGATGAAGGAATAGATCATATAGAGGAGGATACTGTCAACGTGATGAAGGAATAGATCATATAGAGGAGGATACTGTCAACGTGATGAAGGAATAGATCATATAGAGGAGGATACTGTCAACATGATGAAGGAATAGATCATATAGAGGAGGATACTGTCAACGTGATGAAGGAATAGATCATATAGAGGAGGACACTGTCAACGTGATGAAGGAATAGATTATATAGAGGAGGATACTGTCTACTGTCAACATGATGAAGGAATAGATCATATAGAGGAGGATACTGTCAACATGATGAAGGAATAGATTATATAGAGGAGGATACTGTCTACTGTCAACATGATGAAGGAATAGATCATATAGAGGAGGATACTGTCAATGTGATGAAGGAATAGATCATATAGAGGAGGATACTGTTAACGTGATGAAGGAATAGATTATATAGAGGAGGATACTGTCAACATGATGAAGGAATAGATCATATAGAGGAGGATACTGTCAACGTGATGAAGGAATAGATCATATAGAGGAGGATACTGTCAACATGATGAAGGAATAGATCATATAGAGGAGGATACTGTCAACGTGATGAAGGAATAGATCATATAGAGGAGGATACTGTCAACGTGATGAAGGAATAGATTATATAGAGGAGGATACTGTCTACTGTCAACATGATGAAGGAATAGATCATATAGAGGAGGATACTGTCAACATGATGAAGGAATAGATTATATAGAGGAGGATACTGTCTACTGTCAACATGATGAATGAATAGATCATATAGAGGAGGATACTGTCAACATGATGAAGGAATAGATTATATAGAGGAGGATACTGTCTACTGTCAACATGATGAAGGAATAGATCATATAGAGGAGGATACTGTGTACTGTCAACGTGATGAAGGACTAGATCATCGAGAGGAGGAGACTGTCAACGTAATGAAGGAATAGATTATATAGAGGAGGATACTGTCTACTGTCAACATGATGAAGGAATAGATCATATAGAGGAGGATACTGTCTACTGTCAACATGATGAAGGAATAGATCATATAGAGGAGGATACTGTCAACATGATGAAGGAATAGATTATATAGAGGAGGATACTGTCTACTGTCAACGTGATGAAGGAATAGATCATATAGAGGAGGATACTGTCTACTGTCAACGTGATGAAGGCCTAGATCATATAGAGGAGGATACTGTCAACGTGATGAAGGAATAGATCATATAGAGGAGGATACTGTCTACTGTCAACGTGATGAAGGAATAGATCATATAGAGGAGGATACTGTCTACTGTCAACATGATGAAGGAATAGATCATATAGAGGAGGATACTGTCTACTGTCAACATGATGAAGGAATAGATCATATAGAGGAGGATACTGTCAACATGATGAAGGAATAGATCATATAGAGGAGGATACTGTCTACTGTCAACGTGATGAAGGAATAGATCATATAGAGGAGGATACTGTCTACTGTCAACATGATGAAGGAATAGATTATATAGAGGAGGATACTGTCTACTGTCAACATGATGAAGGAATAGATCATATAGAGGAGGATACTGTCAACGTGATGAAGGAATAGATCATATAGAGGAGGATACTGTCAACGTGATGAAGGAATAGATCATATAGAGGAGGATACTGTCAACGTGATGAAGGAATAGATCATATAGAGGAGGATACTGTCAACGTGATGAAGGAATAGATCATATAGAGGAGGATACTGTCAACGTGATGAAGGAATAGATCATATAGAGGAGGATACTGTCTACTGTCAACGTGATGAAGGAATAGATTATATAGAGGAGGATACTGTCAACATGATGAAGGAATAGATCTTATAGAGGAGGATACTGTCTACTGTCAACGTGATGAAGGAATAGATCATATAGAGGAGGATACTGTCAACGTGATGAAGGAATAGACTATATAGAGGAGGATACTGTCAACGTGATGAAGGAATAGATCATATAGAGGAGGATACTGTCTACTGTCAACATGATGAAGGAATAGATCATATAGAGGAGGATACTGTCAACATGATGAAGGAATAGATCATATAGAGGAGGATACTGTCTACTGTCAACGTGATGAAGGAATAGATCATATAGAGGAGGATACTGTCTACTGTCAACATGATGAAGGAATAGATTATATAGAGGAGGATACTGTCTACTGTCAACATGATGAAGGAATAGATCATATAGAGGAGGATACTGTCTACTGTCAACGTGATGAAGGAATAGATCATATAGAGGAGGATACTGTCAACGTGATGAAGGAATAGATCATATAGAGGAGGATACTGTCAACGTGATGAAGGAATAGATCATATAGAGGAGGATACTGTCAACGTGATGAAGGAATAGATCATATAGAGGAGGATACTGTCAACGTGATGAAGGAATAGATCATATAGAGGAGGATACTGTCTACTGTCAACATGATGAAGGAATAGATTATATAGAGGAGGATATTGTCTACTGTCAACATGATGAAGGAATAGATTATATAGAGGAGGATACTGTCTACTGTCAACGTGATGAAGTAATAGATTATAGAGAGGAGGATACTGTCAACGTGATGAAGGAATAGATCATATAGAGGAGGATACTGTCTACTGTCAACATGATGAAGGAATAGATCACATAGAGGAGGATACTGTCTACTGTCAACGTGATGAAGGAATATATTATATAGAGGAGGATACTGTCTACTGTCAACGTGATGAAGGAATAGATCATATAGAGGAGGATACTGTCAACATGATGAAGGAATAGATCATATAGAGGAGGATACTGTCTACTGTCAACATGATGAAGGAATAGATCATATAGAGGAGGATACTGTCTACTGTCAACGTGATGAAGGAATAGAACATATAGAGGAGGATACTGTCTACTCTCAACGTGATGAAGGAATAGATTATATAGAGGAGGATACTGTCAACATGATGAAGGAATAGATCATATAGAGGAGGATACTGTCAACATGATGAAGGAATAGATCATATAGAGGAGGATACTGTCAATGTGATGAAGGAATAGATCATATAGAGGAGGATACTGTTAACGTGATGAAGGAATAGATTATATAGAGGAGGATACTGTCAACATGATGAAGGAATAGATCATATAGAGGAGGATACTGTCAACGTGATGAAGGAATAGATCATATAGAGGAGGATACTGTCAACATGATGAAGGAATAGATCATATAGAGGAGGATACTGTCAACGTGATGAAGGAATAGATCATATAGAGGAGGATACTGTCAACGTGATGAAGGAATAGATTATATAGAGGAGGATACTGTCTACTGTCAACATGATGAAGGAATAGATCATATAGAGGAGGATACTGTCTACTGTCAACGTGATGAAGGAATAGATCATATAGAGGAGGATACTGTCTACTGTCAACATGATGAAGGAATAGATCATATAGAGGAGGATACTGTCTACTGTCAACATGATGAAGGAATAGATCATATAGAGGAGGATACTGTCAACATGATGAAGGAATAGATTATATAGAGGAGGATACTGTCTACTGTCAACGTGATGAAGGAATAGATCATATAGAGGAGGATACTGTCTACTGTCAACGTGATGAAGGAATAGATTATATAGAGGAGGATACTGTCAACGTGATGAAGGAATAGATCATATAGAGGAGGATACTGTCTACTGTCAACGTGATGAAGGAATAGATTATATAGAGGAGGATACTGTCTACTGTCAATGTGATGAAGGAATAGATCATATAGAGGAGGATACTGTCTACTGTCAACATGATGAAGGAATAGATCATATAGAGGAGGATACTGTCTACTGTCAACGTGATGAAGGCCTAGATCATATAGAGGAGGATACTGTCAACGTGATGAAGGAATAGATCATATAGAGGAGGATACTGTCTACTGTCAACGTGATGAAGGAATAGATCATATAGAGGAGGATACTGTCTACTGTCAACATGATGAAGGAATAGATCATATAGAGGAGGATACTGTCTACTGTCAACATGATGAAGGAATAGATCATATAGAGGAGGATACTGTCAACATGATGAAGGAATAGATCATATAGAGGAGGATACTGTCTACTGTCAACGTGATGAAGGAATAGATCATATAGAGGAGGATACTGTCTACTGTCAACATGATGAAGGAATAGATTATATAGAGGAGGATACTGTCTACTGTCAACATGATGAAGAATAGATCATATAGAGGAGGATACTGTCAACATGATGAAGGAATAGATCATATAGAGGAGGATACTGTCAACGTGATGAAGGAATAGATCATATAGAGGAGGATACTGTCAACGTGATGAAGGAATAGATCATATAGAGGAGGATACTGTCAACATGATGAAGGAATAGATCATATAGAGGAGGATACTGTCAACGTGATGAAGGAATAGATCATATAGAGGAGGATACTGTCAACGTGATGAAGGAATAGATTATATAGAGGAGGATACTGTCTACTGTCAACATGATGAAGGAATAGATCATATAGAGGAGGATACTGTCTACTGTCAACGTGATGAAGGAATAGATTATATAGAGGAGGATACTGTCAACATGATGAAGGAATAGATCATATAGAGGAGGATACTGTCTACTGTCAACATGATGAAGGAATAGATCATAGAGAGGAGGATACTGTCAACATGATGAAGGAATAGATTATATAGAGGAGGATACTGTCTACTGTCAACATGATGAAGGAATAGATCATATAGAGGAGGATACTGTCTACTGTCAACGTGATGAAGGACTAGATCATATAGAGGAGGATACTGTCAACATGATGAAGGAATAGATCATATAGAGGAGGATACTTTCTACTGTCAACGTGATGAAGGAATAGATCATATAGAGGAGGATACTGTCTACTGTCAACATGATGAAGGAATATATTATATAGAGGAGGATACTGTCTACTGTCAACATGATGAATGAATAGATCATATAGAGGAGGATACTGTGTACTGTCAACGTGATGAAGGAATAGATCATATAGAGGAGGATACTGTCAACGTGATGAAGGAATAGATCATATAGAGGAGGATACTGTCAACATGATGAAGGAATAGATTATATAGAGGAGGATACTGGCTACTGTCAACGTGATGAAGGAATAGATCATATAGAGGAGGATACTGTCAACGTGATGAAGGAATAGATCATATAGAGGAGGATACTGTCTACTGTCAACATGATGAAGGAATAGATCATATAGAGGAGGATACTGTCTACTGTCAACATGATGAAGGAATAGATCATATAGAGGAGGATACTGGCTACTGTCAAATTGATGAAGGAATAGATCATATAGAGGAGGATACTGTCTACTGTCAACGTGATGAAGGAATAGATTATATAGAGGAGGATACTGTCTACTGTCAACGTGATGAAGGAATAGATTATATAGAGGAGGATACTGTCTACTGTCAACGTGATGAAGGAATAGATCATATAGAGGAGGATACTGTCTACTGTCAACATGATGAAGGAATAGATCATATAGAGGAGGATACTGTCTACTGTCAACGTGATGAAGGCCTAGATCATATAGAGGAGGA